>NC_052151.1:191255924-191573707 GCF_902713615.1 Scyliorhinus canicula
CCCCAGCTGCCTTATGCCCGCAGGCATCCCGGCCATCCTCAAATTCTGGAGTGATTCTCCAGGTCCTCCAATTTCCCTCTGAGCCTCTTCTGACTGTCCACGACCATCTCCAACTCCACCTCCAGCAAGGCTATCCGCTACTCCTGCTCTCCCACCACCTCCTCCACCTTTTGTATCGCCTGAGCCTCCAACCTCTTCCGGAATATAGCGTAACATCATCCCACTCAGACTGCGGCAACAGATCGTTCCTGGTGGCATCCGTGTGTACTATCTACAAGATGCACTGCAGGACCTCACCAAAGTCCCTTCAGCAGTACATTCCAAACCCACGGCCACTACCACCTAGGACAAGAGCAGCAGATACCTGGGAACACCACAACCTGGAGGTTCCCCTCCAAGTCCTCACCATCCTGACTTGGAAATACATCGCTATCCCTTCACTGTCGCTGGGGAAAAATTCTAGAACTCCCTCACTAACAGCACTGTGGGTGTATCTACACTTCAGGGACTGCAGCGGTTCAAGAAGGCAGCTCAGCACCAACTTTTGAAGGGCAACTAGAGATGGGCAATAAATGCTGGCAGAACTAGCGACACCCACATCCCGAAAATGAATTCTAAAAACTAAAATCTGACAGTTAGGTACAACCCAAAGCAGAGGGACACACAAAGGAAGAAATGTTAACTGCAGACTCGATGGGCCGAATGGTTTTCTTGTGCGCTGGATGGATTCTATGGAACAAAAGGTCCTGCTATCCTGGGGTTGAGCAGTTGTGAACGTCGGTAGATTATGTCTGTAAACCATGAAGGAGGTGACACTGAGGGTTGAAGGTCGTATGTGCACCCATTGAAAAGTGCCCTTTCATCAGAAGCAAAGACAAGGCATAAAGATTTATTACCAAATAGAACATAGAACATAGAACATAGAACATTACAGCACAGAACAGGCCATTCGGCCCTCGATGTCGTGCCGAGCAATGATCACCCCACTTAAACCCACGTAACCCGTAACCCAACAATCCCCCCATTAACCTTACACTACGGGCAATTTAGCATGGCCAATCCACCTAACCCGCACATCTTTGGACTGTGGGAGGAAACCGGAGCACCCGGAGGAAACCCACGCACACACGGGGAGGACGTGCAGACTCCACACAGACAGTGACCCAGCCGGGAATCGAACCTGGGACCCTGGAGCTGTGAAGCATTGATGCTAACCACCATGCTACCGTGAGGCCCCATGTGAATGGGGCGACTAGGGGGTTTTCACAGTAACTTCATTGGAGTGTTAATGTAAGCCTACTTGTGACAATAAAGATTATTCTTATTAACATCACAGGAAAGGAGTCAAATTAGAGCTGAGATGAGACCAGAAAAGGTGAGGAGTTACAGATGATCTCTCAGTAAGTGATGCAGAGATGGCCTGATAAGATACAGCAAACATAGCCAGCAATACAGCAGTGTCGGTCTGTTTGAGATGGCATCTCACTGGAAGATATGCTTTGCTATCTGGATCCAGAATAAACATACACAAAACAATGCAAGATAAACATGAAGGCTACATGGGAATGCAGAGTTGTAGGCTCAGATCCTACAGCTGTGTACTGGATGAACACTTACAAAGACATCGAACGAATGGTGGGCGGGGTTCTCCCCCCCCCTTCAGAGACTAGTGTTGACGCTATCGGTGGACTTCACCGACAGCAAAATTGGCGCCGGGATTACTGAGGCCCTGGCGAATACCGGTTGTGGCCCGCTAATGATGAGTCAATGGGGTTTCCTGTACGTGAGGAGTAGAACGCATTGCCGCCGTTGTCAAGGCACCAGAGCATGGAATTCTGTTGGGTGCCCGGCGCCGGCCACGATTTCCACCTCACGCACCATTCTCCGCTCAATCGCATTTACCGATTCTGGCATCGGCCGACGGATAATCCTGTCAGGTGTCTATATGCGATGTATGCCAGAAATACCGAAACACACAGCAGAATGTGGAGTACGCTACTGAAGTGCCAACCAGTCCATAACATACTGTGGGAGCTGATTTATTCACACAATCAAGAATGGTATCCCATAGTCATGAATTACTACTAAAAGTTCCCTTTTATCTGTCTGAAGGATGAAAGTCCTCAGGGCCACAACAACTCACAGCAATGGGAGTTCTATTTGCTCAGCAAGTGATTGCTGAAAGATTAATATGTAACAACGGCACCCAGTCCACATCCAGAGACGTTAAGGAACTCACTGAACAAAATCCCCACATTACTCAAGGGGACACGAGTTTGTAGAAATACATATAGTCAAAGGAATCACTGTAAAATGCCGCTGGACAAAGACCCAAACTTTGTCTCATCATCACTCTGATTCAAACCTCTCACGGCTGATAATGAAATAACCTGCTGAGTTGCTGAATGGAAGAAAATATAAGGCTACACTGCTACGCAAAATATATCCTCCGAGTGACCAGAAGGAAGTGAGATAACCATTTAGTGAAACACAGGAAAGAGGAGGTCAGCACTTTAACAAACCTGCCGAATCCCGACCAGAGCTGTTAAAAGGACACAACGAGGAGCACATACAGGATACAGTCTGTGTCCCTGGGTCCCAGCAAAAGTTGTTGGTGAAGGGGTTCCGTTTATTTCCAAAAATCGATTGATAATCTTTAGTTTATAAAAGTTAATGAAACAGGTACATTGATAGCAGCATAACGCTGTAAATAAAGCGGGATGTTATATATTGCGCTATCTGTAAATAGTAAGTAGTAAGATGGGCAATAAATGCTGATCCAGCAAGCGACGCCCCCATCCCTTGAACAAATAAAGAACTGGCAAGGAATTCGAGTGTTCCCGAAGGGCCACATTCTACAGCTGCACAAGAGACTGTGACAGCTTTGGCAAAGGGTCATCTGGACTCGAAACGTTAGCTCTTTTCTCTCCTAACAGATGCTGCCAGACCTGCTGAGATTTTCTAGCATTTTCTCTTTTGGACTCACAGACTCTATCTAGGCCTGTTTTGCTGTTATGGGCCTTGTTAAATTTAAGTGGCTCTCCCTTAGCCAGTCCAACTCTCACGGGTTCTAACACCTAACATCTCAGTTCTCTGAGGGCAGCAGGGTAGCATGGTGGTTAGCATAAATGCTTCACAGCTCCAGGGTCCCAGGTTCGATTCCCGGCTGGGTCATTGTCTGTGTGGAGTCTGCACGTCCTCCCCCTGTGTGCGTGGGTTTCCTCCGGGTGCTCCGGTTTCCTCCCACAGTCCAAAGATGTGCGGGTTAGGTGGATTGGCCATGCTAAATTGCCCGTAGTGTCCTAATGAAAGTAAGGTTAAGGGGGGTGTTGTTGGGTTACGGGTATAGGGTGGACATGTGGGTTTGAGTAGGGTGATCATGGCTCGGTACAACATTGAGGGCCGAAGGGCCTGTTCTGTGCTGTACTGTTCTATTCTATCTCCTGTGATGCCCACATTCATGCACACACTAGCATGTAACGTTTACCACATTCACACGCACAGAAGCATGCAGCTTTGACCACATTCACACAAGGCATGCAACTTTGACCACATTCACACAAGCATGTAACTTTTACCACATTCACACAAGCATGCAATGTTTGCCACATTCACACAAGCATGTAACACTGACCACATTCACACGCACACAAGCATGTAACACTGACCACATTCACACACACACAAGCATGTAACATTTACCACATTTACACGCACACAAGCATGTAACATTTACCACATTTACACGCACACAAGCATGGAACATTTACCACGGTCACACGCACACAAGCATGTAACATTTACCACCTCACACAGGCATGTAACATTTACCACATTCGCATGCACACAAGCATGTAACTTTCACCACATTCACATGCACACAAGCATGGAACATTTACCACGGTCACACGCACACAAGCATGTAACATTTACCACATTTACACGCACACAAGCATGGAACATTTACCACGGTCACACGCACACAAGCATGTAACATTTACCACCTCACACAGGCATGTAACATTTACCACATTCGCATGCACACAAGCATGTAACTTTCACCACATTCACATGCACACAAGCATGTAACGTTTACCACATTCTCAGCTGCACTAGCATCTAACATTTACCACATTCACATGCACACAATCATGTAACATTTACCACGGTCACATGCACACAAGCATGCCACATTTACCATATCCACAAGCACACAGGCATGCAACGTTTACCACATTCACACACACAAGTATGCAGAATTTACAATTTATACTGTGGTAGTTTCTTTCTTAGCCAAAGTAAAGATCAATGCTGAAAGGTAAGAAATTGAGAATTCACTATGTAAAAATTATTTGCTGGTATCTATGGCTGCGTCAGACATTTTTCACATTGATCCTGAAGTTCCAGGTGTGCAGTTGAAGCCCACCGAAAACGGCAATTGCCAGGTACAATTTCTTTTTAAAATCGAATCTGCCTTTTCCAGTGGTCAATGATTTTTTGCATCTGTGGTTCCTTTCTGATGATAAATTCACTAACTCTTTGCCGGATTTTAAAACAGTAAGCAATGGCGTCTTAACTTTGGGCGAAAGGGAAAAGAGCTTGTTGCTCTTCAGTAACCTATCTGCTATATTTTGAAGGCATTCCAAAAATGGTTACTCCAGTCACATGACCTTTCTCCCCATCATGATTTCAAAAGCTGTTTGTTTAGCTGATGTTTGGACCAACTGTGGCTTTTGTTTCACGGTCTTGTTGGTTAGATTATGTGAAATCCCGCCATTCACCCCAAAATATAAATGTTGCTGAGTTAGGATAAACACATTTCCATGCAGCTATTGGCCTAGTAGACCTTCTGTCTCCACTTAGTACGTAGCCTTATAGAAATTCAAATGTGAGGTTCAGAAAATCTGTTTCAAGGAGTTCTAGATATCAACAGGTGTGAAATACCATAAGAGTGTCATGGGCTAGTCTGAATTGTAATTCACATTGAAACTTTACAGAAGCTGGCCAACTTGCAATACCAGACATCAGGAGACGGTAGAAAGAGGGCAAATCGACCGTGGATATCTAACGAAATAAGGGAGCGTATCAAATTGAAGGAAAAAGCATACAAAGTGGCAAAGATTAGTGGGGACTAGAGGACTGGGAAATATTTAGGGGGCAACAGAAAGCTACTAAAAAGCTATAAAGAAGAGTAAGATAGATTATGAGGGTAAACTTGCTCAGAATATAAAAACAGATAGTAAAAGTTTCTACAAATACATAAAACAAAAAAGAGTGGCTCAGGTAAATATTGGTCCTTTAGAGGGTGAGAAGGGAGTTTTAATAATGGGAGATGAGGAAATGGCTGAGGAACTGAACAGTTTTTTTGGGTCGGTCTTCACAGTGGAAGACACAAATAACATGCCAGTGACTGATAGAAATGAAGCTATGACAGGTGAGGACCTTGAGAGGATTGTTATCGCTAGTGAGGTAGTGATGGGCAAGCTAATGGGGCTAAAGGTAGACAAGTCTCCTGGCCCTAATGGAATGCAACCCAGAGTGCTAAAAGAGATGGCTAGGGAAATTGCAAATGCATTAGTGATAATTTACCAAAATTCATTAGACTCTGGGGTAGTCCCGGTGGATTGGAAATTAGCAAACCTGACACCACTGTTTAAAAAAGGAGGTAGGCAGAGAGCAGGAAATTATAGGCCAGTGAGCTTAACGTCGGTAGTAGGGAAGATGCTGGAATCTATCATCAAGAAAGAAATAGCGAGGCATCTGGATAGAAATTGTCCCATTGGGCAGATGCAGCATGGGTTCATAAAGGGCAGGTCATGCCTAACTAATTTAGTGGAATTTTTTGAGGACATTACCAGTGCAGTGGATAATGGGGAGCCAATGGATGTGGTATATCTGGATTTCCAGAAAGCTTTTGACAAGGTGCCGCACAAAAGGCTGCTGCATAAGATAAAGATGTATGGCATTAAGGGTAAAGTAGTAGCATGGATAGAGGATTAGTTAATTAATAGAAAGCAAAGAGTGGAGATTAATGGGTGCTTCTCTGGTTGGCGTTCAGCAGCTAGTGGTGTCCCTCAGGGTTCCGTGTTGGGCCCACAATTGTTCACAATCTACAGAGATGACTTGGAGTTGGGGACCAAGGCCAATGTGTCCAAGTTTGCAGATGACACTAAGATGAATGGTAAAGCGAAAAGTGCAGAGGATACTGGAAGTCTGCAGAGGGATTTGGATGGGTTAAGTGAATGGGCTAGGGTCTGGCAAATGGAATACAATGTTAACAAATATGAGGTTATCCATTTTGGTAGGAATAACAGCAAACGGGATTATTATTTAAACAATAAAATATTAATGCATGCTGCTGTGCAGAGAGACCTGGATGTGTTAGTGCATGAGTCACAGAAAGTTGGTTTACAGGTGCAACAGGTGATTAAGAAGGCAAATGGAATTTTGTCCTTCATTGCTAGAGGGATGGAGTTTAAGACTAGGGAGGTTATGCTGCAATTGTATTAGGTGTTAGTGAGGCCACACCTGGAGTATTGTGTTCAGTTTTGGTCTCCTTAGTTGAGAAAGGACGTACTGGCACTGGAGGGTGTGCAGAGGAGATTCACTAGGTTAATCCCAGAGCTGAAGGGGTTGGATTACGAGGAGAGGTTGAGTAGACTGGGACTGTACTCGTTGGAATTTAGAAGGATGAGGGGGGATCGTATCGAAACATTTAAAATTATGAAGGGAATAGATAAGATAGATGTGGGCAGGTTGTTTCCACTGGCGGGTGAAAGCAGAACTAGGGGGCATAGCCTCAAAATAAGGGGAAGTAGATTTAGGACTGAGTTTAGGAGGAACTTCTTCACCCAAAGGGTTGTGAATCTATGGAATTCCTTGCCCAGTGAAGCAGTTGAGGCTCCTTCATTAAATGTTTTTAAGGTAAAGATAGATAGTTTTTTGAAGAAAAAAGAGATTAAGGGTTATGGTGTTCGGGCCGGAAAGTGGAGCTGAGTCCACAAAAGATCAGCCATGATCTCATTGAATGGCGGAGCAGGCTCGAGGGGCCAGATGGCCTACTCCTCCTCCTAGTTCTTATGTTCTTATGCCCACAATTATATTCAGGGAAGTGATCACATCAATACCTGGACTCAGGCTAGTAAATAAAGATAAAGTCACCATAGTCCTAGATGACCATAGGCTGTTTTCCTCTTTTGAGGGGCAGAGCTGACTGGTGATTTAACCTGAGGATCAGACGAGGGGCAAGGATGAGAAGGCAGAGCCTTCATGAATAACCCCAGTTAGTACAGGAATTGAACCTGCGCTGTTGACCTTGTTCTGCATCACAAACCCAGCCAACTGAGCTAAACCGGCCCCCTCAGGGTAGGGAGGCGTGTTTCAACCTTATGAAGTCTCTGACTCTGTCAACTACAAAGGTTTGTGGCGTATCCTTCTCAAATTTGGCTCCCCTTGTTACCATTTTATGCCTACTCCATGATGACATGCAAGCTGTGATCAGCACATTTAAGCACTACCAGCCTATCTCAGTGAAGGCTGGGTCTTCTCACCAAATTACTTCTGCATCTTTCACGCTGAAATACCGACCCTCACCTCCAATAAATTACTCACAGGCGAGATAATCTATAGAACAGACGGGAAACTTTTTAAACCATGTTGCCTTCAATAGAAAAATAAAACTACTCCAACATCAGCCATTGAGCTTCAGTATGCACATTTAGGAATGTGCTTACTGAGAAATAGTGCTTCAGATCATTGCCGACTCTTTCGAAGTATACGAGAAAATGAGCCTTTCACTAAACACCTGGGAAACTAAGGTTCTCTTCCAATCAGCTTCCAAAGCAAAACACCTCTCTGTCATGGGTATTAGAATAGGGAGCAGAAGAGGTCAAACATACCTGCCGACACATGCGATTCACTGGCTTGTGACTGACCAAAATGGAGACGGCTCATTCAGGAAGACGCCAAACGTACTCCGAGACTTTGTCAGAAACGTTCAGAGGTGAAGTGAGCAGACAGATTTCCAAACTATTCATCTATCCAAACCACCTGACCTGCAAGTGGCAGTCTGCAGATTGGATTTGTCAATAATCTCAGAACTTATAGAACAGGAGTGAATGCAAATCAACCCAATCCCCAGGGACTGCCTAGAAAGAGAAGACATGTACATGTGACAGTGAATACACTAACACATGTACACAAGGAAGTGAACTCACTAACGTGTGCACAGTGTGTGAACACATTAACATGCATTTGGGCCAGTGACCATACTAACGCATATGTGCATATGGAAGGGAACAATCCAACACATGTACTCAAGTCTGAGAGCACACTAATATGTGTATTTACTGCAGATAACATGCTAACTCATGTATGAATGGCAGTGAACACACTAACACACTCTATGGGCAGTGAACACAGAGACACACACTCAGGGCAGTGAACACACTAACATATTTGTTAGGGCAGTGCATATGTCAACATCTGTGTACGTGATAGTGAACACATTAACAACTGTTTGCAAAGCATTGAACATGCACACTTAACACGTGTTCAGGGCAGTGAACTTGTTAACCTGTCATGGCAATGAGCACTAACACATACACATGCCAGTGGTCATGCTAACATGTGTATTGGGAATGAAGCAGTCTAACATATGTTCTCAGGGCAGCGAACACACTAACCGTGTCCTCAATACAGTGAACAAGCTACAAATACTCTGGACATGGAACATGCCAATACATACTCAGGGAAGTGAACTGCCTAACAAGTATACACAGAAC
The DNA here is from genome assembly GCF_902713615.1 of Scyliorhinus canicula. Taxonomy (NCBI): domain Eukaryota; kingdom Metazoa; phylum Chordata; class Chondrichthyes; order Carcharhiniformes; family Scyliorhinidae; genus Scyliorhinus; species Scyliorhinus canicula. The sequence goes on from NC_052151.1 coordinate 191,264,708, forward strand.
AGTCAGCACACTAACACATGCATTCAGGCCAGTGGACAATTAATGCATACATTAGTACGTATGCTAGCATATGCACATAACAGTGAACATAGCAATACATGTACTCAGAGCACTGAACATGCTAACGTATGTACTCAGGGCAGTGAACACACACAATAAAACACACAAATAAAATGTACATTTGGCCGTAAACATCTGTTATGGGAAGTGAGCACAATAACATATATTCAGGGCAGTCAATTTACTAACACAAGTGCACAGAGAGGGTTATGTATTAATGCATGCACTCAAGCCAGTGAACACACTAACACATGCACTCTGGATAGTGAACCCACTAACATGTGTACCCAGGCACATCTATTCAGGGTAATGGGCACATCAACAACTGTGCACATGACAGTGAATGTACTAACATTTATGCAGGACAGTGAACACACTCATACCTATACACATGGCAGGGAAAACTCTGGCACAGTGGTTAGCACTGCTGCCTCACAGCGCCAGGGATCCAGGTTCAATTCCAGCCTTGGGCGACTCTCTTTTCTCTTTTGCCCAAAGTTAAGGCACCATTGCTTACTGTTTTAAAATCCAGCATAGAGTTAGAGAATTTGCATATTCCCACTGTGTCTGCGTGGGGCTTCCCCCCAGAGGCCTAAATGCCCTCTTCTGTAGGAATTCTATGGTCCTATGCAAGTATGACACTGAACACACTAACTCATTACAGTGAACAGATTAACACATATGTCATGATATGCAGACATGCAGATAATGATACAGGCGGGCAGCTAATGAACAGAACATGACCAACGAGCAGACAGGACACTCAGGGGTGGTATCTCACTATAAAAGGCATGAGGCACTCACACTCCGCCTCTTTCCATTGATGAACATCCGCAGGGTGAGTCAGGGTGTATGTACAGTATCACACCTCTAGCACGTGGCTAAGAGCTGGTCTGGTCCAGTCAGACAGAGTAACCACACTTAGGTTAGCAGAGAGTCAAACTCATAGAAAACTGTGCTAACTGTGCTACTGATTCAGATTGAATTAACTTCAAGGTCTGGAGTATCTTTTGGTTAAAGCTGCATCCAGTTGCAGCCTGTGTTATCCCAGAGTACATAACACATCCACATATATTCAAACTAGTGAACTTACTAAAACATGCACACGACAGTGAACACACAAACACATACTCAGGGAAGTGGGCAGAATATATGGAGCAGGTAGGTGAACACGCTATCACATATATTCAGAGCAATGTATATGCTAACGTAGGCGCAGGAAAGGGAACATATTAACACATGTACTCAGGGGCCTGAACATGCAGTCAACAATGTGATCAGACTAATACGAAAATGGTGGGATTTGAGCTCCCATTGGCTGGAATTTTCCCACAGTCCATGCCTGTGAAATAGAAGGTTGGGTGTCCAAATCCTGCTCCAGATACTTGTGTACTTATGGAGAAGGATACTCCATAAACCTTTGTGGTTGACAAGAGTCAGAGGCTTCATGAGGTTGAAACGGGCCTCACTACCCTGGCACACAGCTGCCACTGTGCGGTGGTGGTGGAGGGAGTGAATGTAATGTGTTGGTTGGGATGCCAATCGAGTGGACTGCTTTGTCCTGCATGCCGTTAAGTTTCTTTAGTGTTGTTGGAGCTGCACTCATTCAGGCAAGCGGAGAGTATTCCATTACACTCCTGATCTGTATCTTTTAGATGGTGGGCAAGCTTTGGGGGGGGGGGGGGGGGTCAGGAGGTGAATTACTCTCCATAGATTCGCAGCCTCTGACCTGCTCTTTTAGCCACAATATTTATATGGCTAGTCCAGTTCAGTTTCTGGTCAATGTAACCTCCAGGATGTTGATAGTGTGGCATTTAGCGATAGTAATGCCATTGAATGCCAAGAGTAATGGTTTGATTCTCTCTTGTTGGAGATGGTCATTGCCTGCCACTGCAGTGGCATGAATATTTCTTGCCACTAAGCAGCTGAATGTTGTCCAGGTCTTGCTGCATATGGACATGGGCTGCTTCATTATCTGAGGAGTCGCGAATGCTGCTGAACATTGCGCAGTCAGCCGCAAAAATCCTCACTCTCACCTTTTGAGAGAGAGAAGGTCATTGATGAAGCAGCTGAAAATGATTGGGCCCAGGAACTCCTGCAGTGATGTCCAGGAGCTGAGATGATCATCCTTCAACAATCACAACCAACTTCCTTTGTGCCTTTCCAGCTTGCAGAGTGTCCCCCCCCCCCCTCCCCCCGCTCCCAACAACTCCAGTTTTGTTAGGGCTCTGAGATGCCACACTTGGAGAAATGCTGCCTTGATATCAAGGGTAGTCAGAATCACTTCACCTCTGGAGTTCAGCTTTTTTGTCCATGTTTAGACCAAGGCTAAACATGAGGTGAGGAGCTGAATGGCCCTGGCAGAATTCAAACTGAGCATCATTGAGCAGGTTATTGCCATTTGAGAGCACTGCTTTTGACACCTTCCATTACTTTGCTGATGATCGAGAATAGACTGATGGGGTGGTAATTGGCCAGGTTGCATTTGGCCTGATTTTTGTGTACAGGACATAGCTGGGCAATTTTCCACATTGTCAGCTAAATGCCAACGTTACAGCTGTACTGGAACAGCCTGGCTAGGATTGAGGCAGGTCCAGGATTACCACAGGGATATTGTCAGGGCCCATAACCTTCGCCATGTACTGTGCGCTCAGCCATTTCTTGATATCATATGGAGCGAATCAAATTGGCTGAAGACTGGCATCTGTGATGCTGGGGATCGCCGGAGGAAGACGAGATGGATCATCCGCTCATTATTTCTGGCTGAAGGTAGTTAGGACATGAGCACGGACGAATAGAAACGCAAAGGCCATGTCATGAATGGTCATTTCAGTTTAGTACACAGCCAATAAAATACAAGATGCCACTGTGCATGTAGCGTTCATTACAAATTCCCCGGTCATCATACTCGAGTCACTAGTTTCCGTGTGAGTATATTTGAAGTTGCTGCTAGGTCCGGATACCAATTATGCAAGGGAACTGCCCTCTCTTATAACATGTGCATCTGTACATGTGCAGCCAGGATTGGGTCATTGACTCAAACATTTCCCGGTTTTGATGAAAGGCATTACACTCAAAACATTGGGTGGGATTTCCCGGCCTATTCCGCCAGCAGGGTCTTCCGGTTCCGCTGATGGTGATCCCGATGGCGGACGGTGAATAAACAATGGGAAACCCTGTTAACAGCGGTGGGACAAGTAGAATCTGCCGCTGGCCAATGACAGGCAGCCTCCTCAAACGTCCACCGATTCTGCCCGACCTGCTGAGTATTTCCAGCACTTTCAGCTTTCATTTCCTCTGCATGAAGGCCGAGTGCGGCTCGGAAGTCTAGTCCAGCTGAAGTTGACAAAGCTGAGGCCAACTTCCTGTTAGCCTCTCTGCTCAAATGACTCAGTAGATGGAGTTGAAAGCCTGTCAGGTCTGACAGCCTTGAGAGTGGTGCATGTGACAAACTCAAATGCAGGACCCACTTGCAAGGATACGGACACTCAAGAGGACCTCATTGACACCCAACTTCTTTGCTTATTGTAGCGTTAAACGCAGAAGAATAGGTTGTCCAGCACTCACAATGCAAGAGAATAGACTGAGAATAGAAGAGGTAACTGAGAGAGACCATGGCAGGACCTTCCAGACATTCGGGCAACATGGTAGCACAGTGGTTAGCACAGTTGTTTCACGGCTCCAGGGTCCCCGGTTCTATTCCTGGCTTGGGTCACTTTCTGTGAGGAGTCTGCACATTCTCCCTGTGTCTGTGTGGGTTTCCTCCGGGTGCTCCGGTTTCCTCCCACAGTCTAAAGATGTGCAGGTTAGGTGGATTGGCCATGAAAAATTTTCCTTCGTGTCCAAAATGGTTCGGTGGGGTTATTGGGCTGGGGAATGGGCTTAAGTCGGGTGCTCTTTCCAAGAGCCAGTGCAGACTCGATGGGCCGAATGGCCTCCTTCTGCACTGTAAATTCTATGATATTGTTCATTATTCATATTATTCATCAGATATTGTTCCATGAGCACTCTCAGGCCGGGGAACGCTAGCGGTCAGGAACTTTTACACGGGGGACAGACTTGCGACCTTAGACAAGCTGACAGAAAGACTGGAACTACTGAACAGACAGGAACTCCGCCATTTACAAGTCAAAAACTTTCTCCGCAAGGAGATGACGAGGTACCTTAGAACCCCGAGAAACAATGTCGGAGGAGCTACTGGACACGGACAGTACGGAAAAAGGGAACTGCGGGGACAAAGACGGGCGACTTTTGGAAAGGACGCGCCTACCACTGGATGGAACAATGCAGAAATGGGAGGAAGAATTAGAGAGAGAAGTAGGGCGGAGGCTCTGGAGTGAAGCACTGAACAGGGCCAACTTCACATCCTCCTGCGCAAGGCTAAGCCTCATGCAGCTTAAAGTGGTGGCATGGAGCACACCTAATAATAATCTTTATTAGTGTCACAAGTAGGCTTACATTAACACTGCAATGTAATGTGAAAATCCCCTACCACTTCGGTGCACGATCTGGTACACTGAGGGGGAATTCAGAATGTCCAATTCACCTCACAAGCACGTCTTTCGCTACTTGTGGGAAGAAACTGGAGCAGCCAGAGGAAACTCATGCAGACACGGGGAGAACGTGCAGACTCTGCACGGACAGTGATCCCAAGCCAGGAATCGAACCTGGGTCCCTGGCGCTGTGAAGCAACAGTGCTAACCATTGTGCTACCATGCCGCCCTGCCAAAAACCTGATTGAACAGGAGATGGAGGAGGAGGTCCTGGAGGTGGAAGACACGTACCAGGGAGGCCTGGCCAACCACGCTACATGTTCTTGGCATGCACCAGACATTGGGTTCTGGACAGTCTTCTTCGAGGTAATATCCAAGGTTGTGGGGATGAGGGTGGAGCCATGCCGAGAGTGGCAGTCTTCAGGGTATCGGACCAGCCAGAACTTCATATGGGAAAGAGGGCCGACGACCTTACATTTGCTTCCCTAATCGCCCCCCGGAGAATCCTGCTCAGCTGGCGATTAGCAGCACCACCCACAGCTGCAGATTGGTTGTCAGACCTATCGTTACTTATCCATCTGGAGAAGATCAAATACACTATCCGAGGGTCGGACGATGGCTTCCACAAAGCATGGGGGCAATTCATCAGCCTGTTCCAACAACGGATAGAACGGCAAAGGGGAGCGGGAGACACATGGGAACCACCAGGGTCACAGAAGTGGATGGGCAATGGGGGTGGGGGGAGACCCAAGGAAACGCCAGGGGAGAATCCAGGGAGAGACCGACACAGGGGCTAGAGTGTGCCTCACAAAGCTATAAGAGCAAAACAAATGACAAAACAAAACAATCTGCAGCAAATGGGCAGCACGGTAGCATTGTGGATAGCACAATTGCTTCACAGCTCCAGGGTCCCAGGTTCGATTCCGGCTTGGGTCACTGTCTGTGCGGAGTCTGCACATCCTCCCGTGTGTGCGTGGGTTTCCTCCAGGTGTTCCGGTTTCCTCCCACAGTCCAAAGATGTGAAGGTTAGGTGGATTGGCCATGATAAATTGCCCTTAGTGTCCAAAATTGCCCTTAGTGTTGGGTGGAGTTACTGGGTTATGGGGATAGGGTGCTCTTTCCAAGAGCCTGTGCAGACTCGATGGGCCAAATGGCCTCCTTCTGCACTGTAAATTCTATAAATGGAAGGGCCTAAGATAGGCCACAGAGATAGTAGAAAAGGGATTGGGGGTGGGAGGCAGAGGGTGTATGGTGAAGGGGTGCCAAAATGGAACTGCGTGTAAATTGTAAATAATAACCGTTCCATGCAGTGAAACCGTTACAGTGTAAAAATGTAAACTTTAATAAAAATACTTATTAAAAAAATAAATTGGGCCAGAGGAGGATGGCTGGGTACAAAATACATTTAAATCTTTATATTTATTCTTTCAAATAATCCTAGTATTGTGGTTTGGTTTCAAGTGAAGATTTAGGACTGATTCTAACTTGCACCTCCTGTGTAAATATTTATAAAATATATTCGTTCATGTGGGATGTGGGCTTTGCTGTCTGGCCCAGCATTTATTGCCAACTCCTAGTTAGCCCTGAATGGGCAGTAAAGAGTCAACCACATTGCTATGGGACTGGAGTCACGTGAAAGTCAGACCAGGTAAAGACGGCAGATTTCCTACCCGAAAGGACATTGGTGAATCAGATGTTTTTTTACGACAAGCGATAATGGTTCCATGGTCATCATTAGATGTTGAATTCCAGATTTTATTGAATTCAGATTTTGGCATCTGCCACAATGGGATTTGAATCCGGGTCCCCAGAGCTTTTACCCTTGATCTCTGTTTACTAGTCCAGTGACAATACCACTACACCACTGCCTCCCCAATGAAATGATAACGGACTGAAAATTGTTAGAAATTCTACCCTCAACACTGAGAGTGACCTAAAAGGTCCTGAGATGGGTGGCCTGAAAGATTGCCCGTTTTAAATGGAAGGCTGTGTGTACTATGAAAATCACTACCCAATGATCGCCGATATGCATCAGGCCTTGTTGAATGACCTACGCAGCAGTCCTCAAAAGAACATTCAGAAAATGGCTCAATTCCCTCACGGCCTCACAAATGGCCCCACCCAAGAACAGCAATGCCCCTTCCCCTTTAGCTTCGATGGTGGTTGCCTCAGAGTGGCAGCTGACTGATTTCCCAATCCCTCACAAATGGCCATTTCCAGTGGAGTTCCCATGATTCCCCGACAGCTCGCAACTGATGTCAAGGCTTCCAAATGGTTCAGGCCTCAAGGTGGCAACAGCTTTAGTGAATGTAAAATGGTGAATGAAACTGGCACATGGGATTGTTGAGCTGCACGGACTGCCCGCTACCACCTACCCACCACCACTGTGATAATATGATCTGCATACTCGTCTGCCATTGGGCCAGAACGTCGGCTTACCATTGGCCCTGGTCGGTCATGTGCCTCTTGACCGATTGGCCAAGAGGCTGAGTTAACCACGCCTCTATTAACGAGGTATAAATGCTCAGACGCCTGACGATCGTCCCTTTCCACTGTAGACGATCGCAGAGCTGTGTTCTAGTTAATTAAAGCCAGACTTTGGTAAATCACTCGCCTCGCGTGCAATCGATGGTACATCAATTTAATTAACTACGACTTTGAAGATGGAGTTCTGCATCAAGCCCGAATGCCTCCGCATCAGCCCGCAAACTTTGAACTCTGCAGAACTTTTCAAACTCTGGCTGACTTGCCTCGAAGGGTTCCTAGCATCTACAACCACCTCCCCCACCGGGGCACAGAAGCTGCACGTCCTCCACTCCAGCGTGGGTATTGACGCTTACGCAATAATCAAAGAGGAAACGGATTATGATGACGCTATACAAAAGCTAAAAGGACAATTCATCAAACTGATCAACAGGGTATTCGCTCGACTTCTGCTGGCCACCAGAAAGCAGGTCCCCGGTGAGTCTCTAGACCAATACGCCCGGGCCCTCTATGCCCTGGGGAGAGGTTGCGCCTGTGTAGCGGTGTCCGCTACAGAGCACATGGAGCTACTCATCAGAGACGCTTACGTGGCTGGGATGCTGTCTCCCGTGATCCGCCAGCGGATGCTGGAAAGAGACGAACTCAGTTTAACGGAGACGCTGACTCTCTCCGCCTCCCTGGAGGTCGCAGATCTAAGCGCTCGCACCTATGACCCTGGCCAGGCCGCCTCCTGGCACGCTTCCCACCAGCCACTCCCGGCCTCCCTCAGGCTTGTGCCGCGGGGCGCCCCGATAAATCCGCGGGGCCCCGCTGCTACTTTTGCGGGTACGCTAAACACCCTCGCTCGCGCTGCCCAGCCCGCTCCGCCCTCTGTAAGAGCTGCGGGAAGAAGGGCCACTACTCCACGGTCTGCCAGGCCAAAACGCTGGCTGCAGCGCTTCTGGAAGCTGCACAGCACTCTCCCCCCCTCCCCCAGGCCTCTGCAAACGGCCTGTATGCCTCCCTCTCTCCCCCAGGGCCCCTCCAGCCGCTCCCGACTCGCGCCCCGACGGCCGACAAGCGCACCTCCCCGGCCCCTCCAGGCCTCTGCCAGCCTGTCCCGCACGTTTCCCCCCCCCGCCCCCGGGCCCCGGCGCCCGACCGGCTCGCCTCTCCGGGCCCTCCCGGTCCCTGCCTGCCCGCAGCGCGACTCTGCTCCCCCCGCCCCCGGGCCCCGGCGCCCGACCGGCTTGCCTCTCCGGGCCCTCCCGGTCCCTGCCTGCCCGCAGCGCGACTCTGCTCCCCCCGGCCCCGGCCCCCCGCACCCGGCCTGCGCGCCTTACCTCCTCCCGTAGCTGCTACACCTACCCGGCGTCCTGGAGCCGGCCTGCACATCCCCACAGCTGCTACACCTAACCGGCGTCCTGGAGCCGGCCTGCGCATCCCCACAGCTGCTACACCCGGCTCGCCTCCTGGAGCCGGCCTGCGCGTCCCCACAGCTGCTACACTCGGCTCGCCTCCTGGAGCCGGCCTGCGCGTCCCCACAGCTGCTACACCCGGCTCGCCTCCTGGAGCCGGCCTGCGCGCCTCACCTCATCAGCTCACAGCGCCGGCAACGCTAGCTCCGCCACCAGCGGCCACAAGGGCTTCCTGGGCACCGCCATCTTGGGGTGCCGACGCCACGTGCGGGTCCTGGGCGCCGCCATCTTGGGGTGCCGACCCCACGTGCAGATACTGGACGCCGCCATCTTGGGGAACAGACCTCACATGTGGATCCTGGCCACCGACTTCCAGATCTGCCACGCAAGGTCCCTCCAGCATGGAATCGGACAGCGACGACGGATTTTCTCCACGGCTCGCGGCCGTTCACCTCACATATGGATCCTGGCCACCGACTTCCAGATCTGCCACGCAAGGTCCCTCCAGCATCGAATCGGACAGCGACGACGGATTTTCTCCACGGCTCGCGGCCGTTCACCTCACATATGGATCCTGGCCACCGACTTCCAGATCTGCCACGCAAGGTCCCTCCAGCATCGACTCGGACGGTGACGACGGATTTTCTCCACGGCTCACGGCCGTTCAACTCGACCAGTCTCATCCACGCACGCTCGCCAAAACGACTACGCTGATCCACCTCAACGGCCACGAGACGGACTGCCTGCTGGACTCCGGGAGCACGGAAAGCTTCGTTCACCCTGACACGGTAAGACGCTGCGCGCTCCCTGTCCATCCCGTAACACGCAAAATCGGTTTAGCCTCAGGTTCGCACTCCGTCCACATCACCGGGTGCTGCATCGCGGACCTCACGGTCCAAGGGAAGGTTTTAAAAAATTATAAATTCCTTGTCCTCCCTGACCTTTGCGCACCAGCACTCCTAGGGCTGGACTTCCAGTGCAACCTGCAGAGCTTGACCTTTCAATTCGGCGGCCCTATACCCCCCCTCATTGTCTGCAGCCTCGCGTCCCTGAAAGTGGACCCTCCCTCTCTATTTGCTAACCTCACCCCCGATTGCAAACCCGTCGCCACACGGAGCAGACGGTACAGCGCCCAGGACCGATCGTTCATCAGGTCCGAGGTCCAGAGGTTGCTGACGGAAGGGGTCATCGAGGCCAGCAACAGTCCCTGGCGAGCCCAAGTGCTGGTGGTCCGGACGGGGGAGAAAAACCGGATGGTCATCGATTATAGCCAAACCATCAATCGGTTTACGCAACTGGACGCGTATCCTCTTCCCCGTATTTCTACCATGGTAAACGAGATCGCAACATACAAGGTCTTCTCAACTGTGGACCTTAAGTCCGCTTACCACCAGCTCCCCATCCGCGCGAGTGACCGACTGTACACCGCGTTCGAGGCTGACGGGCGCCTCTACCACTTCCTTAGGGTTCCGTTTGGTGTCACAAATGGGGTCTCGGTCTTCCAACGGGAGATGGACCGAATGGTCGACAAGTACGGATTACAGGCTACCTTCCCGTATCGTGAAAATGTCACCATCTGCGGCCACGACCAGCAGGACCTTGACGCCAACCTCCAGAAATTCCTCCAAACCGCAAAACTCCTTAACCTCACGTACAATAAGGATAAATGCGTGTTCAGCACCGACCGCCTAGCCATCCTCGGCTACGTAGTGCGTAACGGAGTGATAGGCCCCGACCCCGAACGCATGTGCCCCCTGATGGAACTCCCTCTCTCCAATACCCCCAAATCCTTCAAACGCTGCCTGGGGTTTTTCGCATACTACGCCCAATGGGTTCCCAACTACGCGGACAAGGCCCGTCCCCTCATGCAAACCACGACCTTCCCGCCGTCGACGGAGGCCTATCAGGCCTTTAGCCGCATCAAAGCAGACATCGCAAAGGCCACGATGCGCGCCATCGACGAGGCCCTCCCCTTCCAAGTCGAGAGCGACGCATCAGAAGTAGCTCTGGCGGCCACCCTGAACCAAGCGGGCAGACCCGTGGCCTTCTTCTCCAGAACTCTCCAGGCTTCCGAACTCCGCCACCCCTCTGAGGAAAAGGAAGCCCAGGCCATAGTCGAAGCTGTGCGACATTGGAGGCACTATTTGGCCGGCAGGAGGTTTACCCTCCTCACAGACCAACGGTCAGTAGCCTTCATTTTCGATAATGCACAAAGGGGCAAGATCAAAAATGACAAGATTTTACGGTGGCGGATCGAGTTGTCCACGTACAACTATGATATCTTGTATCGTCCTGGGAAGCTCAATGAGCCTCCTGATGCCCTGTCCTGCAGTACCTGCGCCAGCGCGCAGATAGACCGCCTCCGCTCCCTCCACGCAGACCACTGCCATCCAGGGGTGACTCGCCTACACCACTTCATTAAGGCCCGCAACCTGCCCTACTCCATCGAGGAAGTCAGGTCAGTAACCCGTGACTGCCACATCTGCGCCGAGTGCAAACCGCACTTCTACCGCCCCGAGCGCACACACCTGATCAAAGCATCCCGCCCCTTCGAACGTCTTAGCATTGACTTCAAGGGGCCCCTTCCCTCTAACAACCGCAACATTTACTTCCTGGCGGTTATCGACGAATACTCCCGCTTCCCCTTCGCCATTCCCTGTCCCGACATGACCACATCGACCGTCATTAAGGCCCTACTCTCCACCTTCTCACTGTTCGGCTACCCCGCGTACATTCACAGCGATCGGGGGTCCTCATTTATGAACGACGAGCTGCGTCAATTCCTGCTCGACAGGGGCATCGCCTCTAGCAGGACGACCAGCTATAACCCCCGGGGTAACGGACAGGTCGAGCGGGAGAATGGTACCATCTGGAAGACCAAACTACTGGCCCTCCGGTCTAGAAATCTCCCTATTTCCCGATGGCAAGAGGTGCTCCCCGATGCACTGCACTTTATCCGCTCACTCCTCTGTACTGCAACTAATCAGACACCTCATGAGCGTCTTCTTGTTTTCCCCAGGAAGTCGTCCTGCGGATCCCCTCTCCCGACGTGGCTGGTCACCCCGGGCCCATCTTGCTCCGGAAGCATGCGCGGTGCACAAGTCCGACCCGTTGGTGGAGCATGTCCAGTTACTCCACGCTAACCCGCAGTACGCGTATGTGGAGTACCCCGACGGTCGGCAGGACACGGTCTCCCCCTGGGACCTGGCACCCGCCGGCGTGCGGCCCCCCCCCACCACAGACCCCCCTCCCCTTTTTCACCCCAGCACCCCACTCAGCTTCCCCATCCCTCATCCATGGCGTCTCCGCGGCCAGCTCAGGTGACGGAGACTACTCGAAGTCTATCGCTCCCGGACTCCAGGACCATCAGCCGATCCGACGACAACTCCTCCACTACGGCGCTCGGCCAGGACGTCAAGGACCACCAAAAGACTGATCGAATCCTTCTAGAGTTCTACAGCCCCATGGACTTTCTTTTTGTAAATATCGTTATGTCTGGGCCAGTGGCAAGCCCCCAAATTCGATAAGGGTACGGAGAGAAAATTATTCTCCCGACGGCTACTCATATCATCAGTTCTCCTCCCCCCCCACCCCACCCCACCCTGGGTCTCGTTCACACACCCCCCCCCCCGCCTTCCTTCTCCGTAAGGGGTGAATGTGATGATATGATCTGCATACTCGTCTGCCATTGGGCCAGAACGTCGGCTTACCATTGGCCCTGGTCGGTCATGTGCCTCTCGACCGATTGGCCGAGAGGCTGAGTTAACCATGCCTCTATTAACGAGGTATAAATGCTCAGACGCCTGACGATCGTCCCTTTCCACTGTAGACGATCGCAGAGCTGTGTTCTAGTTAATTAAAGCCTGACTTTGGTAAATCACTCGCCTCGCGTGCAATCGATGGTACATCAACCACCACCACCCCGACCTCCACCAATGATGACCGGGACTTGAGTGAGTTCTACTAAGTAAAACATTTTGCGCTTCTGTTTCTGCTGTGGTTAGCCTTGAGAAAAGTACTTAAATTGCTCTCAGTCAATACAGCTTGGTGAATGATACAATCTGTTCTTACTTTGTAGCCTTCCTTTCATCCTGTTCTTACCCTCCAATTAAATCTAAAAAGAGAGAACTCTTCACTGGAATGCCCATCTTCAAAGTTTTAATGGTTACAATAACTTCAAAACATTTGGGCAAATAGTTCAGAAATTATTATCTATCCAAACTCAAAGTTAGATTGTATTTTCAGATAATTCTTCACCATGAAACACCAGCCTCCTCTTTAAAGACTTTCTGCGGGATTCTCCGTCGGTGGGATGATCTGCTTCGCCGGCAGCGCACTTATGTCCGTGGACTTCCCAACGGCATGGGGGTGGCCACAATGGGAACCCCATTGGCTGGCTGCCAGGATGAAGGATCTCACTGCCGGCGGGGGCGTGCCGCGCCAAGAAATGGATCTGGCGGGATGGAGAATCCCGCCCTTTAAGTTTCTGCCGGCCTTATACAGGCTGACTTAAAGCAGGAGTGCATTCCTGACAAGAACTTCAGAAAACTTCACTATTATAAGATGCATATCATTTCAATACACTATTATTGAAACAACATTACAGTAGTAATGATATTGATAAATAATGCTAATATCACTATGAATTAAAGCTCTTGGCAGTTTTCAATGAAACCTCATACCCAGCTGTACATGCACGCTCAGAGACCTGGCGAGATTGCCCAGCTTTGCCGATTCTCAGCGTTCACCAGTGACTGGGACTGGACAATTTCCCCTTTGACCTGAGGATTATCCCAACTGCATTGTGGGAATTAGGCAACTCACACAGTCTTCCAGCACAAAGCCATGTCAAATAACACCGCTTTCTGTCATGGGGGAAGTATTAAATCTTTGCGGTTGTCATGAGCCTGGAGGGAGTCTCGGTGAGTTTATGAAAAACCTGGATTACAGGCCTGAAAGCGGATTGGACGCTATATAAGAAGTCTCTTAACACAGCAGGTCGGATGATGGATCCCTCAGAACCTCGGCCTTAACAGTTGCTGCAGTCATTGGCCTTGCCTGGAGTTTGATGGACAAACTAGGCAAGGGGCAACAATTGATTCAGCTACGACTCAAACAGAGTTGAAGATGAGCAACAGGTAATCCCCAAGAAAAGACCATCATGTGCTTCAGAAAGAGCAAACTCCAAAGAGGATTTGCGCCTCATTGAATTTTCAGATTTACATTCTGGCAACTGTGAATGTTGAAGTGAATTACTTTGTGCATTGTGGTGGTGTTAGAAGGGCAGTGATTTGCTGCATTAACCTGAAATGAAACATACTGAATTGTACTCAATGTTTCTACAATGAACCATCAGTTTAGTGGTAGCATTCCTGCCAGAGGATACAGGGTTTGAACCTCATTGCCTACTGTCTCAACTAATGAGCAACGGAGCTCCAGCTCTGAAATCTTGGCTCTCGTCTATTGGAACACTTGCAGGGATGGATGTGGGTGACATCTCTGGAAATTATGGGTTGAGCGAGCCCATGATACCCTTGACCCACCCCATTACCTGGTATTGAGATGGTTCTGACAATGAATGGACCATTCATGTCACATCCTGTTAGATTACGAATCAGCCAGTGAATCTGACACTGTTCTCCAAGGGAAGAGCATGAAGATAGGAAAACCATAACATCCCATGCTTCCAGCATTCTTTCTAGATGGAAATGGATTGTTAAGGGCCGATTTAAATTATGCTTTCCATCCAGTCAACACTGTGCTGAATGAAAGTTGCCGTAGTCCCAGATGACCATGGGCTGCTCTCCCCTTTGAGAGCTGACTGGTGGTGATTTAATCTGATGATCACCACACCGCAGGCGAGGAATAAGGTTGTGAAGGGGGGGGGGGCCTTCATGAATAACCTTAGCTGGTATGGGAATTGAACTCACGGCGTTGGCGTTGCTTCGCATCACGAACCAGTCATCCAGCTAACTGAGCTAACTGATCCCCAACCCTGTGTTAATGACACTGCTAAAGTGATGTTGTTAAAGTAACCTTAGGAGTCAGCAGAAGTCTCATATAATGTTCCATGTGGCAGGGTTCCATGACAGAAATTCGACTGTGGGAGTCAACATATCCTGCATGATTCTCCCGCTTCATTCATAAAGTCCATTCTGTTGGACAGAGCATGTTAGAAGCATGGGTGGGTCAGCGAGACATTTTACAAATTCTTATATGGGATGTGGGCATTGCCAGTGTTTGTTGGCCATCCATAATTGCCCTTGAACCGAGTGGCGTGCTAGGCCATTTCCGAGATAGCTATGTGTGGTGAATGTAACTCTGTAATTCACACTGTGATATATATATGAGACCGTACGATTGTAAGTGCAGTTGCGTTGCCCGACCACTAGGGGGAGTAGCTCTGGGAATGCTTAGGAGTTTGTACAGGGCTCCACCCTTGGCTCCACCCACAGCTCCTCCCCCTGGACTGCTGTATAAATATCGATGCCCAGAGCCAGCCGACCAGTTCATCGAGAGTTCAACGTGTAACAGGCTGGCTCTGCAATAAGTAGATTAAAACCACTGTTCATATCTCAAAGCACGTGTCTAGTGAATTGATGGTGTCATCACTATGTTGAAGTGGAGTCTGGAGTCATATGCAGCCAGGCCAGGTAAAGATGGCAGATTTCTTTCATTAATGAACCAGGTGGGTTTTTACGACAATTGACAATAGTCACCATTACGGAAACTAGCTTTCACTTCCAGATTTAATAGGATATTAATTGCATTTAAATTCCACCAGCTGCCATGGTGGCATTTGACCCCATGTCCCCAGGACCTGGGTCTCTGGGTTACTCGTCTTGTCCCAGTACCACGATGCCACCATCTCCAACTGATGTTTCTGAGTAGGAGGAAAAGACGGACCAGCCGAGGGAGAGGGCCAGGAAGGAGTACGGCCACTGAAATCCACGGCTATTCTTTGCAACACTTTCAGCAACAAAGATACCTCAAGCTCACCGACGCAGATAAATTGTGGCATCTCTTGGAACTTATACTCCGGCCAAGGAGCAATATCAACACTATTTGGCAGTGATGAGGGCACTTAAACTTTCTTTTCTGTGACCACTTTCTTCTGGGAAAAGGGCAGGAAGGTTGTCAGCCTTTACTCATCTTACAATCCGAACAAGCATGTGGCTGCGATAAGAGAGGCCTCGGACAGGACAGCATCAACCACCCTCAAGTGGCCAAATGTTTAGCATCAGCAAGAGAGAGGGGTAGCACCTGATGTATCTGTAGCCAAAAGAGACCATGAAGCCATCATCTTCAGGAGGCCCACATTCCCCACTTATTCAAGGTGAAGAATAGACGATGATTGTTTATGTACAGCGAGATTCATAACAGTTTCGATGGGCCAAATGGCCTTCTGCGCTGCAACAATTCAGTGATTTGAGGGAAGGTGGTAGTTCAGTGTTCGTGTCACTGGGCTAGTAACCCAGAGATAAATGCTGGTGGAATTTGAATTTAATAATAAAATCTGGAATGTAAAGCGATAGTCTCAATCTGGTCTCGTCTGGCTTCATGAACATACGAGTTAGGAGCAGGAGAAGGCCATTTGGCCCCTTAAATCTGTTGTGCCATTCAATAAGATAATGGCTGATCTGATTGTAACCTGCCACATTCCTGCCCATCCCTGATAACATAGAACATACAGTGCAGAAGGAGGCCATTCGGCCCATCGAGTCTGCACCGACCCACATTAAGCCCTCACTTCCACCCTAGTCCCATAACCCAATAACCCCACCCAACCCTTTTGGGCACCAAGGGCAATTTAGCATGGCCAACCCACCTAACCTGCACGTCTTTGGACTGTGGGAGAAAACCAGAGCACCCGGAAGAAACCCATGTAGACATGGGGAGAACATGCAGACTCCGCACGTCAGTGATCCAGTGGGGAACCGAACCTGGGACCCTGACGCGGTGAAGCCACAGTGCTATCCACTTGTGCTACCGTGCTACCCATAACCTTTCGCCCCCTTGTTAATCAAGAATCTATCGAGCTCTGCCTTAAAAATATTCAAAGATTCTGCTTCCACTGCCCTTTGAGGAAGAGAGTTCCAGAGACTCACGACCCTCTGAGAGAAAACATTTCACCTCATCCTTGTCTTAAATGGGCGAACCCTTATTTTTAAACAGTGACCCCCTAGTTCTAGATTCTCCTACAAGATGAAGCATCCTCTCTGCATCCACCCTGTCAGCATCCCTCAGGAACATAAAGGTTTTGAACTCTGCTGAACCCGAGTGGGTACAGGCCTAACCTGTCCAACCTTATCCTCATAACCCATCTATTCCAGGTATTAGTCTTGTAAATCTTCTCTGAACTGTTTATAACACATTTACATCTCTCCTTAAAGAGGTTAGTGATGTTCACAATACTCCAGATGTGGTCCCTCCAATGCCTTGTACAACTGAAGCATAACCTCTCTACTTTTGTAATCAATTCCCCTCACAATTTATATTCTTGTGGAGCTCGACTCAGCAATATGGTTGACTCTTAACTGCCCTCTGAAACGGCCCAGCAAACCATTCAGTTCAAGGGAAATTAGGGATGGGCAGCACTGCCAGCGACGTCCACATCCCATTAAAGAATAAAGAGAAAAAAAACTCCTCCCATCTCCCAGTAAAGCAGGTTCCAGGAGCCCCATTGGGCAGCCTCATCCAATGACAGTCTTTCGATAGCACCGGCGGCGTTTGACGCAATGCTTTGGAGGGATGTGGCAGAATATTTGGGTCTCACTGCAGCTGCACACGAGGAGCACATCTGTTTGTGGAGGCTGAGGGGTAGAACACAATCCTAGCAAGGAGAAGGAACCAACAGAGGCTAAGTTGGCACAGGAAGAAAAGCAGAACAGAACTGCCAGTTTCTGCCACAATTGTTCTTTCCTTCAGGCCTGTCTGTATATTCGAGCGGATGATTTAAAAAAGATGGAAGTAACCTCAGCAGGTTCGTTCAATTTGAAAGTGGAGACTAAAATTTAATGTGCTCTGACTTTATTGTAAATCATAAGAATTGTGTGGGGTGTTTATTGTGCTGTGTGGTTTTATCTACCCTGTGTTGCATTCACCAGTGCGATGCTCTTTCTACTTAATGAAGAAAAGGAACTTACATTTATATACAGGTACCACCTTATCAAGTACTGCAAAGTGTTTCACAACACTGAAGTGTATTCACTGTGATAATAGAAATCACGTGGCAACTGATTCATACACAGTAAAGGTTCCACAATTGGCAAATGAATAAATGGCCGGCTTTAATGTTGGCGAAAGCACCAGGAGCATTTCCTGCTTTCCTTTGGATAGTGCCAAGGGATCTATTTAATGTCCAGATGGGGCTGTAGTTCCATCTGAGAGACAGCACCTCGACCAATGTTGAACTGGGTCAGTACAACACTGGGGAACAAATCCAAACTCACATCCCAGAGTTGGGTTTGAACCCACAGCTTCCTACATCAAAGATGGAGCCAAACCGATGCTGCTCTGAAGTGAGAGCCTGCTGGCTTGAGTTGGTGTGCAGGATCCCTGGGAGTTGAGTGTTGTAGCCCCTGTTTGTGATGCAACAAGTTGTGTGGAGAGCCAGCTGCAGGGCATGATTGCTTTTCTTGCTACCTGTTGAGATTTTGGCAGTATGCCTCTACTGGAAGACATGTCCTTATGTCAACCATTGCTCTGTGTAAGAAAACAAGAACAGACTGTCCATATGGAAAATCGACAATCCAACTAGACCTCTGAATCACTTATGCATAGGCCCCTGCAGTCCGTCTCCCAGCACATTGAAGCTGACTATCATTACAGCGCAGAGTGTGGAACAGAATGCACAGTACTGGGACCATTCTGGAGAGGTATTCCAACTCTGCTGGCTGCTTGGGCCATAGACATTTAAATCGAGTTCCTGAGCTGATGTCATCCTTCTGCAGAGAATCAACGATCACTCCTGTAGCCTCTAACTTTCCACCATGAACACATGGTGTAAATATTCATGGCTGTAATCTGGTGGAACAGATCACCTTCCCCTTTCTCAGTTATCGTTCCATTGGAATACAAATAAAATGGGTTCTACAACATTGGGGCAATTCACTCAGCCAGCTACTGTCATGCGTGCGGGCAACGCTGCAGCCTTCTGTGATGTGACACCCTCTGGAATTCCATCCTGTTAGCTCCATAAATCCTCTCTGCGCCTGCTTCACGTGGCAGCAACGCTCAATATTGACGTGGGGCTTTTATGCTAAGACACTCCAGACTGCTGTTCCTGTCCAAGCTGTAACCAGAAAGAATGGCCAAATGCAATCAAGAGTTTGATGAGCCAGTTACTGCTATTTGTTTCAGAACCATCTGTGCAGGGAGGGGAGGTACGTGATCAGAATCATACAAGCCTGCAGCATGCTTCAGTCCTCCATCCAGCTTGCCATGTGCACCAAGTGCAACGCCTACAAGCTGGCGTCTTGCAAGGGGGCAAAGCTTTGGATCGGACGTATCTCCTATCAAGGGCGCTGGGCATTTCAGGCAGTGGCAGAGCCTTATGGCGAGATGCGGTCAGCTCGGCGATCTTGTGGCACAGTAGGTAGCGCCCCCCTGCCTCTGAGCCAGAAGCTCCAGGATCCAGTCCCACCCCAGGACTTGATGGCCAGGGAAGGTACATTCATAAAGTGGCCAAACAGGTTGATTATCAACCTGTACGCCCAATGCAGGTGGTAAGAGTGGGCGAGGCTCCCGACCAGCCATGCTTGGATGCATGGTGCCCCTCAAATTACTGCCTCTGGCTGTAAAAAAGCTTGTGTGTGAATACTAGCTGATAGTGTGCACTATAATGGTTAACTGCAAGTGTGAGCAATCTTCAATCTTCTGCAGCCGCGCGCTTTGAGTTTCCCTTTTGCTTTTTCTGCCAGTTAACAAGTATGTTTACTTGTTTTATATGCTCACAGGTTACTGGCTAATTTCGGAGTCAGCCACATTCTTCTGAAACCTGTAATTTACTTTGATTGTCATCACTGTTTAATTCCAGATACGGCGGACGCACACTGTATTTGTGCACCTTCGTTCCTCTCTCTAAACTTTGATGCTGTCCTTTGAGTCTTGACAACTTCTTTCAGGTTTTCTTCTATATTTCCTGGAGTGTGTCCTCTCATTGTACCACGCCCTGCCCCCATCCCCCCTCCCCCACCCTAATGATGGCCTCCCTCTGGGCAAGAGCGTCATTCACTGTCATCTGCAGTTGCTGCAGCAAAAATCGTTCCTCCTACCTTCTTGTTCCTCTACTGCTCCTCACAAAATCCTTCACACACAATATCTCACAGGCATTTCTTTATACCCGGTAGAAGGCTGCTTGGCAGGTTCAGTTGTAAATGCTCCTAGCTCTAAACAGTCCTGCAGAAGGGCTAATGGACTCAAAATGATGGGTGCGATTTAACGGGCTCATTGCGCCCAACTGATGTCTCGACGAGGCTGTTGATTCTCACGAGAGGCCGTACTGGCTCAGACCCAGATCAGTATATTCAAGTGAGCCATTCGGCAGAGTTAAATGTGCATGCGCTGAATTCTCTGGGCTCCCGGGAACTAGCGGTCTCCGTTAACTGGCCTTGACCGGGCGCTGTTTACTACTGGTCCACACTTGGGCCTGGGAGGGATTTAATGCCCATGTGTGTGTGGGCCCTCAAACTCGCTTAGTGATCAGGGCACCCTTTGAAAATGCCAGCCCGTTCTGGCTGGTGAGTTTCACCCCCACAGCTGAAAATAATTTCTCAGTGTGGGTAGACAATGGAGAAACTCCCCAAGGTCCAACGTCTAGGGGCGTGATTTACCGGCCGCGGCCCACTGGAATCGGCCTCTCCCGGGATTCCAGACCGTCGTTACTCCTCGCAAGATCTAACGGGATCTCACATAAAGACATTGCGATCTAGATGTGGGCGGGACCAGATTTGCATCGCTAAAAGAGCTTAAAAGCACACTTATCTATGCTGCCGCTGGATCATATGGCCATCCCGCACCTATTGGCCTCGCCGAGGAAACCCCAGCCGATCGGCATCTAGCGCTGGGTCCCTCAAATGGGGACCATGCAGGAGGGCACGTGGAGGGGAGAGGCGCGGTCTCCCAAGCAATTGGAGGCCCCGAGTGGTTGACCTTTGGCCAGGCTGGAACTGCCGGTGCCACCTGGGCGCCACTCTGACACTGCACAGCTGCCCAGGTAAGACTGCCATGCTGGCAGAGGCAATGCCAGGGTGCTAGGTTGGCAGTGCCTGGGTGGCATTTTCCTCACACCGGGGATCGGATCGGGAGTGCCCTGTTGGTATATGCTGGGGTGCGGGGGGAGTTAGAGGGCCTCCAATAGGTGAGTTGGGGCATTGGGGTGTCCAGGGCCTGCATCGGGCAGGGGGGGGTTGAGAGATCAGGGAGCTATTTAAAAATGGCTCCCCAATCTCTTCCTGTACTGAAGAGCTCCGTTCTTTGGAGTTCCTGAGTGCAGGATACGCAGCTAAGTGTGTCCCTCGGCGGGGCATTTCCCGCTGTGGCTGAAAAAAAAAGAGTGCCGTTAGATAGCGGGGTCAATCCTGATGCCAGGAACGATCCCAGGATTCCCGACCAGAACAGTCTCTGTTTTTTTGTTAGTTAAATCACGCCCGGTGTGTGAATACCGGTGAGGATCTCCCTCAAAGAGCCAGTGGGAACACCCCGTCAAACTCGCTCAAAATGACACAGAACATAGAACAGTACAGCACAGAACAGGCCCTTCGGCCCTCGATGTTGTGCCGAGCAATGATCACCCTACTCAAACCCACGTATCCACCCTATACCCGTAACCCAACAACCCCCCCCTTAACCTTACTTTTTAGGACACTACGGGCAATTTAGCATGGCCAATCCACCTAACCCGCACATCTTTGGACTGTGGGAGGAAACTGGAGCACCCGGAGGAAACCCACGCACACAGGGGGAGGACGTGCAGACTCCACACAGACAGTGACCCAGCCGGGAATCGAACCTGGGACCCTGGAGCTGTGAAGCATTTATGCTAACCACCATGCTACCGTGCTGCCGTTAAGTTTCGTGCTGCCGAAACTTAGAAATGTTTTGGTTAAATCACGCCCGTTAACTTTGTTTTTCTCTCTCCACTGACGCTGCCACACCTGCTGAGCTCACCGTGCATTTTCTCATTTTAATTTTAGCTCGAAACCCAATTCACTGACTGAGCTTCTAGAAGACGTGCTGAGTGAAGGTATGTCTTCCTCGGGATTGTGTAAAAGGGCATTAAGTTGAACTCCCCATTTAACGCTCTGCATGAGCGCAAAGAGTAATTTCACACCACTGTAACATTAAAATATCCTGCACTGCCAGAGCGTTAAAATGCCTTCCACAGATATAACAGAATATCACAATTGATTCAATAATCTGTAAAAATGGTGTGTTGAAATGGCATGCAGAAGTTGTAATAGAATATTAAAATACCTTCAGTGAACTGTAAACATGGAATATTAAAATAACAAGCCTAGATAGAGTAATAAATACCTTGTGGTTCCACAAACTGGTGGAAGCCAGCACAAACTGTAGCACAGCTAAACCTTGTAAAGATAGATACAGAACATTAAAATATCCTGGATAAACTGCAATATTCAGCTCTCCGTGTCACCATTTACTTTGTTCTTCTCTCCCCTGATTGGCAATGGATCGGTTGTCCAAACATGTGATGGTTAAATATCTGCTGCTGCCAATCCTGGGACCCCCCCCCCTCCAGTTGACCCTGCCATAATTGGCAGTTCCTGCGGACGGTGGAGCTGGGGGTTGGGATGGTAGCTGAGTCACTAAAAACGCACCTCGTGGGACCATTTTGCCTGGGTTTGCAGTGGCTTTAGGTTCATTCTGGGAAAGGAGTCATTGGTGGTCCTTAATAAGGGGAAGAGTAAGGGGTCTCACACAGTCCATGTTGGTCCCCACTCCTGCCATTCAGGATAGACAACATGAATGGTATTAAATGGGGTGGCACGGTGGTTAGCACTGCTGCCTCATAGTGTCAGGGACTCCGGTTTGATCCCGACCTCAGGTAACTATCTCTGTTTACTCAGTGTTCCTCCCACATTCCAAAGATATGCAGCTTAGGTGAATTGGCCATGATAAGATAGAGGAGGGGGGGATTGGGCATAGGTAGGGTATTCTTTTGAAATGTCAATGCAGAGTCGATGGGTCGAATGGCCTCCTTCTGCACTGTAGGGATTCTATGATTCTAACTACACTGATTGAGGCAAAGATCATCCGTTGCTGGTATGGATGAGAACCTGGGCCGTGAAGACTTGGCCTTCACTGTTACTATGCTGGGGTTAGGGCTGGGGTTGGCAGAGGCTTCAATCTTACAAGGCGCTCAGAAAACTGAAGGGAAGCGAGATTTTGCACTGCACCCGAGTATGCCGGAATGTGGAAGGAATATCGGTCCTCTGGGACATCTGGCACCTTCAGGCTCAAACCCTTTTAATCCCCCGCACATTTAATTATAATTCAAGAATTGCTGTCGGGTGGCATCATGGATTTGGAGAACATTCCTCGCCTGCTATTTTCAGAGGAGATGTTAGCACGTTGATAATAGAGGTAGAATCCTACTTCAAGCCAGTTAACAACACTGGCAAAAAACTACACAAAGCTTTGTAAGATTTACGACGTTGGAGACGTTGCTTTTCCCTGGGGTCTGCACGGAATGAGGCACAACTTGTGAATTAATGGATAGACAGGTTAAACAACAACAGAAGACTCACACTCTGCAGATAGACAAGTAGAACAATCCGCCTCAGCACATGTAGTTAGAGTATATCCTGCATCACAGTGAGTCAAACCTACTAACCTCTAAAGAACTCATGGACACTGTCGAACCTGTTTCACTCCTTGATAGTGTAGTGTTATTTTCATCAAGTTCAGAAACAATGAAGTTCTTTACAGCTGATCGAGGCTCAAACGGTATGTTCTGTTTGTGTTCTTGTGTTGTGAGATGTTGATCTAAATTAAAAGTGATGTGATCCATCACGGATGCGCTTGTATTAAATTCAGGGTTAACCTTAAAATGCATTAACCTATCGAGTGGCATGCCTTCTCTGGTGATGTTTAATTTGCTCTCATCCTTATTGAGAGGCTGGAGGTTGGCTGAGCCGCGTGGCATTACAATGTAGTCACTCTCCATCCTCCTCTCTTGAGTTTGGGCCAGCTCAGCATCCGCCGCTCTCAGATTGTCATCCGTGCATAAATAAACTGTCCTTCGCAATTCACTGTTCTCCTTCTTTAGACACTGCTCGGTTAACTCGTTCATTCCAATTGGGACATGCATAGTCGGCGGCTGTTGTATCAAAACTTTGGAAATGATATTTCCGGGGAGGGACGCAAAGTTCACGCCTTCGGGGCCGATTCCTTTGTCCTCGTCATCGTCGTTCAGAGAGATCCTGGACAACGTTCCCGTTATGGTGGCCGCTCGACAGCTCCCGATATCTTTGTGCAGGACTGTGGGCCAAAGAATCATCAATTAGAAGTCACAATTCAAAAGCTCCTAAAATGCCGCGAGGGTAGCTTGTCCTTACAAATTAACGCCCTGACAAAGAGGTGCTCATTCTGTTTCCCCCAGGGACCTGATATTTTGATAGTCACTGCCTTCTCCCAAAATACATCAAAATCATCCGTACTTTGCTTCAACCTCACAATAAGAAAATAACTGTACCATTGAAATAAGTGAACTTGGTCGTTAGTAGATAGGAGTGGCTGGATGTGGAAAGATCAAATTCTATACAGTCTATATTCTACCATGCGTGTAGTCACATGATACATCGTTAATAAAGCTTTAATGCTTTTTACATTGATATTTCGGATGAATTAAGATGAACAGCATTTATTTAAGGTAAATCTGCCTTCTATAAGTAGCTCAATAGAAAGTAACTTCAAGAAACAAATAAAAATGGCTCGACAATGACTCAGGGGGTGCTGGGCAACCAAGCATGACTCTAAAAGGCAAATGAATTTAGTAACCTGTTATCAGCACACAACAGTATATTTCTCAATGAAATTTTGATAAGGGCTGGTTGGCTCAGATGTGAGGGGGAGAGAGAGTGAAAGGGAGAGAGAGTGTGTGAGGGGGAGAGTGAGTGCGAGGCGAAGAGAGAGTGAGGCAGAGATAGAGGGTGAGGGAGAGACTGAGTGAGGGGGAGAGAATGTGAGGGGGAGAGAGTGAGGCAGAGATAGTGTGAGAGGGAGAGACTGAGTGAGGGGGAGAGAATGAGTGACGGGGAGAGACTGAGGGGGAGAGACTGAGTGAGGGGGAAGAGAGAGTGAGGCGAAGAGAGAGAATGAAGCAGAGAAAGAGAGAGAGGGGGAGAGAATGAGTGAGGCAGAGAAAGGGGAAGAGAAAGAGTGAGGGGGAGAGTGTGTGAGGGGGAGAGTGTGAGTGAGGGAGAGAGTGAGTGAGGGAGAGAGTGAGTGAGTGAGGGAGAGAGTGAGTGAGGGAGGGAGTGAGGGGGAAAGAGTGAGTGAGGGAGAGAGTGAGTGAGGGGGAGAGTGAGTGAAGGGAAGCGAGATTGGCGGGGAGAGAGATTGTGAGTGGGAGAGGGATTGTGAGTGGGAGAGGGATTGTGAGTGGGAAAGGGATTGCGAGTGAGAGAGAGACAGTGTGAGTGGGAGAGAATGAGCAAGGGGGAGGGAGTGAGTCAGGGGGAGAAAGATTGAGTGGGAGGGAGATTACTCGTTTTAAAATCAATTTATTACTTTGATTGTTTATTGCTGAGCAAATTGTTTCCCTTTTCATACTTTATTGTATTAAAAAAAATCATTTCTAATATTGTGCCAAATGTTATCCTTCCGAAATTTGCTCATTGGCCCCTTGAGTGAGAAAAATTTTGAAATGTTACCCTCCCCATGCAAAAGGTTGGACAAGCCTGTTGTAGATGGTACACATTGGGCTGGACAAGGAGGGAGTGAATGATTAAGGTGGCTGATGGAGCTGTCAATCAAGTGTCCTGGATGGTGTTGGGCTTCTTGAGTATTGATGGAGTTGCACTTAGCAAGTCAAATGGAGAGTCTTCCAAATATACTCCTTTTTTAAAATAAAGATTACCCAATTATTTTTTCTCCAATTAAGGGGCAATGTAGCGTGGCCAATCCACCTAACCTGCACATCTTTGGGTTGTGGGGGTGAAATCCACGCAGACACGGGGAAAATGTGCAAACTTCACACGGACAGTGACCCAGGGCCGGGATTCGAACCCGGGTGCTCAGCGCCGCAGTCCCAGTGCTAACCACTGCGCCACATGCTGCCCCCTTCCAAATATACTCCTGACTGCCTTGTAGATGGTGGACAGGTTGTGGGGAGTCAGGGGATGAGTTACTTGCTGTAGAATTCCCAATCTGTGACCTGTTCTTGCAGCCACTGTATTGATATACCTGCTTCAGTTCAACGTCTGGTCAATAGCAACCCTCATGATGTGAATGGTTGGGGATTCAGCGATAGTAATGCTGTAAGGTAATGATGGTAATCAGGAAGAGATGGTTAGATTTTCTCTTGTTGGAGATGGTCATTGCCTGGCATTTGTTATGTGTGAATGTTACTTGCCACTTAGCCCAAGCTTGGATATTGCCCAGGTTTTGCTGCACAAGCACACAGACTCCTTAGTGTCTGGAGAGTTGCAAGTGGTGCTGAACATTGTGCAATCATCAGCGAACATCCCTACTTCTGATCTTATGATGGAGGAAAGGTCAATGATGAAGCAGCTGAAGATGTTTGGGCCCAGGGCACTACCCTCAATATTGGAATGTTCATGCAGGTGATCAAATATAATTTCAATGGAGGAAAAACCTAAAAAAAAGTAATGAAACTAACTTCAATTCGCTTTATGTGATGCAAAAGATGTGCAGGTTAGGTGATCTGGCCATACTGCAATTGCCCCTTAGTGTCCAAAGATGCGCAGGTTAGGTGGGGTTACGAGGAAAGGTTGGGATGTGGGCCTGGGTAGAGCACTCTTTCAGATGGTCGGTATAGACTCAATGGGCTAAATGGCCTCTTTTGGCATTATAGGGATTCTATGGATCAGCTTGGTACACATAAGGACTGAACATATTGGTAAAGTTAATAAATACAATTTGGCGTTTGATAGCTTGTGTAATTGAATGCTTTCAAAGTGTAAATGGTTAATTAGTAAATTTTAAGCTAATTATCTTATTATCATTGTGAGTTTACGCTAATTCATGCATTACATTACAAGACTTCACTAAGAATTTGCTTCCTCCTAAAATAGGATGACGGATCTGACAGCTCAGTGATAAATGTTGCCGTACAGAATCTTAACACCTTGTGATAAATACCATTTAACCTAATTTTGTTTTTACATTCCACCTCACGCTGTGTTGAAATACAGGGCACAGAGGGCAAAGATCAGGAATGGAGATAATATTTTCACTCAAGTGAACTGTCAGGATCTCGAGCGCTCCACCTGGGAAGCTCGTGGAAGCTGATGCCACAAATAAAGTCCAAAGGGAGTTGGGCAGGTACTCGTGAATGAGGAAGTAAAGCAATGCAGATTAAGCCCAACTGTTCTTTCAAGGAGCTAGCAAAGGTATGATGGACTGAAAGGCCTCCTGCTGTGCTGTATCTTTTTACGAATCTGTATATGCCAAACTGAGCAATTAATGTGTTAAAATATGAGCGTCACAAGATTACTATGAGGCTTGAGGGGACAACGGCTCAGCTGTATGGTTACTCTTCACGAATATTGCAACTTGGCAACTATCAGCCTCCTTTGCCTATCTACCCCTGGTATTGGGATCCAATTGGGGAATGCCAAAAGAATTGGACAAGATGAAGCGTGATGCTCATTCAGGTGTGATATTCTCGCGACTCGTGTTAAGGACACCATTACCTCTAGTCAGAGTAGAGATCGTCTGTTAATTTCCCTGCCAATCAAGCCTTGAGACCTCAATGTTGTAAGTGACTGGGATTGACTATATGCAAATAATTTGTGTGCAACCATCCTCTACTCACTGCATTCTGCTGGAGAAATAATCCTGCTTTATGTGGGAAAAGCTGCTGTAGTTTTGTTGCTATTATTTGTAGAACTATGGTATAGTATAGTAGTATAATATAATTCTGTATGGTATAGCATAGTCAAACATGAAACGTTCTGAGGATATCATGTGCTGAGCGTGCACATAAAAAAAATATTGCCATGATTGGTAGCAAGGCATTTTCCCTTCTCCCAACGACCTGGCTATTACAAAGAACAAAGAAAAATACAGTACAGGAACAGGCCCTTCAGCCCTCCAAGCCTGCACTGAGCTGGCTACCGTCTAACCTAAAATGCTGCTCGTTTAACCTATTGCATCAATTTGTTTGCACAATTTAATCTAAAATTTGCTGACCATGAAAATTAATCTTCAATTCCACGGTTGGGATTTTCCGGCCGCGTCCACCACTGGGATCGTCTGGTCCCGCCGAAAGTCAATGGGCTTTGGCTGTGCCGTCGAATCTCCCGTGACGGGTTTGACCATGACTGGACCGAAAGAACCTGGCCCATGTCCTTGAAGAGTCTGTGAGGGTGGGTAGGCGGGAGCTTGGTACACTAAAGAAGCATTTTATGTTAAGAATGAAGACTCGAGGGATCAGGACTTCCGGTGGCGTTCGTGAGTGTAGCTGCCGCAGCAAAGAGGCTCCTGTAGGTCCACGAAGCCGGGGCTTTTTCGGGGGATTTTGGTTAAAAAAAAATTAAAGCCCCGCGAAATCGGGAGCAGGAGAACTGGGCCCTCGGGAGAGGAGCGATCCGGCGGCACAGCCCCCCCCTCCCCCCCAACGCACGGTAGCAGAGCGCAGGGCGGGACAAGCGGCGGCCCGGAACGAAGCGGGGGCCGAACCTGCAGAGAGGAAGGAATGGAGGAGCGACCTACGACCAACCCCCCCTCCCCCCAGCAGGAGAGCGTAGGGTCCGACGGGCAGCGGCCCGGACCAAGCAGCAGGGGCTGCAGCGGGGACCGACCGACCCTCCCCCCACTCCACACCGGCGGCGACCACCACGAGGCTGGAACAAAGAGGGACTCCCGACCAGAAGCCTCTCTCGCTCTCTCTAGACCCTGGGTGAGGGAAAAGGAAGGAAAAAATAACTTTTGCAAAAACAAAACTTTGAAATAAAAACTTTTAAAGAGAGGGGGGGGAGAAGGGGGAGAATTTCTTTTTGTACTTTTTACTCTCACCAAAAACAAGTTCTCCTGAAAATAATTTTATAAAAGAGGAAAAATAAAGTGGTAAAGGAGAGAAGGGAGCAGAAAAGAAAAAGGGATGGAAAAGAAAGGGGGGGGGTTAAAAGGAAAAAAAAGGGAAAAAAAAGAAAGGGAAGGGGGAAAATAAATGCCAGAAGGGAGCCAAAGCAGAGGGAGAAGGGGCACCAAAGGCAGACGGGGCAATGGGCGAGCCAGTTCAGACGAGCTAATCAGCGCATGAAGCAGCGGAACGGAAGTATCGCCGCATCAAAAAGAGCTGGACAGACAGGTGCCCTCACCCCCGGGGCCAGGGGGGAACTGGAACTGGAAGGCAGCCTTTGCCGACGCGCTGAGGGAATATCAGCAGGTAAACAAGGCAGAGGTGAGGGCAGACATAGAGGCCGCAGTGCAGGCAGCAATGGCTAAGGCCTGGGCAGAGCAGAGGAGAAACTGGAAGCCCAAAGGGAGAAACTAGAAGCCCAAGGGGAGAAACCGGAAGCCCAAGAGGCGACCATTAAGGAGCTGGAGAAAGCAGCGACTGACATGAGCGACCGGATCACGGCCCTGGAGAGGGAGGTGGCGAGACTGGGCACAACACAGGGGAGCCTGAAGGGCAGTGGACAACCAGGAAAACCGCTCGAGAAGGCAAAATGTCAGGATAGTGGGCCTGCCAGAGGGGAGCGAGGGTAGAAACCCCATGACATACGTGGCTGAGATGCTGGGCAACTTAGTGGGGAGGAAAACCATTCCCAACCCACCAGAAATGGACAGAGCACACCGGTTGCTGCGCCCGAAGCCCAAGGCAGGAGACTCACCCCCCCCCCCACCCCCACGAGGGCAGTTATAGCTAAATTGCACCGGTACCAAGACAGGGAAACAATCCTGCGCTGGGCCAGGAAAAACAGAACCTGCAAATGGGAAGGACACTCCATTAGAATTTACAAGGACATTGGGGCAGACCTAGCCACGAGACGGGCCGAATTTAATAGAGCGAAAGCAGCTCTTCACAAGAGCAACGTGCGTTTTGGTTTGCTGTACCCAGCGAAACTCTGGGTCACATACCAAGGAAGAGAATACTTCTTTACAGTCCCCGCCGAAGAAGCAAACAAGTTCGTCGAGGAACACGGGCTGGAAAACCTGCAGCTAGGGTAGAAATAAGGGGCACCTGGCAAGGGACAACAACATGCCGACGGGGGAGGGGGGTGGGGGTGAGGCAACGGCAGGACCCCCCGCACCTGCCACGGCGTGTGCATCCTGAACAAAGAGCTAACCACTGCCCGAGGGACCGCTTCAGGTGGGAGACCAGGCCCCAGCACGAGGGAACGTGTGTAGCGGAGAAGGGACAGCAGGCGAGAGGGGTGCAGGGTGGGATAGGGGAAGAGTGGGCACAAAACCGCAGAGGCCGGGCAGGGGAGAAGCGAGACAGTAACTCCCGAGAGGGGGGGGGCCACCGCACTAGCAGGAAGGCTAGCGCCGGGGGCACGCAACAAAGCAGGACCGCTGCGAGCCCCCAACAGGGGGGAAGGCGCCAGGCAGGGGTGGGGGGGACCACCCATCAAAGTCGGGAGAGCAAACGGGGACAGGAACAGGGGAAAGAGGGACAAAGGAGGGGTATACGCAGGAGGGGGGGAAAAGGGAGAGACCAGGAGGGGTGGGGGGGGGGGGGACACAGGGAGGGAGAGACCGGGGAGGGGGGACACAGGGAAGGAGGGACAAACAAGGCCAGAAAAGGAACAGGGCCACAAAGTGCCACAACCAAGGACTCGAAACAAGGAACCGCATCAAGCACCCACCCAGTACGGTCTGTGGGCGAAGGGAGCCCCCAGAGTGCAGGGGACTACCCGCGTGGCGGACGCACAGTGGGCAGCCATGTCGGTTGCCCCGGGACAAGGGGAAACCCCGGAACGCAGGGACCCAACCGCATGGGGAGAGCAGCGACAGCGGCCATCCTGGACGGCCCCCTAACAAAGGGAAACCCCGGAGGGCAGGGGCGCGTCCACCAGATAAGTATGGTTAATCCATAATGTTTAGGGCGACAAAGACGGTTACGGACCCAGGGGGGCGGTATGTCATGGTCAGCGGGGCCCTGGATGGGGCACCGGTGGTACTAGTTAACGCGTACGCACCCAACTGGGATGACACGAGCTTCATCAAGATGACCATGGCAGAAATCCCTGACACAGCGACGCATCGACTAATCGTGGGGGCGGGGGGGAGACTTCAACTGTGTACAGGATCCAAAGACAGACAGATCAAACCCCAAAACGGGGAAAACCTCAAGCATGGCGAGGGAACTCAGTCACTTTATGGAGCAGATGGGGGCAGTGGACCCCTGTAGGTTCACCCACCCTGGGGAGAAGGAATTCTCCTTCTTCTCCCCAGTGCACAACATATACACCAGAATTGACTTCTTTGTGGTGGGGAAAACAGTGCTTCCGGGGATAGACAAAGTGGAATACTCCGCACTTGTGATATCAGACCATGCTCCAACTACATGGATGTGAGGCTGGAGACAGGCAGGGCCCAACGCCCCACATGGAGGTTGGATGTTGCCTACTAGCTAACAAGGCCTTCAACAAAAGGATATCGTGGGCCATAGCAGAGTGCATGGAGAACAACCAGAACGGGGAGGTCTCACCCTCCACGTTCTGGGAAGTGCTGAAGGATGTACTATGCGGGGAAATCATCGCTTTCAAAGCGCGAAGAGATAGGGAGGAAAGGGCGGCTAGGCAGCAGCTAGTCGACTCCATACTGGAGGTGGACCGTAAAAACTCTGAGGTCCCTTTCCTGGCGGAAAGGAAAGAGCTACAAAGGAATTTTGGTCTGCTCTCCACCAGGAAAGCAATGCACGAACGCCGCCAGGCACGTGGGACCCTATACGAACACGGAGACAAAGCCAGCTGCCTGTTGGCACACCAGCTGAGAAAGCAGGCAGCCACCAGAGAAATTACACAAATCAGGGGTACCGGAGGCATGTTAGAAACAGAACCAAAAAAGATCAACAAAACCTTCAAGGCCTTCTACCAAGGGCTGTACACCTCAGAGCCCCCAATGGGGGAGTCTGGGATGAAACGGTTCCTTGATGGACTGGACATACCAGTCGTGGGGGAGGGCAGAAAATGGGGCCTGGAAGCACCACTAGCACTGGGAGAGATCATGGACAGCATTAGCTCCATGCAGGCGGGGAAGGTGTCGGGACTAGATGGGTTCCCGGCGGACATGTACAAAAACGTTGCGACAGCACTGGCCCCGCACCTGCGGGAGATATTCACAGACTCGCTAGGTAGGGTCACACTGCCACCCACGCTAACAAAGGCCTCAATCTCGCTGATACCTAAAAAAGACAAAGACCCAACGGAATGTGGAACATACAGACCCATCTCACTGCTCAACGCGGATGCCAAAATATTGACCAAAATCCTAGCCAAAAGGCTCGAAGACTGTGTACCTGAGGTGGTCGCAGAGGACTAGACAGGCTTTGGCAAAGGTAGACAGCTTACCTCGAATATCAGGTGCCTGCTGAACGTGATCATGACCCCCTCCGGGGAGAGAATACCAGAGGTGATAGTCTCCCCAGACGCAGAAAAGGCCTTCGACAGAGTTACTGGAGCGGTTTGGGCTTGGAACAGGGTTCACCTCCTGGGTAAAGTTCTTATACAACGCGCCCATGGTGAGCATACGGACCAACGATACCAACTCCCGATACTTCCAGCTGCACAGGGGCACCAGACAAGGATGCCCACTGTCCACACTGCTGTTCGCTCTTGCGATCGAACCACCAGCAATCGTGCTCAGAGCAGCAAAAAGCTGGAGGGGGATCCGAAGAGGAGGCAGAGAGTATAGAGTCTCACTCTAAGCAGATGACTGCTCCTCTACATCTCGGACCCACAGAGTAGCATGGATGGAATCATCGCGCTCCTGAAAGAGTTTGCCGCCTTCTTGGGCTCAAACTCAACATGAGCAAAAGCGAGATCTTCCCAGTACACCCACAAGTAGGGGGGGGGGGGGGGGGGGGGGGGGGGGGGGCAGCACAAATGGGACTGCCGTTTAAAAAAGCCCGAGACAAATTGTGGGGATCCAAATAGCCCATGACTGGAAAGGGATCCACAAATGGAACCTCACCAGTCTGACGGACTTGCAAAGATGGAACACATTCCCACTCTCCCTCGCAGGGAGAGTCCAGACGATCAAAATGAATGTACTGCCCTCTTCCTACTTAGATCCATTCCGAATTACATCCCCAAGGCCTTTTTCAAAGCGCTGGACAAACTAATCATGGCGTTTGTATGGGGGGGGGGGGGGGGGGGGAATGCTAGTATCCCAAAGAAGGTCCTACAAAAAACTAAATCCAGGGGGGGGCTAGCCCTCCCAAACCTACAATGCTACCACTGGGTGGCGACGGCCGAGCGAATAAGGGGATGGATCAAGGAGCCAGAGGCCAAGTGGGTGCACGCGGAGGAGGCCTCCTGCATGAGGACCTACCTCTGGGCCCTCACCACGGCAGCACTCCCATCCCCACCCGAAAAATACACCAGAAGCCCAGTGGTGATAGCCACCCTCCAATCCTGGAACCAACTACGGCAGCAACGTGGCCTGACCAAAATGTCGGACAAAGCTCCCATCTGCAACAACCATAGATTCACACCAGCACTGACTGACGCCACCTTCAAAAGGTGGGGGCAGGACGAGGGACACTGACAGTCAGGGACCTATACACGGACGGCACGATCGCAACACTGGACGAACTGACAGAGAAATTCCAGCCAGCCAGGAGGAACGAGCTAAGGTATCTGCAGCTCAAAAACTTCCTACGAAAGGAGACAAGGACGTAACTGCCATGACAGACACTACTGGAAGAACTACTGGACGCAAGCATACTACATAAAGGAAACTGTAGTGACATGTATGACCGACTGATAGAAAGGGCCGACACCGTACTGGAACCAACAATAAAGAAATGGGGATTGAGATAGGTGGGGACTCTGGAGCGAAGCACTGCAAAGGGTCAACTCCACCTCCACGTGCGCAAGGCTCAGCCTGACGGCTAAAAGTGGTACATAGAGCCCACTTAACAAGAACCCGTATGAGTAGGTTCTTCCCGGAGGTGGAGGATAGATGTGAATGGTGCCAAGGAGGCCCGGCCAACCACGTCCACATGTTCTGGTCTTGCCCCAGACTTGCAGGGTACTGGACAGCCTTCTTCGAGGCAATGTCCAAAGTGGTGGGGGTGAGGGTGGAGCCATGCTCGAAAGTGGCGGTCTTCGGGGTTTTGGACCAGCCAGATCTATTCCTGGGGAGGAGGGCGGATGCCCTTGCCTTTGCCTCCCTGATCGTCCGCTGTAGATCGTCCGCCTGTTCGGCTGGCGGTCAGCAGCACCACCCAAAGCTGCAGACTGGCTGACCGACCTCTCGGAATCTCTCCAAATGGAGAAAATCAAATTCGCCAACCGAGGTTCAGACGATGGCTTCCACAGAACGTGGGAGCCATTCACGCGACTGTTCTGGGACCTGTCTGTGGCCAACGAACAAGCGGAAGAATAGCCAGGTAGCCAAGAATCAGGGGAAAGTAGCCAAAGCATGAGAGGGAGAGACGGGAGGGGGGGGGGGGGGGGGGGGGGGGTCAGCTAAATCTAAGAGGAAAGAAAGGTAAACCACAGGAGGAGGTGGGGGGGGGGGGGGGGGGGGGGGGGAAGAGACAGGGAAGAAGAGAGAACCAGGAGGGAAGAATGGCAGAAGCGGAGGTGAGCGCAAGACGGCAGCGAAACCCGCCCGGGAGAAGCAAGTGAGAATACCAACACCAAACCCATTCGAGTATTGCCCACTGTAATTGTTTCTCCGGCACCTAAATGTATATTTACCTCCCCAGTCCCCACCCGCCCCCTCCCCCCCGCAAACAGTCGCCTTACTTATGTGTTGTAAATAATTTTGCCAGGTGTACAGAGTTGCTGCTGTTGAGCTGATGCACAATACCCTACCAGTTATTCTATTTCATATTTTATTGTATTTTTTTATTATTCACTACTTTTTTTTCTTTATGTTGGGGTGTGCCCTTCTCTTCTATATATGTGTATATATATATATACAATATATATGTTTCTTATCCTGTGTACATAACGGTAAATATACTTTGTTCAAAAACCCAATAAAAAACATTTATATTAAAAAAAAGAATGAATACTCGAAAAGCCATGCAGTCAATTGTTCTTCTTCAGTCCACACCCTTCAAATGTCAAATTGCATTTATATAGCATTTTTAACATAGCAAAGCTTCCTGAGGTGTTTCGATGCAGGAGCTCAGTCAATCAAAGGTTCCACACGGAGCCACATAAGGAAATATCAAGAGAGTGTGACCACAGGGTTTGTCAAAAAGGAAGGTTATACAGAAGCATTTTCAACGAGGAGAGGTCGGAAGTTGGAGAGATTTAGGGGAGGAATTACCCAGGTACCTGAAGGCACAGCTCCCAAAGGTGCTGCAACGACAATCAGGGATGCTCAGGGACAGAAGGAACTCTAAGTTCTCCGAGGGCTGGAGCAGGTTACAGGGATAGGAAATGTCGAGGGCTTGGAGGGATTTGAAAACCGGGATGAAAACGTTTAATCAACCTGTTTCTGGGAACGGACACTATACAAAGATATACAGAGGAAGTATATAAAGGTAGTACCAAGTTAGGGATGGCAAGCATCTACATATACCCCATAACACAGGTTGTCAGAACTAATCTGTCAAAGGTATCCTTGATAAACATACAAAGAGTGCTTGGTTGCTTATTGGCCAAGTTGGCCACCATGGTTTTGGCACCATGGGTAATCTGAAGGCTGACTAAACGGTTTTCAGTGGAAATATTGCAGCAATTTCGGAGGAAAATAATGATCCAATTCTGCCCAGTAATCTGTTGAATAAACCAAGGGACAATAACTTCCTGATCGAAATTAAACCCCAATTCTGGAGGAGCACTCTGTCAGAATGCAAAATCGAACATGGGTCATCGAGAGAGGCTTTGCCGTTCACTGGCCCTCTGAGCCAGGACACAAGCTAACAGACATAGCTTTTGCTGTTCAAATTTTCACTCATGCCTTCATAGTAGTTCCCATGGTGAATATGTTAAGTTGGGGACGGTTAAAATAAGAATTCAGTTGGGACCGAATGAGCACAACATTTCCAAATAACTAATGCAGATGCTGGAAATCTGAAATATTTTGGACTGTGGGAAGAAACCGGAGCACCCAGAGGAAACCCAGGCAGACACGGTCCATCGAGTCTGCACCGGCTCTTTAAAAGAGCACCCTATCCAAGCACACACCTCCACCCTATCCCCATAATCCACTAACCCCACCCAACACTAAGGGCAATTTTGGACACCAAGGGCAATTTAGCATGGCCCTTCCACCTTTGGACTGTGGGAGGAACCGGAGCACCCGGAGGAAACCCACGCACACACGGGGAGAACATGCAGACTCCACACAGACAGTGACCAAAGTCGGGAATCGAACCTGGGACCCTGGAGCTGTGAAGCAATTATGCCAACCGCTATGCTACCGTGTGAAGCAACAGTGCTACCATGTCGCCCCTATTCTGAAGTGATCAACTATTGGGGTATTTTGCTTTTGATGCAAGCCTTGTAAAGTGCAAAATTCTAATTTGTACCTTAATTCATTGTATCTTAATATCATTGTACCTTAATGCTCACTTTTGACTTTTTCCAGCACATTTGTTCCCATGTGGTTCTCTCAGGAATGCAGAGCGAGCTGGTATCTCGCCATACAAACTCAGCTATTTTTTCCTGTGAACTCAGAGTGATTATTTTGCAGCTTCGTCGCTTGGCACTGACCGAAGTCGGCATTTCAGACGCATGGGAACATGACAAAGAAACGCAAAATTCCAAATTGGCCAGGGTAATCTGCAGGATGTCTGAAAGTCAAGTGCCTGCCTGCTGAAGCTACCGCTGAAGAAGGCTGTGAAAGAGGAGCAAAGAAGCCATAGATGGGGAAGAAACCGATGTTGGAGGACTTGTACACTGAAACAGGAGACCACATGCATCACTTCTTACCCTGAAGACACCTTCACATGCCTTCCCCAGAAACTGTGGAGCCAAGTGAATGCTTGTGTGTCATGGAGGAGTGGAATGAAGAACTAAAACTCTGTCCAAATTGAAATGGTCACAACGTTTCAGAGGTGCGTGGTGGCACAGTACAATTTTGAGCAATGTCACCTCCTACTTGGGCGACTGTGATACTTTCTCCGTGTCAGCGTGGGTTTTCTGCAAGAGCTCCGGTTTCTTCCCACAGTTCAAAGATTCCCACAGTGCAAGTCAAGTTAATTAGCTGTGTTAAAGTTGACCCCTAAGCGTCCAAAAACATTCGTTGGGGTTATGGGGCCTTAGGTAGGGTCCTCTTTCAGAGGTTCGGTGCAGACTCAACACTGCACTATAAGGATCCTATGACAATCATAGACATTTGGCTTTGGGTGCTGCCTCCTCATGTGTGGGTGGCAGGGAAACCAGGGGGTAAATTGCAATTCTGGGCACAGGCAACTGAATCACCTGTTGATGACAAAAAACATGATCCTGAAGAGAAAGGGAAGGGGGAAAGAAAAAAAAAAGAGGAGTTCAATAGCCTCCAAATAAAATGAAAAAAATCCTTTCTGATTCAAGAAGGGTGTCAATATTCTGAACGTGGACATCTGACTGCATAAGATAATATCTCATTGTTTCTAAACTGCAGTATGTAAAAAGCTTGGGAATTGAACCTTCCGGATGAAATTGCTGTTGAGAGGTGAAATTGAACTCAGCAAAATAAATGATTCGTAAATACTTCTTTTGCGGGAAGCTTTTAGGGAGTAGAATAGTCCTCAACTGAAATTAGGTCCCAGTATTTGAGAAGAATATAATTTAACATCAAAATGGAAACACAAGAAACTCCATTAGATTCAAAAAGGCAAAAGACAGGGCACTTTCAGCAAAAAACTTGGGAAATCTCGTGGGTATTTCGTCATTCTGTTATTTCGAGATGTGCTGGGTGTAGATCATTGCTAACTGAATCACAGTCCTTTCAATTCTCTCTCAACAAGATCATTCAGCATTAACTAACCCCACCTTTACATCTCTGCTCAGGAATCTGAAGCTAGCTGTTATTGGAAAAGCAACTAAAACGGTTCAATTCAATCAGCCCCCATCACTATTAAATTGCTATTAAATGATTCTCATCTCAATTGATATGCTGCACTTACTGCACTTTCACAGACACTATAATCCAGTTCTGATGCAAAGAATCATTATATTTCCGCAGGTATTGTGTGGCCTTTGAAGATGGACAAAAGAGATGTTTGCTCTGTGACTCTGTGCCCATACAGCCATCTGAACAGCCTTGCGGTATCCACATATCTGGCATGTTCACTCATTTTCCAATTGGACCTCTGGGACTGAAGAGGCAGCTTGAGGGATCCATGTTGACTGGGTTGTCGGAGCACTGGTTTAGAAAGCGTGGGGGTAATTGTTGTAGAGCGTTAAGTTGATTATGGGCAGTGTAACCTTTTGAAGTACCTGGAGAGCCCCATCCTTTAACATACACAGTGGTTGTTTTCAAAGACATCCACCATTACAGTCACTAAATCAAGTATGATGGTGAGGCTTGCTTCTGTCTGAAATATTACAGTGAACTTTCATTCAGTCTCTATGTAGAGGTGAAAAGATCAGCAATTGACATTTCTTGGCCCGGGATATACCTCTCTTTGGGCGCATACATTTAAGGTAAGGAGTAGGAGATTTAGAGGGGCTTTGAGGAAAAGATATTTCACCCAGAGGGTGGTAGGAATCTGGAGCTCACTGCCTGAAATTTAAGAAGTATTTAGATGAGCACTCTAGACACTATAACATACAAGGCTGCAGACCAAGTGCTGGAAAATGGGATTAGAATAGATAGGTGCATAAACGATGGGCCGAAGGGCCTGTTTTTGTGCTGTAAAATTCCAGTACCATTCTTTTTCCATTCGATTAGTGGTAACATCGGGCTGAATTTATACAATATCCTTTACCTCTTATCTACCCTATTAACATTGAGCTCAATTGTGCCGTTAATGGCTAATCTAACCAATGTTAAGTGGGATCTCTCTGCTTTTGTATGACTCACTACACAAAATACATGATGGGCGGTATTCTCCCCCACCACGCCGAGTGGGAGAATCGGCGGGGCGCCGCACGAATCACGCCACGCTGCCCCGACCCCCGCACACGATTCTCCCACCCCCCCACCCCCGAAACCAGCGGCGTGCGAATCGAGCCCGGCCGCTTGGAGAATCGCCACAAACGGTGAGCGGCGATTCTCCACACTGGGTGGGCCGAGCGGCTGCTCTGACACGACAGGGTCCCACCGGCGCCGTCCACCCCTGGTTGCTGCTGGCGGGAACTCTGCGGGAACACTCGGGGGTGGGGGGGTCTCCTTCACCGGGGGGAGGGGGGGACCTCCAGATGGGTCTGGCCTCCAATAGGGGCCCACCAATTGGCAGGCCGGCCTCCTCCTCCCCCCCCCCCCCACAGGCCTACATTCCGCCGCGGCCGGCTCCTGAACACCCATGCCATATTACGTCGGGGCCGCCGCGTGTAAGAAGTTCCCCGCACATGCGCAGGATGGCGCGGCCCAACTGCGCATGTGCAGGATTGAGCTGCCCCAACTGCGCATGCGCGGGTTGGCGCCGCGCACATCTGGCACCGCGTAGGGACGCTGGAGTGGCGTGAACCACTCCAGCGCCATGCTGGCCCCCTGTGGGGGCCAGAATATGTCGAGCCCAGGGCCTGTTCACGCTGTCCGTTCACGACGGCACGGGCACTTGGTCCGCGGAGCGGAGAATCGTCCCCAATAGATTTGCAGATGGCATCATTAAGGCAGTGTGGAACATTAATGTGGCCCCGTCCGTCTGATAGACTGTCAACTTTTAACTGAAAGTTGCTCAGTTGAAGTCATCTAATAATTCAATTCTTTCAGTCACTTATTCCCAGTTACCGGAGTTATTTCATAGAACATTACAATTATTTCACAGCATCATAGAATCCCTATAGTGCAGAAGGAGGCCATTTGGCCCATCGAGTCTGTACCTACCCTCCAAAAGAGCACTCTACACCCCAGCCCACTCCCCGCCCAGCACGTACTATAGCCATAACCTTGTGGTAAGATGGATAGTGGCCTGAATTCTCGGCTTGATATAAAATTGGATGCTTTAAATTAAGAATTGGACATTCTAAAGTAATCCTCACTCAGTTCCAGGCAGGCCTAATGGGTATTCTAACAACCAAGATCAAATCTACTGAACAGGGACAGACAGTTGAGCCAAGTCTGGGCCTGCCCTGTCAACAAGACATCAGGAGATAATCGGTCCCATTTGAATGGATTGCCCAGATAAAGCTAGACTTTCTGGCACCCAGTTTTCCTGCCTTTACTGTATATGGAGAGCGGTTATGTGGAAACAATACACCTAGAGATGGACTCCTGGGGGGGGGGGGGGGGGGGGGGGACAGGGAGGGGGGGGGGGGGGTGGGGGGGTTCCTGGTGTCCTGCAGAGTTGCAATCAGCAACACTATTGGGTATTATGGCCCTTACCCTGATATCTCATTGGTTGAGGGCCAGAGGCCTTTCTGGAAAGGTGCGGAGAGGGGAATAAAGATTGACCACATGGACCCTCCCCAGTGAAGACCCATCTTCACGGATGAAGACCCCGAGACAAGTCAGACTCAGTGATTGGACCCACAGCTTGACTGAGTTCATGGGCTTGGTAGCATCAAGAATCTTGGGATTATTTCTTATTGTTTGGGATAATTTAAGACTGTTTTACCATGTTTAATAAGAAATTTGGTTGAATCATAAATTTGTATTTGTCTTTTGTTCATCTTGCAAATAAGGACGCCTGGGTAAAACATTTGAGTAATAAACTGGGTGAAGTGTCTGACGTTTGACAGACAACCTAACCTGCAAATCCGTGGACCCTTAGGGGCAATTTAGCATGGCCAACTCACCTCACCTGCACATCTTTGGACTGTGGAGGAAACCCACGCAGACATGGGAGAAAGTGCAAACTCCACACTGACAGTCACCCGAGGCCGGAATTGAACCCGGGTCCCTGAAACTGAGAGGCAGCAGTGCTAACCACTGTGCCACCGTGCCGCATTGCTTTAACCTTTAGCCCAATGAAATTATCAGGAGTAGATTGTATATGTGCTGGCTTGGGTCCTTTTAATCGATTGGACAGTTCAGGATCAGCTGAATGATACAACATGGAGGGCTAACGTTTACTGGGTCAATCACTTATCTCATAGGAACAGGAGAAAGTTATTGATATCGATATTGTTCTTGCTTTCTTTTAGATCATGATTGATCTGTACCTTAAATCCATTTACTTGCTTTTGGCCAATTTCCCTTGGTAACCTTACCCAATAAAGGTCTTCGTATTGAAACTTGCAATTAGCCCCCAGCATCCAGAGTAACGCCACCCTTTGTGCAAAATTAAAATTCTGCTCCCTGATGTCACTCCTGGATGGTCCAGCACTAAATTTAAGGCTGCGCTCTCTTGTTCTGTATTCTCCCGACAGTAGAGTTTATTTCTCTGTATCTATCCTTTCAAACTACTTTATCATTGTAAACATTTTAATTCGCTTGGCCCTTAACCTGCTAAACTTAAGGGATGCAGACAAAGTTTATGCAACCTTGCCTCATAATTTAATCCTTTCAGCCCAGAAATAATTCAGGGGAATTTTCCCTCGACCCCTTCCAAGCCATCCCCTTTCCCAAGATCTCAGGACCCTTTTGGACGAAACAGCAAATTATTTGTACGTTATCCATTTAAGTATAGCCTTGGGAAGCCCAATCAAAGACTGGGTGATACTTTGATGGATATCTTTATTAGGTCAGGAAATATAATGTTGTAATGGCTTCTCTTCCCACATGTCCACTGTTACCTCTCGTGTCTTATAAGGATCTATCTTTGGTCCACTCCTACTTCTCATCCACTTGAAACTTCAATGTCGTGTTCCACATGCAAGCTCGCAACACCCAGCTCTACTTTCATCATCACCTCTCTCGAACCCACCAGTGGCTATTATTTGCCACACTGCTTGCGCAACATCCAATACTGGCTGAACATAAATCTCTGCTTAAGTATTACTTTTGGTTCCCTCCACAAATTCTGTCTCCTTGCCACAAACTCCATAGATTCCCCCATCAGAGGAAACTCGCAGCATCTCCACCTTGTCAAATTCCTTTCTAAACCCCAATGAGTATAGGCCAAACCCGCTCAATCTTTTCTCATAAAATAACCATTCAGTTTTCAGCCATCGAATCTGCCTCCTGAACGTTCTCTGAACTTCTTCTGATGCCAAATATATCCTTTCTTAAGTAAGGAGATAAAGCTGTACAGAGTACTCCAGGTGCAAGAAACTATCAGGGCAGAGACAGCAAGCAAGTGGAATTACAGGGCGAAATTCTCCGCCCCCCACGACGGGTGGGAGAATAGCGGGAGGGCCTTCCCGACATTTTTGCCGCCCTCCCGCTATTCTCCCACCCCCCCGCCGAAGTCCCGACCCGAATCGCTGCCGCCGTTTTTTTACGGCCGGCAGCGATTCTCAGCTGTTAGATGGGCCGAAGTCCCAGCCCTTTCCGCCGTTTTCACGAACGGCAAACACACCTGGTCTTGCCGTTCGTAAAAACGGCGTCACCAACTCGCTTTTTATAACCATGGCACCGATTGGCACGGCAGTACCACGGCCGTGCCAAGGGTGCCATGGGCCCGCGATCGGTGGGCACCGATCGCTGGCAGCGGGCCCGATGCCCGCGCACTACTTGTCCTTCCGCCGCCCCGCAGTATCCATTCGCGGGGCAGCTGAGGGGCAACCCAGCCCGCGCATGCGCGGGTTGGAGTCTTCCAAACTGCGCATGCGCGGCTGACGTCATATGACGCGTCAGCCGGCGCTAACTCCGGTAAGCGGGCTTAACGATTTTCGTTAAGCCCGTCTTGCCGGAGCCTACGGCGTCGGGCTGCTAGCCCCGACCGGGGACCAGAATCGGTCCCCCGTCGGGAAGGGGCGCGCTGCCGTAAAACCCGCCGGGGTTTTACGGCAGCTTTACGATTTCTCCCGTTTTGGGAGAATCTCGCCCACAGAGTCCAATTTACTCAACCAGCCTGTGTTTGAAAAAGCCAAAACAAATTGACTGCAGTTAGATGTGATTCTGTAATTGGGCAGCGCTTGCTGCACAATCCTGAGTATGCTGATAGATGCACCTACAATCAATTAAAGATAGTAAGTGGAGATCCTAATGTGGCTCATTTATGTTTGCTGGAAGTGACATGCATTCCTATGCAGATACACAGTCTCTGCAAATAAAAGGAATACTTTCAACCCCTACGCTGTCTTTGAATTACCTGGAGCTTGGGGAGCTTACAGTTCCTCAG
The DNA here is from genome assembly GCF_902713615.1 of Scyliorhinus canicula. Taxonomy (NCBI): domain Eukaryota; kingdom Metazoa; phylum Chordata; class Chondrichthyes; order Carcharhiniformes; family Scyliorhinidae; genus Scyliorhinus; species Scyliorhinus canicula. Next base: position 191,307,805 of record NC_052151.1, read on the forward strand.
TGTTTTCTCCATGGCAACATCTAAGCCAATCACAGTTACATTGCCAACCAATCAGTACCCTTTTCTCCTGCAATATAAATTGTTGTGATTGTTTGAAATTTGGCATTCTTGTGCTTGTCCTTGAGGATGCAGGATGAAATGCTTCAACAACACGTTTTGCTTTTCAGAAGAATATTGAAGTCCAATTTTAGTATACCCTCCATGATGCCTCAGACATTTTCAATGATGTCCACCTCCATGGGAAGATTGGTCATCTGGATGAAGAATCTGACACAGGTGAGGAACCAAGTTCATACTGGCCTGCACACTCTGGGCTAGATTCTCCGCCGGCAGGATGCTCCGATTTGCCGACGGCATGGGGCTGCCCCACAATGGGAAACCCCATTGCCCAGCTGGCAAAATGGAGAATCCCAATGGCGTGCCGCACCATATTTGGTGCGGCGGGACGGAGAATCCCGCCCGTTGTCTTCCCCTTTACACCTTAGTCATTCAGCGACCCACGGAAGTGCAGCAAAGTACCCTCTGGTTTACCTTCCCTTGGCAGTTAATGGTAGGGCTCCTCACACAGAACGGTCATATCCTTAGAGGATCGCTCTTGTCTCCAAGGGACCATCCACTGACTTTTTGAAGGCATGAAGATTTGTGTGAGATGGGATTGGTGCGGAATGAATATATATTGGCAGCTTCCCGAGTGTCGCGCAAAACATGTGTGAAAACATTTGACTGGTTATCAACTAGCTGAATATTGATGGGGTAGAATCACTTTCAAATGATAACTACAGATCTGAGGGAGCTTTCACAGTCAGAGTACAGTCCATGACCCGCTATACCTATAGAAATCCAATCACTGCAGTATATCCAATAAGTTGTGGCCTTGACTAGCCTCAGTATCAGTGGATCACCAGGAGATCCCTGGAAGGAACCAGAGGCAAATTAATTCAGGGCCGTGGTGACCTTAACGGCCAAAGAGCAGTAAATGACTCAAAGAAATGCTGAAAGACATTTAGCGCCCATCAAGTGGCAATGCTAGTGAATCTGATTCTGCTGATACTGATGAGATTATAGCTACAAGAATGATTCCTGACCAAAGTTTGTCAAAGATAAAATCTAGTAGAGAATCAGACTCTGAGAACTCCAAGACGGAAGGTGAAGCTAAGGAAGAGGAATCCAAAATCTAACAGTAATTGACAGGGATGAAGGGGCAGACGAGAATTCTAAATCCGATTTGGGTTCTGATTATGAAGAAATGATAAACAACTGCTACAGAAAATCTCTGTCGCGAACTGATCTTGAACAGCTGGCGAGTAATTCTTCGGAAGTTAGGAAAGGAGACAGCGAATCGGAAGGAAGTGAATCGGACTTTTCTAAAAGTGATCTGTTCTAGCCTCTTGCAGTAAACCGATTGCCATCCACTTCAGGTGCAAATATTTCCCAGAGCATGCCTGTTCTGAAGGGAAATATATCCAATAGCATAGTATCAGCTATTCAGGATGAAGGCAGCAAGGACTGTGAAATGACACCAAGTAAACGGCTGATTACCCAGATCATTTTATTAGCCCATGTTACTATTTGCTTGCTTTACCTTGAAGAGGTAAAGGGGATGAAATAATTAGTGATGAATTCAAGAGGGGGGGGGGGGGGGGGGGGTCGCCTGTGTATGCCAGTTAAAATCTGGACATCAATGTGGTTTGCTGTGTTGTATTTCCGACATGCAGGCATTTTTTCCCCCCATCTGTAACCCCCTGCAAACGTTGAAACCTGTAGCCCCATGTCGGTTAAAAACGTCCCCTCTGAATATAAGAGATCCCAGTAACTCTCCCACAATTTAACATAACTTGACAGGATGGTGGCTATTTTGGTGTCATAACTCACTGATAATGGAAAAAGGTGGGCCTTGACACCATCCCGGTTAGAGTACTAAAGGTGTCTGTTCCAGAACTACCAAGTTGCTCCAGTACAGTTACAGCACTGACAATGAGGAAAATTGCCCAGGTACGTCCTGTCTGTGAAAAACAGGGCAAATACAATGTGTTCAATTACAGCTCCATCAGCCTCCTCTCGATCACCAGCAAAGTGATGGAAGGTGTCGCTGAGAGTGCACTCAAGTGGCACTTACCTTCGAATGGATCCAAGGTGAAGTATGAAACAAGACATAGATATTTTCCTCGGTAGTAGATTAATTCACAAGAAGCAGCATTACAGATCTCTGCCAGCATTACAGATCTCTGCCTAACGACCAAATCCTCTTTATATCCAACCTTTAACAACATAACCAACCAACCACTGACAGATTCCCCTTTCTTTCAACACTTGATAACATACATAAATAATTACGAAGCAATCAAAGAGAAAAATGGGCTTTCCATGTTTCTTACGGTCTATAAAAAAACACAAGTTGTCCGTCCCCTTTCTGGGACCTCCAAAAATTTCTTGGGGCAAGCGTTCCTGTTATTACCCCCATGAGACCCGATGGAGACGACCTGATCCATCTCCCCATTGGGCTCGTCGAGTACGAGCTCCCCCGCTGAGGGGCAGAGGCCAAACAGCGAGCGGGCTGGTTAATTCCCCAGGATAAAAACTGGCATCTCAGCATGGTCCCGGCTGGGACCTGGACTGTTGCAGAGTTGCTGTATTTCCTAGCTGTGAGGAGAAATAAAACTACTTTTGGCTTAACTTTTTGGGGCTCCACATGGATGAGAATACTTCCTCTTTGTAAAACAGTCAAGGCTTGTGTCGACCCATTAGATCTCCTTTCCCTTCGACAGTTCCTGTATGCAAGCAAGGTCAATCCACAAACTTTTCACAGCGAATCTTTATCGAATGGACATTGCCCCACAGCGAAGGGTTATCCACAAATGGGCAAACCTTTCTCAGATTGCCCCTTTTTCCTTAAAAATGTTAGATAAGTCTCTTATCTATCACTTTTTCCAGCGCCGGTGGGTTAGATTCAATGCAAAAATGTCAATGTCTGATTTTAGCGTGTTTGGCGGGGTGTTCCTTGGTTGTCCGTATTCAACGACACAGAGTGTCAACCCCCTGGCACTCACCAGCAAAATCCTTTCATGTTCAATTGTGGTGCCCACAGATTCCACCTGCTTTGACCTCCCCGACCCATCAAGCGTGCAGTTCACAATGTCCTCTCTCTGTTCTGCAGGTGAAAATAGCCCATAGTGAATGGTAAAGGGCCAAGTGGGGAGGGGGGAGGGTGTGGGGGAGACAGAATCCCCACACCCACTTATGAGGAATGGACCATGGTAATCACGGGATTGCCCGAGGAACACTCATCATTAGGCGAGATTGGCTTGTGTCAGAGAGTGAGGATCCACTGCCCATTTACACAGATGACCTGTCTCAAGTGAGTTGTTCGTGTCAGAAAAAATGATTATTTCCTCTTACTGACCACATGTCCATTGTCCCCATCTGACGAGGTCGGGCCATCCGAAGTCCACCCCCCATCACCCAAGAGAACACCTCCAAGGAGAGCTCCATTGAGACCACCAGCGAGGCGTCACAGCTATCACACTCACCTTCCACCAGCGCAGAGACACACACACCTCGGTTGCCGACATTCATGGATTGGCTTCTGCAGCACAATCTGGTGAGCAGCACACAGTTGCTGATACACATCAGGTGGAGGCAGGAACAGCCAAGTGAGACAACAGTCAGAGTCCGCTGGATCCCGGGCACAGCAGGGTCCCAGCCAGATGCAAGGCTCTGGACAAGATTCTCCCAGAGCTCGTGCAGACGATAGGCCACAAAGCCGTCAGTGTCTTGACTGGTGGTGTCCAAAAGGTGGTGCAGTCTGTGATGATCATGGCTGAGGGACTCAACATCATGACCAGTCGATGAGGGACATACATGTCCCAGACACAGGTGGATTGCCGAGGCACTCCAGAGCTTCGTCCAATCATTGAGGAGGATCGCTGCAAGCATTGACACCATAGTGCAGGCAATGTGGAGCCTCCAGGATTGGCAGAACCAGATGGCTCAGAGGCCTCTGGAGCCCATTCCAGCTCCCCCTTCATCCCATGGAGTCCCCAAGGCCCTAGGGGCATCGTCAGGGAAGAGGAAGAACATAAGAACTAGGCCATCTGGCCCCTCGAGCCTGCTTCGCCATTCAATGAGATCATGGCTGATCTTTTGTGGACAGCTCTACTCTCTGGCCCGAACACCATAACCCTTAATCCCTTTATTCTTCAAAAAACTATCTATCTTTATCTTAAAAACATTTAATGAGGAGCCTCAACTGCTTCACAGAAGCAGTTCCTTCTAAAAAGTTCCTCCTAAGCTCAGTCCTAAATCTACTTCCCCTTATTTTGAGGCTATGCCCCCTAGTTCTGCTTTCATCCACCAGTGAAAACAACCTGCCCGCATCTATCCTATCTATTCCATTCATAATTTTATATGTTTCTATAAGATCCCCTGGCATCGTTCTAAATTCCAAAGAGTACAGTCCCAGTCTATTCAACATCTCCTCGTAATCCAACCCCTTCAGCTCTGGGATTAACCTAGTGAATCTCCTCTGCACACCCTCCAGCGCCAGTACGTCCTTTCTCAGGTAAGGGGACCAAAACTGAACACAATACTCCAGGTGTGGCCTCACTAACACCTTATACAATTGCAGCATAACCTCCCAAGCCTTAAACTCCCTCGCTCAAGCAATGAAGGACAAAACTCCATTTGCCTTCTTAATCACCTGTTGCACCTATAAACCAACTTTTTGCGACTCATGCACTAGCACACCCAGGTCTCTCTGCACAGCAGCATGTTTTAATATTTTATTATTTAAATAATAATCCCTTTTGCTGTTATTCCTACCAAAATAGATAACCTCACATTTGTATTCCATCTGCCAGACCCTAGCCCATTCAAATCTCCGATCCAAATCTCTCTTCAGACTTCTGGTATCCTCTGCACTTTTTGCTTTACCACTCATCTTAGCGTCGTCTGCAAACTTGGACGCATTGCACTTGGTCCCCAACTCCAAATTATTTATGTAAATTGTGAACCCAACACTGATCCCAGAGGGACACCACTAGCTACTGATTGCCAACCAGAGAAACACCCATTAATCCCCACTCTTTGCTTTCTATTAATTAACCAATCCTCTATCCATGCTACTACTTTACCCTTAATGCCATGCATCTTTATCTCATGCAGCAACCTTTTGTGTGGCACCATGTCAAAAGCTTTCTGGAAATCCAGATATACCACATCCATTGGCTCCCCGTTGCCTACCACACTGGTAATGTCCTCAAAAAATTCCACTAAATTCTTCCTTGATGATAGATTCCAGCATCTTCCCTACTACTGAAGTTAAGCTAACTGGTCTAGAATTACCCACTTTCTGCCTACCTCCTTTTTTAAACAGTGGTGTCATGTTTGCTAATTTCCAATCCACTGGGACCACCCCAGAGTCGAGTGAATTTTGGTAAAATATTCGGTAGAATATTTGGTAGAATATTTGATAAAATAAAACATTCTCTAAAGGACCAATATTTATCTTAGCCACTCTTTTTTGTTTTCTATATACCCAGGGCTTGCCACTCAGGCGACTACGGCGATCTCCAGTTCTTTCGGTTTCCCCCTCCTGACACCAGTGCATCTCAAGGCCACTGGGCAGGTCAGGGTGGCCTGATGATGCCAGTAACACCGATTAGTCAGCATGAGGTTCCTGGCTGCAGGCCCTCCAAAGGACGTCCACCAAGGGGATCAAAGGTCACAGGGCGCGGAAAGCAGCAGGTTATTCCCACCTCTGATGTGCATCCTCGGGACAGACCTAGATGTAGCAATAGACCACAAAAGATCAAGAAGAGTAAGGAGCACTGAGAGCTCGTGAGGTCACTATCTGTAGTTAGGGTGAATGGAAATCTATTACGACAAAATGCTCACTATTAAAACATGTCACACCTCAGCACAGAAAAGGGGCTGTTTAGCACAGGGCTAAATAGCTGGCTTTTGAAGCAGACCACGTTTGGCCAGCAGCTTGGTTCGATTCCCATAACAGCCTCCCTGAACAGGCGCCGGAATGTGGCGACTAGGGGCTTTTCACAGTAACTTCATTTGAAGCCTACTTGTGACAATAAGCGATTTTCATTTCATTTTCAGTCACCTTAGCCTTCATAGCGGGACAGCCCACACCACCACCCCATTACCCTCTGCTCCCCCCATCCCCAGGCACTGTAGTCCAAGATCAAAAGCTCCCCCATGGAGACCCCGATCAGTGGATGGGTGTCAGCGCGCAGAAAGACAGGAATCAGACTTTAGAAGAAACTGAGGATCACCAGAGCTTTCTTCATGTGGGTTATCATCACTCTTTGTCTTGTGTAGTGACCCGCTGACGGTGCCAACACAGGCCCATCACCCTGGAGTGATTTTACACTGACCCTTGGAGAGGGGAACAGGGTGGTCGGGGAAGGGGTTGAATTGGGGATCGGGGAATGGGGGAGGGAGGGAAAAAAAGAGGGGGTGGGGTGAATTGGGTGGATGCGAGGGAAATGGAAGAGAGGAGGGGAGAAGGGAGTGAAATGGGGATGAGGGAGGGATTGGCGGAGAGGAAGGTGAATTGGGGGGGGGGGGGGGGGGCTGTTGAGCTGACGGACAGAGCCTCGTCCGAGGAGAAAATGGAGACAATGAGGGCCTACCTATTCTTTCTGGCATATGGGATCCTTGCTGCCTGTCCTCTGCCCTCCAGGTCCTCCTTGACAGCCTCCTCAGATGAGGCAGTATGTCCCTCCACCTCCACTCCAGCATGTTGCCTCTACTGTGTCAGATTGTGGAGGTCAGAGCAGACCACCACAAAGCAGGAGGCCCTCTGGGGAGTGCACTGCAAGGCACCACCAAAGCATCAGAACGGCATTTTCAGCAGCTCAATGCACAGCTCAACGATCAGCATGGGTGGCAACGTCGGCCTCATTGTATCAATCTCTGCACCAGCGTCATCAGCCTTGATTTCCTCGAGTTAACCCGTCATCCTGGGGTGTTCCGTGAATACAGGGGCTCTCAGAGTACCCCAGGATTTTGCTGTAATGCGCAACTACTTTCCCAGGAATTCTTTTAAAGCCTCAGACATCTCAGATCCCAAAGTGTCTCTTTCTGAATATCTAACTCCAGTTAATGCCACAAACCTGACCATGTGCGACACTGTAGCACAATCCAACAATTTGAAAGCAAGCGTTGAACCAGGAAGGTTCACCAGATGTGTTCTGGGGATGGCACGGCTGCTTTATGGTGAGAGATTGGACAAACTGGGCCTGTATTCTCTCGAGCTTTGACGAATGAGAGGTGATCACATTGAAACCGACAAAATACTTAAAGGAATAGACTCTACCAGCTTCCTTATTCAACTGATCGCGCTCTGCAATTTACAGCACCTTCAGCATGATGCCAAACACATCTTCCCCTCGCACCCTAACCCCTTTCAGAAATCTGGTGGAGTCATTTCCTCCTTGGTCTACTCCTTCATCAGCCACTTTAATTCCTCCAGCACCTTTCATTCCAATCGCAGGAGATGCAATTCTCTTATATCTTTATTCTACTTACCATCCAAGGCTCCAAGCTCTCGTTCTAGGTGAGTCTACTTGGACTTCTTTCAATTTAACATACTGTATTAATTGCTATTAATGTACTCTCCCCTGCATTTTGGAGACCAAACACAGGTTGTGTGACTGTTTTGTAGATTCCATTCTCCATTCATCCACAGACACGACCCTGAGCGTCAGGTGACCCACCATTTTCATTCTCTGTTAGGCTCCCTTTGACCTTTTGACTAGGCACCTTCTTGACCCAGCAGTTCCAAATCGTAACATTTGCCCCAATATTGGTTTTGGACCGAACTGCTGTGGCTGATCGTTTTTACCACCCCCTATTCACATCTCCTCTAGATTATCTCTTGTTTCTTTACTTGCCCCATTACCACCTCCATTTGTCATTCAATCACTCCTGCCTTCCACACTATTCCAGACCTTCTCTGCTCTTCCCACCCACTTTCCTCGTCTTTGTACTCACTCAAAATCCGATTACCTCTTGAACTTCTTCCAGATCTGCTAAGAGGTCATCAATGTAAAGGATTGCCTCTCTCCTTTTCTCTCCACAAATATTGCCTGGCCTATTGAGCATTTCCTGCATTTTCTGGTTTTGTTTCAGATTGACAGCAGTATTTTGTGTTTGTTTGAGCTAATAAAAGATTAATTAATGCATTAATTTAAGTGCATCAGAGCGTTGCATTAATGCATTTACAACAGGGGTGGGCAAACTACGGCCCGTGGGCCGCATGCGGCCCGCCAAAGGTCTTTATGCGGCCCACCAAGTTATTAAAAAAAAAAAAAGTTTTTTGTTTTTTTTAAAATGTTTTTTTTAAGGTTAATGGGGGGGGGGGGGCTGTTGGGTTACTTACTGGTATAGGATGGATACGTTGACTTGAGTAGGGTGATCATTGCTCGGCACAACGTCAAGGGCCGAAGGGCCTGTTCTGTGCTGTACTGTTCTATGTTCTATATGAGGCGCCCAGAATCATAACCGGGTGAAGTAATTATTTTACTTAATATACTATGTGGCCCTTTAAAATTGTGAATTTCTGAATGTGGCCCTTGCACGGAAAAGTTTGCCCACCCGATTTACAATGTCATCAAGTATTTCTTCTAACAAGCTGTGGTGGAAGTCTTAAGGTCCTGGAGATTTGTCTGTTTTAAGTCCTATTATTCCCTCCATTACCACTATTTTACTGATATTAAATCCACCAGCATTTTGTCCCTTTCCTTCACTGTGAAAACAGATGCAAACTTTGCCATTTTCTTCGTACCCAGTCGAGCCTTGCTTGCGCCAGTGTTTAATAAGTTCATGTTCCCATCCACAATATTATATGTTAACATAATTGCTTTTCCTTGCTGTTAACTTTGACATCCTATGTAAAGTTTTTTTTTCCATATTCCCTTGCTGAAATTTGCATTTGTTACTTTTTATACGTCTCCTGGTTCCAGTCATGCCTTTGAAGTAAGCAGTTTCCATTCCCATCTGAACCATGTATGGCTTTTGCTTGTGAACTAACATATTTTAAAAATCTATATATTTTTATTGACATTTTCAATTTTATATACAGTTGCATTCTGTGTGCGGTATTGTACGGTACATCAGATTCTTTTGCACCTATTTACAATTTATCACCATCTGTCTCAACGCGCCATCCTCTTTCCTTGCGCCCCCCCCCCCCTCCCCCTCCTTGGTGTCCTCCCTTTTCGCTTGGGGGTGTGCCCCCCTTTACTTCCGCTCTCCCCCTTGCCCCCTTCAGGTTCCCTCCTCTTTTCCTGCCCCCCTCCCCCTGGGTTGTGTATTCCTGTCAGTCCTCTTCTAATTTTAAAAAAATGTTTTCTTCCTTTCTTGCGATTGTTGGCCTTGAACAGGTCCTGGAACAGGCTGACAACTTGCCCCCATGCTTTGTGGAAGCTCTCCTCCGACCTTCGGAATGGTGTACTTGACCTTCTCCAGATGGAGAAATTCTGCCAAGTCTGCCGGCCAGTCCGCAGCTGTAGGTGGTACTGCTGATATGCCAGCCGGGCATAATTCCCCGGTGTGCGATCAGGAAAGCGGAAGCTAGGGCATCGGCCCTCTTCCCCATGTGTAGCTCTGGCTGCTCCGATACCACGAAGGTTGCCACAATTGGGCATGGCATCACTCACACCCCCACATCCTTGAACATTGCCTCTGAAAAGGCTGTCCATGACCAAACGTGCTTGGGTCAAGCCCAGAAAATGTGTGAACGAACTGATGGATGAATGGGAACTACCAACAGGACAAGAAATGAGGCACTTACAAATAAAACACTTCCTCCTCAAAGAGACAGTAAGATATCCCAGGGCCCCGGAGACCACACTATTCAAGGAACTGATGAATACGGACAGTAAAGATGGGGGACACTGTGGGAAAATCTATGGGCAACTACTGGACAGGGCCCAAACGCCATTAGACAGGACCAGATGGAAATGGGGGGATGAACTGGGGTCAGAAGTGGGTTGGGGACTCTGGAGCGAAGCACTGAGCAGGGCCAACTCCATCTCGTCCTGCGCAAGGCTCAGCCTCACGCAGTTCAAAGTGATGCACAGAGCACAGCTAACCAGAACCTGAACGAGCAGGTTCTTCCTGGATGTGAACCAACATATTTAAGACCATCGGGCTGAAGATGTTTCTTGAAGGAGCCCACTTGTATTGCAGATCACCATTTCATTCCTCACCACTATTTCAGGGTTCCTCCTGTTTTTCTCTCACTCTGTCTCCTTATGCACCTCAATACATTTCACTGCTTAACACCTATAACCCTATCTTCTCACAAGTTCAATGTACAGTCATTGACATTCTCCAGATGGTACATCCTCAGTACATACAATCTTTATTCTTCCTGCGCAAAAATGGATGACCAACTCTCAATGACTCTTAACACATCAATGATAAGCTCTGATGAACAATCATGCTGGATTCGAAACGTTAACTCTGTTTCTCTCTCCACAGATCCTGTCAGATCTGCTGACCTTTCCCAGCATGTTCCGTTTTAATTTCAACAATGATCATTTTGTTCCCTCTAATTCTTCAAGCCATTTTTAATCATATCAGACCAACTGTTGATGGCTGAACCCAAAATCTTGCTTCAAATCCAAGTGTTTTGGATTTATCCCTCTGACCTTCAATCATAACCCGCTCGCCTTTGCTGCTCAAGTTGCTTCTCACTTTCCAGCCGAAATCCATTCACACATGACTACCGCTCGTGACATCTGTCAGCCTCTTCTAATAGCTTTCTTGCAATACCAATCAAGAAGATACAGGTAACGCCTTTTTCAACTCTCCCTCCGTGTCGTCATCCTTTTATGGGACTGGCAAGGCCAGCATTTGTTGCCCATCCCTAATTGTCCAAGAACTGACTGCCATTTCAGAGGGCGCCTCAGTTATCGCTGTGGATCTGCAGTCAGGCCAGGCAAGTACAAACCAGATGGATTTTTACAACAATCGCCGATAGTTTTCCGGTTGCCATTATTGAGACTAGCTTTTCAAATCCAGATTTTATTAATGGAATTTAAATCCTGCCGGATGCCATGGTGGTATTTGAACTCCCGTTACCAGAGCATTTACTTGGTAATCTGGATTACTCGTCAAGTGACGTTACCACTAGATCACCCTTTAAATACCACAGGAATACAGCCTTCCACCAAATTACTGTTCAAATGACAATTCAGTGCTCATTTAATTTCTCCTGCAACCCCAGAAATATGGAATTCCTTACTTCCTTCAATATGTCCTGAAATTCTTCACCTCCACCTCCCCCACCATCAGTCTCTCCTGTGCTCTACAGTCTTCATGCTTTTAAAACTGAAACTTGCAATTGCCAATCAATATTTTTTTGATTTACCTTTAAGCCTTTCCAGCAAGCTATGAAAATAGCCTTGCTATTCTCTCTTATGCCCTTCACCTTGATTGTCTACTGACGTGTGTGCAGAGGCTGAACAAGATACATGCATTACCTGTAGATATTTCATGGTCATAAATGGGGATATTTCCTGACTGCAAGAACGAAAATCCCTTGTGAAGTGAAAAAAGTTAATTAATAGTCTCCGATATACTAATGGCTACGGCGCCACCATATTTTTTTCACCAAAGTCTGTTTTGAAAACTGTCGGACTCTATAAAGCCTCTCCTTTTAGATCCATGGTCATCATCATTGTGCAGTGTTGTTATTTTCCCAGATTATTTGTGAGGCAGTGCAGCTCCCACATTATAGGTCACACAGACAAGCAGCATCACATTCAAACACAAGTAATAAAGCCCATTTCCTTTTACGATTAACATTAGAAGCAGAAGCTTTGCACATCATCCTAGTGCTTATCTTACGCTGTCGAGGCATTTAACACAAAGAGGTGAATCTAAAGTCACTTTGAGCCACCGTTTTCCTAAATCTAGATTTATTCTCAGAAGAATATGTCATGCTGATTTGCCAAATGGTTTTCATTTTGCTTGCAGCATCACGGTGATAACAATAGCTGCATGCAGTTACAATCTCCCATAAGTATAGTATTTCTTTGCAGGAAGGCCCTCATGGTGACCAGCTGATGCTGGCTTCTATATGTTCAAACAATCTAACCAGGAACGCCTCAAAGCTTCGGAATGATATGCACCTTCGAGGGAATTAGGCAGCTGCGTTTATCATCAGATTTCCTGTCATGTCAAATTTAGGTAGCATCATCTGAATATTGTTCTATTTTTCTGCTGCTGATGTTGGCTGTGTCGTTTTCTAACCTGTATTTTAAGTTTTGTTTCTTGATTATTTTCACGTGTGTAGAATCATTCGGGCTACCCCAAAGCAGCATGTGTTATTTTACTAAACCCCAGGAATGCCAGAAATTGTAGCAGCAGCTCTCCAGGTTTTCCGACATGAGAAGGTAGCACTTACCAGTGAGGATGTCCTTGTATAAATAATAAGCATACTCATATCAAACTGCTCTCCCTCTCTCTCTCTACATTATTGCCCTCATTGGGTTAAAGGAAGCAGGGTTCATAGAATTGTGTGCAAAATTAGAGATTAACTCCGTATGAACAAAATATCTTTATGGGAGCTATCCAATTAATCGCCCCGTTCCACCTTTTACCCGTCACCCGGCCAAACCCTCGCTTTCAAACATTTACCCAACTTCTTTTTGGAAGTTACAATTGAACCTGCTTCAGCCAGCCTTTCGGACAGTGCGATTTCACGATGGTAGACCATCATGTGCACGGAATAAAGATTAAGATCGTCATCGCATGTCTGGTCTTTATGCCTTAAATCTGTTTGGTCCAATTTAAACTGGTGTTTGTGAATTAAGTGCCCACACCACGACCTCTACCTCAACGGTTTTTGTTGTTTTAGAATTCCAGCATGGCAGTAATGATACAAGCTCCAAAACAAAAGCAAATAAAATTCACAAACCGTACAGAGCTCAAAATCACCTGTGTTTGGATATATAGGCGTCATTTTAGTATGGCCAGTTCTATATAAGCTCTTGCTCTGGGATGATCGATGGTGTTGTTCAAGATGATCTTTGATGGGGAACATCCAAAATAAAAGAGATAACACTGTCATCAATACCAAACGTTGGCATCCAACCCACCCTCCTACCCTCCAATAAGAAAACCAATCATTCAACAGGAATACAAGTAATGGCAAAGAAAGGAAAAGGGGGAGAGAGATGAGACAAATATGTAGATGTCTTTATAAAGTCCTTTTAGGTTGAAATTAAGTATTTGGTCAAGGAATATGCCGCGCTGTTCTTCCTGCTCCTTGTTACATAGGAACATAGTGTGATGAATGTAAGATGTTGCCATATTTTACATTTTTTGCAGTAATGCTATTAAAACCTGGGTCAATATGCATTCTGACAGTATGATGCTACAGTTGTGATTAAGGCGTTACAAAAGTGAGGTAATCATTTATTTTCAGGTGAAGTGTTCTGCGAATAGATCTTGAGAACCATTTATTTGTTTACAGATATCTAATGGAATATTGTTTAGGTTTGAAGGATCCCTGGGGTGTAGATAATTTATGAGGAGTATGGTGCTTAGTTTTGGCCAAACAAGTCAATGGACATCTTGTAAGAAGAGACAAAAGAATGCCTTATGCCTTGGGTAGAGATATTGTAGTTAATTGGAGGAGCCAGATCTGTCTGAAAAATCAATTTGTCCGAGAACCCTCATCTGAACAGTACTGTTTCAGTTTGGTCATGATTCTGCACACATTCTGGTATTAACTTTATTCATGAGTGGTATTTAATATATATTGGTTTTCTGTCATTGATGTGACTTGCAGAGACTCAAGTGAGGCAAGCATATATTTATAGGAGGTTAAACAGATTAAAATCACACACTGGATATAAAATTGTATGTGTGGGGCTTTCATCTTAATAAAGCGAATGGCTGGAGAAGCCCAGAAGTGGAACATCTTTTTCTAAAAATGTAACATCAAAGACAATTTGATTTAAATACTTTTCGGTGAAGCCAATTTTGTAAGATATAATTTCTCTTTAATTATTTTGGCCTTTCCTCAAGGCTAACATCTTTCGGCATTGGCCACTCTTGTCGGTCTGGATGGCAATGCCTAAAGTTCAGCGGCAGAACTGGAACGACATTGGCAGTTGCGTTCGGTAGGACAGCACTGTTGTGGGAAGCGGAAGTAAGTCCACACCGGCGAGGGTGCACTGCTGAGGGTGGAGATGTGGCACACTGTGGGCTCAGAGCAGAGGGAGGTTAATCTGTATGGAAGTGACAGTGTCACATCAAGAGTGATTGATGTTCATTGATAAAAGTGGAGTACAGTGGTCTACAGTCTGATCATTGACATCTTTAACCTTTGATGATTCAGCCCACGTGCTCTTGAAAAACACAGTAGTTCATGAGTGTAAACTAAATGGTTTGCATACTACAAGAAGTATCGAAAAATAAAACATGAACATTCTCATAATGGCTGAACAGGACTATAGTAGCAGCAAGATGGAGAGACGCTTGCTCATTCAACGGCTAAAATAATTGCCTGAAAACATAAGTGGTCTGACTGATGCAAGGGCTAAAGATGAATAAGCATTGTGTTGGATAGTCATCCACATTAGTATTCTCCATCATCCACAAAGCAGGCAACTCTCGTTATGGAAATAGCATACTTAAGTATCTCATGACCTTTTCTATGCTTTCAGCTCAGTCCTGATGTGATTAAATGCTTGCAACAGGCCACATTCTGGTGCTTTGGATTCTTGCCATGGCACTTAAACATTACTTTGCAGTATCCCTCCGAGGTTGCACTTCATTTGTACACCTACACTGGCCCGAATACAGGAATTACTATCATGAATTTTGATTTATTGTGGCTAATGCAGCCCTCTCCTCATATATTGTCATTAAAAGACAATTGCCAACAATTATAGCCTCCCTTCTCTTCTGTACAATTTTATACCAAGCAAATTCAACTTGTGGCGCCATTTATCACTTCAGATAGCGATAATGGACTCTGATGACCTTACATGCCTGACTTCCTTTTTGTCAATATTTTCCATATTTTCTGAAAATGCAAGTTAATTTTATGGTATGTGCCTCATAGACATCTGGGCTGAGAAATCTGGCTGATTGGCACCTTCAGAGGTGCAAAATGGTATCCATGGAGCGTGGGTACACTATCAGGGGCAAGGCGTGCTGGGTGTCATATTGGTGGGAGCATTAGCAATGCATGAAGTAAATGCCAGTTGAAAAGATGCCGAGCGGTCAGATTGCGTCATCCAGCATGCAATGTCGAGCTGACAGCACTGCTGTGTCATGTTGGAACTGAACGTTCCAGATAATGGCCTGTGTTTACTTCGTACAGACGGATGCGTTTTCAAAATCAAGAAGGCGACCCAGTCAGTCAGCGTCATTTAAAGGAATCGGCAACCGTTTACAGGCTATTTGCTGATTGATTTCTTCTGGCTGTTGCTATGATCCTGGAAGAGGTTTTTGTTTCCCCGACTTCGATAATCTTTTGGCCTTTCCTCAAGGCTAACATCTTTCAGCATTGGCCACTCTCGTCGGTCTGGATGACGATACCTAAAGTTCAGCGGCAGAACTGGAACGACATTGACAGTCTCGTTTGGTAGGACAGCACTGTTGTAGGAAGCGGAGATAAGTCCACACTGGCGAGGGTACACTGCTGAGGGTGGAGATGTGGCACACTGTGGGCTCAGAGCAGAGGGAGGTTTACTCTGTACTGTACGGAAGTGACAGTGTCACATCAAGAGTGATTGATGTTCATTGATAAAAGTGGAGTACAGTGGTCTACAGTCTGATCATTGACACCCTTAACTTTTGATGATGCAGCCCACGTGCTCATGAAGAACACAGTACAGTAAACTAAATGACCACGGTCTACAGGAACTATTGTGGCAGGTGCTGAAGGACATTTCACTCTCTTCAAAGCTTCCATCCGCATTAATTGCTCAGAGGAAAAGGTTCGCAGCCAAGGCCTTTACCCTGGATTACAGCTCGACTTGGCAGAGACAGGCCATGCAGAGCTGGTCAAGCCACTGGAAGGGGGAAGGGTGAGGTAGGGGCGGGGGGGGGGGGGGGTATTCAGCAGGAGGCCATATCAGCCGAGGTTTAGAGAGCAATTCTCCCACTTGAAGCTCAGCGAGAGACGGTGTGCTTCGTAAGAATATCCTCACTGAAGTCTGCTGCATGCTGCAGGCCCAACTGCAACCTCAGGGTTTGGCAAGGACAAAATTGTCAGTGTTTGTGAGGGTGACTATCGCCTTGAAATATGGTTTCTTTCAGCCGGAGTTGGAGATATTTATAATATCTTGCAGTAGGCACACCCATTTTTAAATAAGGCTGGTTATTGACTGTCTCTATTTAATGAGAGCTCACATTGTTTCATTCTTTCTTACCAAAGGTGGTTAAACATGCTGCAAATCTCGATGATGCAGGCTAATACTAACAAAGAAAAAACAAAGAACAAAGAAAAGTACAGCACAGGAAAAGGCCCTTCGGCCCTCCAAGTCCATGCCGACCATGCTGCCCGACTAAACTACAATCTTCTACACTGCCGGGGTCCGTATCCCTCTATTCCCATCCTATTCATGTATTTGTCAAGATGCCCCTTAAATGTCACTATCTTCCCTGCTTCCACCACCTCCTCCGGCAGCGAGTTCAGGCACCCACTACCCTCTGTGTAAAAAACTTGCCTCGTACATCTCCTCTAAACCTTGCCCCTCACACCTTAAACCTATGACCCCTAGTAATTGACCCCTCTACCCGGGGGAAAAGCCTCTGACTATCCACTCTCTCTATGCCCCTCATAATTTTGTAGACCTCTATCAGGTCGCCCCTCAACCTCCGTCGTTCCAGTGAGAACAAACTGAGTTTATTCAACCGCTCCTCATAACTAATGCCCTCCATACCAGGCAACATCCTGGTAAACGGGGCACAATGCTTCGCAGCTGCTCACCTGTACCATATACCTGAACAAAAAGGGAGCTCGCTTTTTCACAGACCATAGTGTGTGATCACAGCCAGTGAGTCTTCCTGGACAATGCCTGGCTTCCAGGTCTGTGATTCCCAGCTATGCCAGCTGTCTTTCAGCCACCGCAACAAACTAGAGGGTGGCCACTGAGGCTAACCATTGACAGTGTGGTTCAGGACTCCTCCAAGTACAGATTGCGCACATAATGGGAGCCCCCTGCTGCCACACCGATCGGGCGAAAACAAGGTTGTTCTGCCAGGCTGCTCTGGGTGCCCGCGGGGGAGCTGGCGTCAAGATGGCATGATCTGCCGCAGATGGCGCAACTTCACCATCAGGAGGGGATCAGCCCAGCCAGCAATATAGCAATCAGCTGAGTGTGAACGGAGGTAGACAAAGGGACAAGATGAAGACAGGAGGCAATCTAGACAGTCCCTTCCAGGCAACAATGAAGGACACATTTGAATATGCCACCAGTAACCACAATACCAAACCGAATTTAGAAATTAAATCATGCCACATTGCATGCCAATGTCAATGAATCATCCTGGTGCATTCACTTAGCGCCTATCTTCAGGGTGCCTGTGTGACAACCTCCAGAGGCTGCAGCATGAGTGGCAGAAGGCTGCTGCCGCCTTTCAGAGAGATAAACAGACGGCCACGCCGGACATCATTGATCAGCTGTAGGCCCAGTTGGCCCGGCTGCTGACTGAACCATCTCAGCATTGCAGGGGTAGCATGCTGGGCTGGCAGGCTGACAGGCCAGGAGGACCAGAGGAGTGGCAGTGGTAGGTGGATGAATGCAGTCCTTCTGTCCTGGAGGGGTTGGGGGGGAGAGAGAGTCGGGGAACCTCAGCAATTCTGGTAACCTGCCGGAAGTCCCTTTGCACACTGAGATCCACAGCCATGTCGAAAGCAGTCTCAGCTCCCACCGCAGCACTCAAGACCACTCCCATCCGCACTCTTCCAGAACTCACCATATTGCCATCCCTTTCTGACCCATTTGCAACGGAGCTATGTGTGACCACACCATCCAGAGGTGGCACGTGTGCTATCTCTGCCTTGACAGTCGCTCATTTATTCCCAGGCTTCTCACCATCTGTCTCTGATGTGATAACATGTGCAGAGTTAGCAGCTGCAGGCATGAAATTGATTGACCGTGTTTCTGCAACATCATGGTCCTCCTGCTGGTCCTCCTGACCAGATTGTATCCCCTGGCACTCTAGAATCATAAAATCATCCAGTCCCTACAGTGCCAAAGGAAACTATTCAGGCCATCGGGTCTGCACTGACCTTCTGCAAGATCACTATACCTATGCCCAAGCCCCCCACCCTATCCCTGCAATCCCACCTAACCGTTTGGATACTAAGGGCAATTTAGCATGGCGAATCCACTTAACCTGCACATGTCTGGACTGTGGGAGGAAACCGGAGCACCCGGAGGAAACCCACGCAGACACGGGGAGAACATGCAGTCTCCGCACAGACAGTGACCCAAGCTGGGAATCGAACCTGGGACTCTGGCGCTGTGAGGCAGCAGTGCTAACCACTGTACAACCGTGTCATCCAATCTGCAAGGAGAAAGGCACAAGGATGAGGTTGTGGCGCAGGGCAGGGCTGAGGATGATAGGAGGTGCACGGTTAAACCATCTGCATTTTGGAAATGTGAAGAGTGTGGAGGAATTAAGGGCCAGGATTCTCCGGCCGTTGGGATTCTCTTTTCCCATGGGTTTCCCATGGGGTGACTTCAACGGGAAATCCCACTGATGAGCAGCGGGAGTAGAGAATCCCGCCGCCAGCGAACGGCGCGCAGCCGAGAAACACGAGGCTCGGGGAATCGGAGAATCCAGCCCATGATGGGAGGAAGGGGGTAGGGTGAAGGATAACGCTGTCTTTGATGATTTCAACCCTGTTGGTGGCCAAGTTCTCAGCAATGCCATCTCAATACAGACCAGCACCATCTTCTCCATGGGGGTTCGGACACAAAGCTGTGTCTGTCCCTCTCTGGTTAGTTCTTGCTGTTTCAGCTTGTGTGCCAACTTATGTTAAGTTACGAGAGAGGGGGGTTGGCGGAGGGGGGGGGGGAAAGAGTGTCAGTGAGCGTGGTGGAATGTGATTGGGGTTGTGCCTATCACAGTTGAATAGCTGGCAGTGTGTGCATGCTGTGAGATATGGCTGAGGCTTTCAGGAGTAAAAAGTGTGTGAGGGGGAGGTGAAGATCTGAGTTGTGATTGATCGAGGCTGGTGTGGCTGATAGTGGGAATATGACGATGGAGGATACATTCCCTGGGTTCGATCACTTGTGCAAGATTACCGATTTGCTTGCAAAACTGCATCCAGATCCTGGGGCCATTATACTCTTCGCATTGACTGTGACAGCTATCTGATATGTTTCACGATTGTCACTTGAATAATTTCTCTGGCTAAACTACTGACCTTCTGTTAATTGCTGACCTTCAGGAGATTGGGGATTCCCCATGGAAATTTATCCCCATGTGCTTTGTACACATGGTTGGGGTGGACTGATCATCTCCTCAGCAAATGCGGAGGGAAGGATTGGAGGAGCAGTGAGAAGGTGAGTGAGGCTGAGGATCGGAATAATGGAGAGTGGTGTCCATCTTAAATGGGCAATCCCTCATTTTTAAACAGTTCTTCCACAAGAGGAAACATCGTCTCCACATTCACCATCTGTCAAGACCCCCTCAGGATCTTCTGGGCAGAATTCTTCAGTCAATCGTTGGCAGCGGGATTCTCTGTTCCTGCCGGTAACGCATCCCACCCCGTGTGTTTCCCGGCAGCGTAGAGTGGCTTCAATGGGAAATCCCATTGACAACAGGTGGGAGTGGAGGATTAAGCTGCCAGTGAACGATGCAGCCCAATTCTCCGTCCTCACTATCAGCATTAGCGAAGTAGCCTAATAATGGAGAATCCTGGCCTATATGTTTCAATCAAGTCGCCTCTTGCTCTTCTAAACTCCAGCAGATACAAGCTTAGCCTGCCCAACCTGTCCTCAAACGACAACCCACCCATTCCAGGTATTAGTCTAGTAAACTTTCTCTGAACTGCTTCCAACACATTTACATCCTTTCCTGAATAAGGCGACCAATGCTGTACACAGTACTCTGGATGTGGTCTCACGTGCTCTGTATCACTGAAGCATAACCTCCCTAATGTTGTATTCAATTCCCCTCACAATAAATAACAACAATCTGTTAGTTTCCCACTTACATGCTGTACTCTGCAAACTAGCCTTTTGCGATTCATGCATTGGGACACCCAGATTCCTCTACACTTCGGAGCTCTGTAATCTCTCTCCATTTAGGTGCCAGGCTTCTCTTTCATTCTTCCTGACAAAATGGACAATTTCACATTTTTCCACACCATCCACTAATTGCCAGATCCTTCCTCACTCACTTAATGTTTATATTTATCCGTAGCCTCCTTATGTTCTCTTCACAATTAATTTTCCTACCTACCATTGTGCCATCAGCAAATTTGGCAACAATCCCTTCACCCAAATCATTTATATAAATTGTAAACACTTGGACCCCAGCACTGACTCCTGTGGCACACCATTTGATACATCTTGCCAACCTGAAAAATACCCATCTATGCCTATTCTCTGCTTCCTGTTAGACAGTCAATCTTCTATCCAAGTCTATATGTTACCTCTTATATCATGAGCTTTTATTTTCCACAATAACCTTTGATGTGGCACTTTAGCAAATGCCTTCTGAAAATCTAAGTACAGTTCATCGAAAGAAAAAATGCTGGAAATTCTCAGCAGGTCTGGCAGCATCTGTAGGGCTCCCCTTTATCCTCAGCACCCGTGATTCCTTCAAAGAACCGCAATAAGTTGGTTCAACATGATTTCCCTTTCACAAAACCATGTTGACTCTGCACGATTGCCTTGAGCTTATCCAAGTGCCCTGCTGTAGCTTCTTAATAATAACTTCAAACATTTTCCCTACAACAGCTGTTAAGCTAACTGTTCTATAGTTTCCTGCTTTCTGCCTTCCTCCCTTTTGAATCAAGAAGTTACATTTGGTATTTCCAAGCTAATGGAACCTCCAATGAATCCAGCCAGTTTCAGAAAATTAAAACCAATGCATCAACTATCTCACTAGATACTTCTTTTAAGACCCCAGGATGAGATCCATCAGGACCCGAGGACTTGTCAGTCCGCAGTTCCAACAATTTCCTCAGTACTACTTCTCTAGTGATTGTAATTTTCCTGATTTCCTCCCTCCCTCAGCAGAGCTGAGAAAGGCTGACGGGCCGAATGGGAAAGGAGAAATTGAGACTGGGGAGGAAGGCAGCAAAGGGGAGGGGGGCACGAAACAAAGGCTGCAGGGTTAGCAAATGATTCTGGACACTAAAGATCACTTCTGAACATCAACGACCGCTCCTGAACATCGGCGACCGCTCGTTCCAGAACCCTAACAATTGCTCCTGAACAACAACGATCACTCCTGAACATCAGAGCACTCCTGAATGTCTGAGACCACTTCTGAATCCTAACAAATGCTCCTGAAAATCAGCGATCAATCCTGAACCCCAACAATTACTCCTGAACATCAACGGTCACTCCTGAACATCAGTCATCTTTTCTGAACATTGCTCCTGGATATCAGTGACTGCTCCTGAACACTGGTGAGCACTCCTGAAAATCGGTGAGTGCTCCTAAACATCGGCGAGCAATTCGGAACATCGGTGATCCCCCCTGAACATCGGTGATCGCTCCTGAACATCAGTGAGCGCTCCTGAATATCAGCGATCATACCAGAGCATAAGCGATCGCTCCTGAACACCAACAACTGCTCCTGGACATCAGTCATCACTCCTGAACATCAATTATTGATCCTGAACATCAGCGGTTGCTCACTCCTGAACCTCAGCGACCACTCACTCCTGACCCTCAGTGACCGCTCACTCCTGAACATCATGACCACTCACTCCTGAACCTCACCGACCGCTCACTCCTGAAACTCAGCGACCGCTCACTCCTGAACATCAGTGACCGCTCACTCCTGAACATCAGCGCCCGCTCACTCCGGAACATCAGCGAACGCTCACTCCTGAACATCAGCGACTGCTCACTCCTGAACATCAGCGACCGCTCACTCCAGAACATCAGCGACCGCTCACTCCTGAACATCAGCGACTGCTCACTCCTGAACATCAGCAACCGCTCACTCCAGAACATCAGCAACCGCTCACTCCAGAACATCAGCGACCGCTCACTCCTGAACATCAGTGACCGCTCACTCCTGAACATCAGCGACCTCTCACTCCTGAACATCAGTGACCGCTCACTCCTGAATATCAGCGACCGCTCACTCCTGAACATCAGCGACCGCTCACTCCTGAACATCAGTGACCGCTCACTCCTGAACATCAGCGACCGCAGACTCCTGAACATCAGTGACCATTCACTCCGGAACATCAGTGACCTTTCACTCCTGAACATTAGTGACCGCTCACTCCTGAACATCAGTGACTACTCACTCCTGAACAGTAACAATCACACCCGAATGTTAATGATCACTCCAGAACACCAGAGACCAATCCTGAGCATCCGAGATCACTCCTGAACATTGGTTAGCACTCCTGAACATCAGTGAGCACTCCTGAACTTCGATGAGCACTCCTGAACTTCGATGACTGCTCTTAAACATCGGCGAGTGCTCCTGAACATCGGTGATCGCTCCTGAACATCAGTGAGCACAGCTGAATATCAGCGATTGCACCAGAACATCAGCGATCACTCATGAACACCAACAACTGCTCCTGGCCATCAGTCATTGCTCCTGAAAATCAGTGGCCGCTCACTCCTGAACATCAGTGACCGCTCACTCCTGAACATCAGCGACCGCTCACTCCTGAACATCAGTGACTGCTCACTCCTGAACATCAGGGACCGCTCACTCTGGAATATCAGCGACCGCTCACTCCTGAACATCAGGGACCGCTCACTCCTGAACATCAGGGACCGCTCACTCCTGAATATCAGCGACCGCTCACTCCTGAACATCAGTGACTGCTCACTCCTGAACATCAGCGACCGCTCACTCCTGAACATCAGCGACCGCTCACTCCTGAACATCAGTGACTGCTCACTCCTGAACATCAGCGACCGCTTACTCCTGAACATCAGGGACCGCTCACTCCTGAACATCAGCGACCGCTCACTCCTGAACATCAGTGACCGCTCACTCCTGAACATCAGTGACCGCTCACTCCTGAACATCAGTGACCGCTCACTCCTGAACATCACAGCTCACTCCTGAACATCAACGACCACTCACTCCTGAACATCAGCGACCTCTCACTCCTGAACATCAGTGACTGCTCACTCCTGAACATCAGCGACCGCTCACTCCTGAACATCAGCGACCACTCACTCGTGAACATCAGTGACTGCTCACTCCTGAACATCAGTGACTGCTCACTCCTGAACATCAGTGACTGCTCACTCCTGAACATCAGCGACCACTCACTCCTGAACATCAGCGACCGCTTACTCCTGAATATCAGCGACCGCTTACTCCTGAACATCAGCGACCACTCACTCGTGAACATCAGTGACCGCTCACTCCTGAACATCAGCGACCGCTCACTCCTGAACATCAGCGACCGCTCACTCCTGAACATCAGTGACCGCTCACTCCTGAACATCAGCAACCGCTCACTCGTGAACATCAGAGACTGCTCACTCCTGAACATCAACGACCGCTCACTCCTGAACATCAGCGACCGCTTACTCCTGAACATCAGCGACCGCTCACTCCTGAACATCAGCGACAGCTCACTCCTGAACATAGGGACGGCTCACTCCTGAACATCAGCGACCACTCACTCGTGAACATCAGTGACTGCTCACTCCTGAACATCAGTGACTGCTCACTCCTGAACATCAGCGACCACTCACTCGTGAACATCAGTGACTGCTCACTCCCGAACATCAGTGACTGCTCACTCCTGAACATCAGTGACTGCTCACTCCTGAACATCAGACACTGCTCACTCCTGAACATCAGTGACTGCTCACTCCTGAACATCAGCGACCACTCACTCGTGAACATCAGTGACTGCTCACTCCCGAACATCAGTGACTGCTCACTCCTGAACATCAGTGACTGCTCACTCCTGAACATCAGACACTGCTCACTCCTGAACATCAGTGACTGCTCACTCCTGAACATCAGCGACCACTCACTCGTGAACATCAGTGACTGCTCACTCCTGAACATCAGTGACCGCTCACTCCTGAACATCAGTGACCTCTCACTCCTGAACATCAGCGACAGCTCACTCCTGAACATCAGTGACCGCTCACTCCTGAACATCAGCGACAGCTCACTCCTGAACATCAGCGACCACTCGCTTCAGACTACAGTTGATCACTTCTTCACACTGATTATAGCTTCTGAACACTAATGGTGGCTTCTGAAAACTAACAATAGCTTTTGAACACTAATAATTGCCACCTAACCCTAATGATCACTTCAACAAATTTACCAAAGCTCTCTTGATCACTTGAGTTCTTTAATAATGCCTGAAGTAATCAAGAGTGATCAAAAGGCTTCAGAATGATTTTAGAAGTTGGCATTTGAGCACTTTTAATGGCAAATTATATCTGTTGTGCCAGAAAACCTGTTCCAAATGGCATGTGTGACTGAATGTTTTGAGGTGAATTTAAATGAAGTTATTGAAGTGAATTTGAACGCAAAGCTATGTTAAAATCCTTTGCTGGAGAAGCACCCGTGAGCTGGACACATTGATATCAACCATATCACCATAACCTTAGGCACGCACAGCTCCACTAAACCTTCACCAACTTGGTCACACATACCTTGACTAGACCCTCAACAATCTTAGTATATTCTACTCTTCCAGATGGTTAAAAATTTTCAAAAATATAGCTTCAAACAAAGGACCTTGGTACAGCAGCCTACTTTGGACCATCGACCACATACAAAGGATAAAGAATAATACAGCAAAGGGACAGGCCCTTCGGCTTGCCAAGCCTGCGCCAAACACATGTCCTATCT
This sequence comes from Scyliorhinus canicula, assembly GCF_902713615.1. Taxonomy (NCBI): domain Eukaryota; kingdom Metazoa; phylum Chordata; class Chondrichthyes; order Carcharhiniformes; family Scyliorhinidae; genus Scyliorhinus; species Scyliorhinus canicula. The sequence goes on from NC_052151.1 coordinate 191,332,846, forward strand.
AGACCAACAGCCTCTGTCCTTCTATACCCCATCTATTCATGTGCCTATCCAGATAAGTCTCAAAGGTCGCTAACGTATCTGCCTCAACCACGTCACTTGGCAGTGCATTCCAGGCCACCACTACCCTGTGTGTAAAAAACCTACCCCACACATCTCCACTGAACCTATCCCCCCTCACCTTGAACCTTGTAATTGTCATTTCTGCCCAGGGAAAAAGCCTCCAACTGTTCACCCTATCTATACCACTAATAATTTTATAAACTTCTAGTAGGTCGCTCCTCAGCCTCCGTCTCTCTGGGGAGAACAATCCCAGTTTGTTCAATCTCTCCTCATAGCTAATACCGTCCATGCCAGGCAACATGCTGGTAAACCTTTTCTGTACTCTCTCAAAAGCCTCCACGTCCTTCTGGTAGTGCAGTGACTAGAATTGGACACAATATTCATGGGCACATAGACCTGACAGACCACTCGGGATAGGCGCACAGACAGTTCCATACCTCTTCAGGCATTGCTGCTAGTCAAAAAAATATTGTCCAGCACACCTCTTTGACTCATCAGGGACTTGGTATCTCTGCTGAATCATCTTCCAGATGGGGACGTTAACTTTTAACATATTATTAAGAACACACCCAACTAGTTGGGAATGTGAACCCATACAAGTCCGATAAATGACTGGGAACACCTTAATTCAAACTTGGCCCTGTACGTTTCCAATAGACCACCAGGAACACCTCACTGAAAATATGCCGGCATGCACCTCCACTAGGGCACTCGGGTTGCATGAGTTAATTTGACTTGCCTATAGCACTATTTTATTTCCATTTCTGCTGATTGTTGGCAATAGTGGCTTGTCACTGATAGCTCAGTGGGAGCTTACCTGGAGAATAATTCAGCTCAACAGTTTGCCCGAGTTAACGGAACATAATTGCGCTGTTCACTGGAGCATATTCCGACAGTCAATTCAATTCAGCCATTCACATTAATTCATTCCTCTTATACTCTATAATCTCAGCGACGCCTCCGAGCTGGCTGGCCCAGGGAAGAAAGAGTAGAATGCAAGCACTTTTTTCTTAGTTATCTTAAGTTGTTCCTCACGGCAGTCCTACTAAAACAACAATTTAAAAAAAAAATTTAGAGTACCCAATTCTTTTTTTTTTAACCAATGAAGCGGTAATTTGACATGGCCAATTCACCTATCCTGCACATCTTTTTGGGTTGTGGGGGTGAGACCCACGCAGACATGAGGAGAATGTGCAAACTCCACATGGACAGTGACCCGAAGCCGGGATCGAACCGGGTCCTCTGCACTGTCCACTAACACAACAATGACTTGTATTTGTGCATAAACTGTCCTGCACACAAGGTGGCCCTCCCATTTCCCAGCTGAGAACAGCATTAAAAAGTTACGTCACATTGGGCGCGATTCTCCGCCCTCTACGCCGGGTGGGAGAATAGCGGGAGGGCCTCCCGACATTTTTCACGCCCTCCCGCTATTCTCTCCCCCCCCCCCCCCACGCCACGAATCACCGTTCACGACCATCGTCAAGGCCGTGCCACCGTGACTCGCGGTGCCGCGCTCCTAGCCCCGCCCGGGGGGGGGGGAGAATCGGCCCCGGAAGTAGGCGTGAAGGCTGCCGTGGGTCACGGCCTGTCCCACGGCAGCCTTTACGATTCTCTGCATTTGCGGAGAATCTCGCCCAAAATCTTACCAAGGGTCCCCAAATCATCCCAAGCTCTCCACAAAGCACAAAGCTGATTTTGGTGTTGCACTGTCTGTTTTAGAGGCAGAGGTTAGGAGGGAATGAGAGGATGAGGACAGGAGACCGGTAGGCTGGGAAAGAACAATGGGAGAGCGGGAGGCTGGGATTGGAGAACAGGAGACAAGTGACCTGACAAGAGGAGAATGAAGTGTGGGGAGCAGGAGGCAGGATGACTGCGAAAGAACTGGAGATCTCAGAAGAAAGACGGGATGAGACCAGGACAGGATGAGCACATTCTTCACAGTTAACAGCAGAACAATAGATCACAATAATGTGCATATAAGATACCCTCATTCATATTCAACCACCAAGCATGGACCTAAATTTCTAGCCTTATACATGAGGCTTTACAATATGAATACTATACTATTAGAAGCGGGGCGTTAATATTAGGTTGTGCACTTTCCAAAGTGACATTTCTCGTCTGCTGTTCAAAAGATTTCAGACAGAAGACGAGTTCTAGGATCGAATTTAGTGTGAAACCACTGAGTGTTTCGACTTCATTACACTTTGGAAGATAGGGAGAAAATGCCGACTTGCAGCCAATTCAGGATGTTTCGTCTTAAGTTATGTACAAGCCTCCCATGTGGATGTGTTAGAATTTATCCTTGGTGGGGTGAAGAGGGAAACATTCAGTTCTGACAGAGGTGTATGGGATCCGATGTCTCTCTCACAGCTCACCCAATTTCCTTTCTTGGGGGTCAGCAGCACAGGCTCAATTCCCGTACCAGCCTCCCCGAACAGGCGCCGGAATGAGGCGACTAGGGGCTTTTCACAGTAACTTCATTGAAGCCTACTTGTGACAATAAGCGATTGTTAAATCGAACATCAGCCAATCGGTTGCCTCCATTCATACGCCCCCTGCCAAACCCGATCGTTACTCCCAATGTAGCCATGAAACATGATGTCATAATAAACCCATTCATTCTTACCTGATCGGCACGCAATGTCCACGTCTTTTTCGAAGTCTGTCTATTTAGAATAAAACAGCAAAAAGTCAGTTAAAACAGACAGTGGCAACAGAAAAAAGAAAAGTGTTTTGAAAAAAAAAAACAGCCTGAGAAAACCAGCTTTTCTCAACTGGCAACAAACAAAATGAAATAAAACAAGACAAGAAACAGAAAATGCTGGAGAAACATAGCACACCTGGCAACATCTGTGGAGAGAGAAACAGAATTCATGTTTCGAGTCGAACATGACTCCTCTTTGGAACTTGATGAAGAGCCATACAAGACTAAAAACATTAACTCTGTTTCTCTCTCCACAGATGCTGCCAGACCTGCTGAGTTTTTCCAGCATTTTCTGTTTTTATTTCGGATCTGCAGTTTCTTCCTTTCGTTATGAGCAAAATGAATTTTTGCTGTCTCAGAACATTTAAATGCAAACGTCGCCACAGTCCCAGAGGACGATCGGCTGTTTTCCCCTTTGGAGGGGCAGTGCTGACTGGTGGCGATTTAACCTGAGGGTCACCGCACCTCAGGCGAGGGGCTAGTTTGAGAAGGCGGGTCCTTCATGAATAGCCTCGGCCGGTACGGGAATTGAACCCACGCTGTCAGCATCACCCTGCATCACAAACTAGCCGTCCAGTCAACTGAGCTAACCAATTGTTCAGTCCTGGAATTTAAACAGGACTTGATGACTTTTGAGACAAAAATAAACGAGAACATGGAGGAACAATGGGCGGCATGGTGGAAAAGTGGTTAGCAATGCTGCCTCAGAGGCCAGGGAGATTAGTTTAATTTCGGCCTTTCTCACGTTCTCCGTGTCTGTGCAAATTCCTTCTTTTCCCCCAGTTTCCTCCCACATTCCAAAGGTGTGCAGGTTAGGTGGATTGGCCATGCTAAATATTTGCTCATTAAGTGTACAAAGGTATGCAGGTTAGATGGGATCATAGGATTATGGGGATAAGGTCGGTGCAGACCTGATGGGCCAAAAGGCCTCGTTCTGCACTATAGGGATACAATGGATAATTCCAATTCAAATCAGAGCTCTCTGCTCAGCCACGTACGGTGTATCTTCATTTTAGATTACAATCACTTGCTATACAATACTGACAAAAATGATGGGTAAATGCAGCTCAAAAAGCATTCTGAAAGACCATATCATGTGTCAGAAACTAACAATGAATCATTCAGGGGAAGAAAGCAATAATTTTTCAATCAAAGAAAATAAAGTAATAGCATTCAATTAGGTTATTCTATTTGTGGGACAGTCACATCCTAAGACCTAGCATAAAGCTGTCGATAAGATGAAGATGGCTAAGTTCTTTAAATGAGCAAACCAATTAAACAGTTTAACGCAAGCCTCACGGATCAATCAGTCCCTGCAAAAACATATTAAGCATCGCTCCGAAAGCTAGTGATTCCAAATAAACCTGTTCAACTTCAACCTAGTGTTTTAAGACTTCTTACTGTACCCACCCCAGCCCAATGCCAGCATTTCCACATCATTACTTTGAAGTTAGCTCCCAGAATGGTCTTTATTGTAATTCCTTTCCTGTCAAAGAGACATCTGCTCAAAGTTTTTCATCGAGCACTCATCAAGACAAATCGCAAGAATACCAATGTAAGGGAAAACAACAACTTTATACTGCATGAGAAGACGGTGCTGATTGGTTGGAAAGCAGTCTCTGAATGGTAGAGTTGTTACCATGGAGAATGCACCAGTTGATGATGACTGAGAGTTAATTGCCGAACATGACTTGATATTTAAACCAGGCAGCTTGACTTTGATTGGTCAAGTCATTGCCCTGAGGAATGAACCAGCAAATGGCTGTCACTTATTTTGTTCAGCTGAAACAGGCACATTGTCTGTCCATCTTCTTTTTGTCAGAAAAGGACTGGGCCATGTGTATTAATACATTTAGCTTCCAGTGCACACAAATGCGTCACACTACGGGCTTGGCTGACAATCTTAAATTGGTGTCAGCATGCAGTGTCTCTCTTTTCAGCAATCCTTTTCTTTTCCGAAAAAGCAAAAATAAATGCATATAAAACATTTTTTCTCCAGTCTAATTGTGAAAAAAGGCTGTAAAATTAGGTTTTGCGATCATTTGCGAGGTGGAGGCGAGGAGGAGAAAGCAAGAAAACACCTATAAATACATGTTTAAGTCATTCATGGGATGTCAACATTGCTGGTCAGGCCAGTATTTGTTGCCCATTCCTAATCACCCTCGAGACGGTGCTGGCAAACCACTGCGGTCCATGTGATGTAGGTACACTAGTGGGGGAATTCCAGGATTTTGACCCTGTGCCAGAAACAATATCATTCCAAGTCAGGATGATGTGTGGATTGGAGGGAACTTGTAGCTGGTGGTGTTCCCAGGTATCTGCGGTCCTTGTTCTTCAAGGTTTTAGAGATCATAGGTTTGGAAGGTGCTGTCACAAAGCCGTGGCGAGTTGCTGCAATGCATCTTGTAGATGGTACAGCCCACTGCAAACCATGCATCAGTGGTGGAGGGAGTGAATGTTCAAAGTGGCGGATGGCATGCCGATAAAGTGAGCTGCTTTGTCCTGGATAGTGCTGAGCTTCTCGAGTGTTGTCGCAACTGCAGTCCTGAAACGTTTCTCATTTGGGAAAGACCTTTATGAACCTGCCTCTGTACCTGTGACCCCATTCGGAGAAATCAAACAATTAACATCACACTGGCATTTTTATTACGATTTGAGTTGCTTTAGGTAAAGGACCAACATGAAGCACAGCACCAAGTCTGAATCACAGAATTGTTATGGCGCAGGAGGCCATTTGGCCCATTGTGTCTGCCCTAGCTCTCCAAACGAGCATCATGACTTTTTGTGCCATTGCCCCAGCCTTTTTCCTGTGAAAAGCGCCAAAGGTGGAATAAACGGCGATGTAGTGATGAGTTGAAATCAAGCTTGGGTTTGAAATGTCTATGAATGTAGGATGAAGCGAAAAGTGAGGGAGGCAAGGAATTTTCTAGCTCTCAGATTGTGGGAGCAGGAGTAACTTCACTAGCATATAAGTCCACTTGAAATTGTACCGAGGGAGTGCTGCATTGTCAGGGGTACCAGATTTCAGAGGAAAGTTTAAGTCTACATCAGGTAGGCATAAAAGAGTGGGCGACACTCTGCAAAGGTGAATAGGGGAGTTGCTCTCCTGGCAAAATTTGTCACTCAACCGCATGGTAGCATTGTGGATAGCACAATCGTTTCACAGCTCCAGGGTCCCAGGTTCGATTCCGGCTTGGGTCACTGTCTGTGCGGAGTCTGCACATCCTCCCCGTGTGTGCGTGGGTTTCCTCCGGCTGCTCCGGTTTCCTCCCACAGTCCAAAGATGTGCAGGTTAGGTGGATTGGCCATGATAAATTGCCCTTAGTGTTGGGTGGGGTTACTGGGTTATGGGGATAGGGTGGAGTTGTTAACCTTGGGTAGGCTGCTCTTTCCAAGAGCCGGTGCAGACTCGATGGGCTGAATGGCCTCCTTCTGCACTGCAAATTCTATGATTCTTGATTCTATAATTCTTGATTCTATAATCAGACGAGTCAATCATCTCACTGTTTGTGGGACCTTGCTGTTTGTCCGCAGCTTGACAGGTTTCTCGACAAAACAGTGACTACATTTTGAAAGTAGTTCAAAGGGTTTCAGAAACACCTTGGGATGTTCTGTGGATATGAAAGGCACGTTAGAAATGTCAGTGCATCCCTGATTTAATCCAACCCCTGAACAGAGAGCAGGGCCTTGAAACATACATTTTCAAAACAAAAGCTGCCAATTCTATACCGGGCATTCTGTTTTGTGTGGATGCATTGCTATCGAGGCAGTTCTTTATTAGTGTGCAGGAGAATCCAAGCTGCAGGATTGAATTCACTAAATGTCTGTGGAATTCGTTTTGTTAAATGATGAATATTAATGTCAAAATAATAAAGAAAAGAAAAATGCTGCTGCTGTCTCTCCTTCCAACACCAAAATGTAGAAAATGTGATTGTCTATCATAGAATCCTAGAATTTACAGTGCCGAAGGAGGCCATTCGGCCCATCGAGTCTGCACCGGCCATTGGAAAGAGCACCCTACCTAGGCCAACACCCCCACCCAATCACCGTAACCCAATCCAACCTTTTTGGTCACTAAGGGCAATTTATCATGGCCAATCCACCTAACCTGCACATCTTTGGACTGTGGGAGGAAACCAGAGCACCCAGAGGAAACCCACGCAGACATGGGAAGAACATGCAGACTCCACATAGACAGTGACCCAAGCCGGGAATTGAACCTGGTACCCTGCAGCTGTGAAGCAAGTGTGCTAACCACTGTGCTACATGCTCCCCAATCCCTGTCGGAACGAGCTTTTCCAGGAAACGCAATGCATTCCAGCATGGTGTCCACATTTCAGATATCTCCTTGGGCATCTACGCCTGGAAACACCAGTGAGGTTATATAATGTAGAGGAGACATTTGGAGTTTTGTTAGGTGTACTTGGTATCCACCTCCCCCCCCCAATCTCGTCACGCCTCGGTTCAGCTTTTCTAACAGAGAGAGACAGTTGCTCTTGGCTGATCTTACACATCATCTAATGTACGGTTACAAAACAGCATCGGTTAAAACGCTGTGGGAACAGATTGCTTACCTGCCCTCGTGGCTGGGGGATTGATGAATGGTTCAGGAGGACCACAGGTGAAAAGGGAAATAAAAAATAATTTTAAAAAAACAAAGAAATACGAGCGGACAGGAAGCGATGTACATAAATTCATAATGGGTAAAAATGTGACAATTCATTCATATTTGAGATCAGAAGGAAAGGGCAGGAGGCGGCCTTTCAGCCCATCTTGCCTGTGCTAGCTCTTTGAAAGCGCTAACTGATTAGTCCCGCTCCCCTGATCTTTCCACGTAATCCTACAAGTGTTTCCCCTTTATCAATTTATTTAACTTCCTTTAGAAAGTTACTATTGATTCTGTACCCACTGCCATTTCAGACGGTGCATTCCAGATCAGAACAGATCGTCATGTAAACATGGTCTCCTCATCGCACTTCCGGTTCTTTTGCCAACCATCTTCAATCTGAGTTCTCCGGTGACTGACCCTCCTGCCACTGGAAAAAGATTCTCCCCACCTGCCGTTCACGATTTTGAACACCTCTATTAAATCTCCCCTTCATCCCTTCTGCTCCCGCCTTTCCAGCTTTCTCAATGGAAGTCTGAACTAAAAACAAAGCATTTGGGAGCTCAATGGGCATGAGAGAGAGAGTGAGAGAGAGCGAGAGATGGGGTGGGGAGGGAGACGGGGGGAGAGCAAAGAGCCGCCGTTAATAACTGGTCATATTCCGAGGATGGCTCAGTTACAGCTGACTTCCTCTTTCAGGGTTCGATTAATTTGTTGGTGTATTTTCCCTTCTTGTCCGGGATTGCACTTTAACCGTTTGGTTCCTTTTACAACAGGCACTCTACCAGGGAGGTGAGTCGCGTGCCTGTTGTAAAAGCGGAGCTGATATCCGTGGTCAGGACAGGAAGTGTTGGTCAAAGATAGGCCACAAGCAGAACTTCCAGTGTTCAGCATCTCAGGCAGATTGACAGGCCAAGCTGCCTGCCTCTCCTGTCCTTGCTGTGCTGAACGACAAATCTCAGAAACCTGATGAAGCATTCTGTGCAGCATTGCGAACAGTAGAGAAGTAATATTCTCTCAATGAATTCTGCATGTCAGCTTTCGTACGGTGTGTAATGCAGTTAGGAGAATTCCTTTTGGCTACCCACTTTACTGCAGGCATTCCAATTTTAAATCACTTTGAGAGACCTGCACATCAGATAAATGGGGAGTTTAAGACTATAACAGTTCCTATCGTTAACTGCTCTGAGTTAACATGAACAAATGACTGCCCTGTATATAGCGTTCTCAGGTTGTCCTGGGCAATATAAATCCCTCAACCAATGTTTAAATCTGGTGTAAAAAAAAGAGGTTGCGGGGAGAGAAACAGGAGGAGAACTTTATTCCCCCCCCCTCCGCCGGTGGTGGTGATAGGATAAAGGGGTGGTGGGAGGTGGAAACTGTTAAATGCTAGGGAGCCAACATAGGAGCAGGCAGCCAACTTGAAATGATTAATGGCCCGATTAAAGGCATTTTCTCCCAAATCACTGGCATTTTTGCTGGTGGTGGAGCTGCCTCCTGCCTCATGGGCAGACAGAAGCAACATGAAGTCAGCCTCCCAGAGGTTACCTGGAGAGGGTATATGGGGTGAGGGTGTGGGGTGAAGGATGGTGGCTTCATGGCTGGAGCCTCCATGTTCAAGGAAATGGCTGCCAGCAGCAGTTCATAACTAACCCATAGCCCCACTGCTGCTTCAAGAGGGTTTTCCCTTCTGTTCTCCAGTCCCTGCCTACTTGGCCCACGTAAAAATACACTTACCGCTCACCCTCCCAAGGGCAACAGGAAAATGGAGGTACCCTTGTGTTCTCCTTGCTACCCGAGCGGCAACCAGCCAGTCGGTGAAGGGGAGCAGAAGACAATCTTTGCTGAGTTCTAGATTTGCTCGCCAAATGTATAGCTCCGAAATCTATAACCCACACCAATATCAGTAAATGACTCTTTACATGGGTCCAAGCACATAGGTTATCCAATGAATATACCCCTCCCACACCACCTTTATATCCTTAACATTAATTCATACAATTGATACCAGCTCTCTCAGTTGCACTGTCGAGCTCCAGGTGTGTGGGCAGCCAATGGCCCACACATCATCGTCAATTGGCTGCCAAGGCAAACTTTCACTCTGAGTTCAGGTCAAGTTCTGACAAAAAAGCTATCAATCTGAAATGGTAATTCTTTATTTCTTTCTCCACAGGTGCTGGCTGATTTGCAGAGTACTTGCTGCCTTTGCTGGTTTTAATTCACATTTCCCGCACCCGCGTTAATCTGCTTTTGTATCAGTACAAATTTAAAATTAACATTTTTTTACTTACTTATATTTTTATCTTTCCTTTTCTCTTTTAACTCAAATTATTTCTTCATCTCGCTTTATATCGCTTTCTCTACCTGATTGACATGAAATTTGCTCCCTTTAATTCATCTTCCTCGTGATGTTTAATTCTCATTCTTTCAAGCTGATTGGTTGAGAAGATACCCTATTGCTCCACTGCTTGTCCAGAACCCAGATGCCCTGTTGCCTCACTGCCCCGCAGTTCATATTGTTGGCAACATAATGGGCAAAATACTTGGAGCTGAAAATTGAACTCAATGGCAGGCATGACGATTTGCAAAATATGGCCCAAGATATTTTCTAAATATAATTTCTAAAGTAAAATGAGTAACTGGACTATATTCCCTCCTGTGCAAGTTGAGGTGTCCTTTGAGGACTCAGTTCTTCTGTTACTGAGAGCAATGGAAAGGCTGAAACAGATATCGGAATCTCAACTTGCTCGAGGCAATTTGCGATCACCTGTTCCCTTATAATAATCTTTACTAGTGTCACAAGTGGGCTGACATTAACACTGCAATGAAGTTACTCTGAAAATCCCCTCGTCGCCACATTCCGGCGCCTGTTCGGGTGCACAGAGGGAGAATGCAGAATGTCCAATTCACCTACCAAGCAAGCCTTTTGAGACTTGTGGAAGGAAGCCGGAGCACCCGGAGGAAACCCACGCAGACACGGGGAGAACGTACAGACTCTCTGTCACTGTGGAGCAACAGTGCTAACTGCGCCGTTCACTCTACTTGCACTCCACTCGATTGTCCACAGCCTTGTGAGGATAGAGTGCTCTGAAAAGACTGTGCCCCTCAAGTGTCTCATCTGTGCTCTGCCTCATGATGATGATGATGATGATAATAAAAATAAAGGTCTGATTTTAACCAAACGTCTTAGGCAAGAACAGAGCGTGTTTGCAGTGGACAACTGATCTTCAGCCACCTTGAAGACTATGGAGTGTGAAATTAAACAGAGAGTAAACCCGGTGTCCAACTCCCACCTGCTATAACCTGAAGATTAGGTGAAAATCTAGCAGAAGAATAAAGGAGGAAGAAAATTGCTGCTCACCATGATCCGGGCATGACCGTTCGGAAAAGTACTAGCTGTGTCCCCAGCTATTGGATCCTGGCAGTTCCTCAGACGGCATCGAACAGCATCTTGTACCTGTTGAACAGGAAGACACCAGTAGGTAAACTGAATAATTGAGCATGGATTCATTTGTGACTTGGTGGAATTTTACAGTAGGACCTTATTTCTTAATTATTTTATAGCCATCGGAAAAGGCAGCACAAAATATGGGTTACAAATTGCATTATGGTTGTTCCGGCGGTTGAAGAACAGCGAGTTGCAGCATGGCTATGGAGAATGAGGGCGTACGGTGTAGCTGTTCCTGTTTCCTTTGCTGCTCTCCCTGCTGCTCCAGCCCCAAAGGCAGACCATCGATTAGTGTGATGAAATGTCTACAATCTAGTCAAGCACCCCACCATGCTGGGCAAATGATCATGGTGCTAACATAACAGAGGAGTGCGTTTCCCCAGGGACACAGACTTAAGATAATTGACCAAAGGAGAGAGCGAGAGAGGCGATGAGTCTTCACTCAGTAGGGGAGATAGTCACATAGTGGTAATGTCACTGGACTAGTGATCCAGAGGCACAGCACTGTTGCTTCACAGCTCTTGGGTCCCAAGTTTGATTCCCGGCTTGGGTCACTGTCTGTGTGGAGTCTGCATGTTCTCCCTGTGTCTGCATTGGTTTCTTCCGGGTGCTCCGGTTTCCTCCCACAAGTCCTGAAAGACGTGCTTGTTGGGTGAATTGGACATTCTGAATTCTCCCTCCGTGCACCCGAACTGGCACTGGAGTGTGGCGACTAGGGGCTTTTCACAGTAGCTTTGTTGCAGTGTTAATGTAAGCCTTACTTGTGACACTAATGAAGATTATTATTATTAATGTTCTGGGACATGCATTCAAATCCCAGCACGGTAGCTGTTGGAAGTTAAATTCAATTAATAGAATCTGGAATATAAAGCTATTCTCAGTAATGGTGACAATTAAACGCCCATTAATTTTTGTAGAAGCCATCGGCTTCACTAATGTCCTTCGGGGGGTGAAATCTGCCATCCTTACCCGGTTTGGCCTACAAGTGACTCCAAACCCATTGCAATGTGGTTGCCTCAACTGTCCTCTGAAATGGCCCTAACAGGGGCTGGTTTAGCTCACTCAGCTAAATCGCTGGCTTTTAAAGCAGACCAAGCAGGCCAGCAGTACGGTTCGATTCCCGTACCAGCCTCCCCGGACAGGCGCCGAAATGTGGCGACTAGGGACTTTTCACAGTAACTTTATTGAAGCCTACTCGTGACAATAAAGCGATTTTCATTTTTCATTTTTTCACAAATCATTCGGTTCAAGGGCAATTATGGATGGGCAACAAATGCTGGCCTTGCCAGTGACATTCACATCCCATCAAAGAATTTTTAAAAGACTACACTGTGTTAGAATACACGGCTGGAGAAGATGGTGAAAGTAGGTTCAATAGCTTTTAGAAATCAATTTGATAAACGTGGAAACATTTGCAAAGCTGTGTGGAAAGGGCAGAAGAACAAGCAAAGGCACAATGGAGCTGAATGGCTTCCTTCTCATACGGCAGAAGGAAGTGCTGAGAGTTTTGGCAAAAGGTTGGCATCATGACCGGTACAGGCTTGGAGGGCCAAAAGGCCTATTGCTGTGCGGTATTGTTCTTTGTACTCCACCATCCTATCACCCGATTCTCACTGCCACTCTATGTTTCTCTCCTCCTCTAAGACACTGTTTAAAGTCAACCTCTTTGACCAAGACTTTGATTATCTGCCCTAATATCTCCTTATGTCAAACCATGCTTGGTGACATATCTGTGAAGCACTTTGTGACATATTACCTCAAGAAAGGTACACCATATTTGCAAATTGTTGGAGTTAGGCGTTGGACAGACCAATTCTATAAAACAATCCCCAACCATGCTAATTAGCCTCATGAGTACTCCTCATTATAGTCATAGAACATTAGAGCTCATAAAGAAGCCTTTCAGTCCATCATGTCTGCGCCAGCCACCTAGCACCTATCGCATGTTCTCCCTGGATGCCTGTTGAATCCAATATAGCAGGTTCTGCTCTTCTGGGTGCCGTGTTAGACCCTCAGGTGCCTGTTTCGTGCGTGCCTCATGATGCAACTTCAAGGCTGCCGTTGTCTTTCTGATTAAATGCTGATCCGAGTTCCTGTCCATCACTTTGAGGGCACTATTTCATCAGTGTCATGGTGTAGCCATGACCAACATGACCAGAAAGAGATTATTTGGTCCATTATCACATTGTAGAAGCTTGCTGTGTGTAAATCTGTGGCTGCGTGTGTCGCAATTATAACATGTCAACTGTAATCCACTGGCTCCAATCGCCGAGCAACATTCTCGTGATGTGTACGGAGCTTTTTTGCATAGTCGTTTCTTGATCTTGAGTTTAACCAAATCATTTTTAACTGTGTTGCAAAAGTCCTTCTGCCCAATCTCCACTGATAACCTCTTTGTTTGGTCGTGAGGTCAAGGATCCATGGACGGATGGCAACTTCACCACTTTCCCTGCCCCAGACAGGGAAGTTTCAGTGACTGCTAACTGCCTGCCTATCAGAAGTGGTAGCGATGTCGGCATGGGAAATGTAATCATTCTCTGTGGCACCTGTGGTGCTGGGAGTTATAACCTAGCCTACAATGCCACGTTTGATTATCTTCGTGTCAAGATGCAATGGGGAAGGATATATGGCTATCACTCAGAAGATAATAAATGCGAGAAGGTGAATGTCATTCAGCCCCCCCCCCCCCCCCCCCCCCCCCCAAGTCTGCTCCAGCATTAAATAAGATCATGACTGAAATTTTACATCAACTCCAGTTTCCTATTCTATTTCCATTATCAATTAATCCTTCGTGGATAAAATTTCTCATTCCCAATCTTGTTTGTGCTCAACATCTTTGCTGCCTAGGGTGGGAAATTCGAAAGATCATAATCCGTGGGGACGCCCATGGCTGCAGTGCTGGCGCTGTGAGATGCGGGAAGGGTAGAAGGGGAAGAAAAGAGGTCTTAAGCCATGATGGCCCAGCCATCGCAGAGTGGAGCAGGCTTCAGTGACTAGCTAGTCTTTGCCTGCCCGCCATTTCTACACACATGCGTGCGCATTTGTGTGTACTACATAACACCTCTGGCTTCCTGTCTGCCAATATAACATCTTGATTGCACGGTGCTAGTGTGGGACGGCTCTTACTGATCGCTTACCTCTCTCCTCAGGACACAGTGCACCATGACAATGACAAATCCCTGCAGCGAGTCGAAGACAGCAAACAGGATCTGAAACAAGATGGATCGTTTGTCGGTCATTGCCAGGACTGCGGACATCCAGGTCAGAGCGAGGAGGGGTAGCACCACGCAGGAACTCCACAGAGACGCCCTGCACACAAACAGAGAACCAGTCAGAGCCGGTAGAACGTACAAGAGGCAGACGTTTCAAAAGAAGCTTAAGAATGACATTAATTACATACTTTTGAGGTAAAAAATGTTAAATCTGCGTTTTTTTCCTCAGACGACAGTCCATACTTTAATGGTATTTATATTTAAGCTATCTCTACAGACACCACGTTATATATCTATCACCTTTTCTACAGTCATTTGAAATTAGAATTTTCACACATCTCCGTAAAGAAAGAATATATGATTATCAAAATAATTGAGCTATGTTTTGCGGGCAGTTTATATTTATAAAGTATTAAAGTATTTATAGACATATATTCATATATAGATACAGATTTAAAATGCTTGAGACTAACATGGCATTACTGGCAGTGGTGGCTGACAAGGCTGTCGTTGAAACAACTCCGCACTTGGAACATTTGAGCGTCAGGCCGCTATGGGGCTCACTCATCTGACTGGAACCAAATAAAAAATTCAACAAAAAAAGGAAGAGAAAAATTGCAGCTTTAAAATAAAAGTATTCGGCACCCTCAGGAAGTTAAAAAGAAAATAAGAGTAAGAATTCTCCATGGCAAACATGATAATCACATTACACCACACTACTAAGAAAGCCATGCAGAATCTGGCTCAATGTTAATACATTTAACTTAAAGGCATGCAATAACTATTCAACGCAGGGCAATATTTTCTTTACCGTGTGATGGAGCAGCATTTGGCAGCGTGAGCTTGTAAAATACAATGAATGTTTCAGCATTCACCACCTACCCTCCTCTATGTTTTAGCTTTTTATCTAGGATTCCGTCTCTCGACACCAGTTTATTAAAAACTAAAATGCCGATCACCATGTTGACCTGCGAAAGAAGAAATGCTTTTTGTCATCTTGATGCTGAATGGACAACAAACGCTGATCATTGTTTCTTCACAGATCCAATGACTGTCTCTTTTCAGATGTTAGTTCATTACAGTTTTTGTTACGGTCGCCTACCCTCTCTGCATTGGAACTTCAGTTCTGGCAGTTCATACAGAAGGGGCCACCCCAGTGTGCATGGGTATATAGGAACAGTGATGTTTTTAAATTATCCTTTCCTGGGATGTGAGCTCCACTGATAAGGCTAGCATGTGTTGCCCATCCCCAATTGCCCTTGAACTGAATGACTTGTTTGGGCTATTTCAGAGGTATTTAAGAGCCAACCACATTGCTGCCTGGAGTCGGCAGTCACATGGAGGCCAGACCGGGTAAGGATGGCAGATTTCCCTTTCTAAAGGACATTTGTGAACCAGAAACATTTTCACAATTGATGATAGTTTTATGGTCACCATTATGGAGACTAACTTTGTGTTCCAGATTTAATTAATCAAATTTAAATTCCACCAGCTGCCATGTTGGGATTCGAACCCGTGATCTCATAAGGTTAGCCTGATCCTCTGGATTAGTAGTTCGGTAATTTTACCACAATGCTATCATCTCTCCCCGCTGCTACTTCTGACTAACTGTTTAGAATCATAGAATTCCTGCAGTGCAGAGGGAGGCCATTCGGTACATCGAGTCTGCACCGACCCTCCAAAGGAGCACCCTCTATTCTATCCAGGCCCTAATTCCCGTAACCTCACCGAACCTTTTTGGACACTAAGGAGCAATTTAACATGGCCAATCCACCTAACCTGCAAATCTTTGGACTGTGGGAGGAAACCGGAACACACAGAGGAAACTCACACAGACACGGGCTCCACACAGAGAGTCACCCCAGGTCAGCATTGAACCTGGGTCCCTGCTGCTGTGAGGCAGCAATGCTGACCACTGTGCCACCGTACTGTTCATACCCAGCATCAGCTGGGAGATGACGGATGAGATGTGAGCAATTGTATTTTAAAGTTTAATTTTCTTCCCCATTTTACTTTCTTCCTCTTTGGTTCTCAGGT
The DNA here is from genome assembly GCF_902713615.1 of Scyliorhinus canicula. Taxonomy (NCBI): domain Eukaryota; kingdom Metazoa; phylum Chordata; class Chondrichthyes; order Carcharhiniformes; family Scyliorhinidae; genus Scyliorhinus; species Scyliorhinus canicula. The sequence goes on from NC_052151.1 coordinate 191,348,919, forward strand.
GTGTGGGAAATGCTGGCAAACAACTTAACTCCCATCCCGAGTTGCCCTGAAAAGTTGCTGCCAGGCCTTGAACCAATGCAACCCTTGTATTGCTAATGCTCCCGATCTGCTTGGTCAGCCTGTGCCCCTGCCCTTGAATTCATTTTGATCCCAATTTTGCAGTCTGCAGCGCAGTGATGGCGAACGGCACTCACCCTGAAGTAAGCTGAGCGCAAAGTCCTAATAAACTCGGTGCTGTCATTTCACCTTTCCTAACATTAATTTGAGTCTGCTGCCAGATCAAGGGGATCACCAGGCCAATCAACCAAAATAGCCAATTGCACTGGTGAATTCCCACAGACAGAATACCAAGAGGTAAACACACTCTTTAAAAATGTTACAGAGGTCAATTGGGGCATATGTATTAGATGCGCAAATATTAGGCAAATTTAAAAATAAATGAATAAACAATGGCATTTTACCACAGTGGAATGATTCCACATTGTGAAAATATTAAATGAATTTTCCAGGGCCATAGAGGATGTTGATCAGGAGTTATGACACAGTCCTCTGTGAAAAACCTAGTCACGCCTCGTTAACAAGGCTGCACTTTCTGGGGAGTTTTCAGCAGGAACATTATAAGCTAAAAGAGGAGGTTCCAGCAGGTCAGTAACTGCTGAAGATTGCCATCAGCAAGGACTCCAACATGCACCCTGTGGAGGAACAGGAAACGGTTCGCAACCACTTCAAGATATGTGTTTAACTACAAATGTGCAGCTGCAGTTTCCCAGTGTAACGAAGGCGAGTGCTGAGAAATTTCACTGTCGGTGCAACTGCAAAAAACTGGGCCAAATTCCAGCACCCACAACAAGTGCTGTGACCGCTCGGTGTACTGTCTCTGACAAATGTGCTTACTTCACTGAAACTCCCCAGCCCTGAGCCCTCCAACAATGAGAAGGATAAATGCAGCAATGCCAGGAGAAAACCAGTTCTCCATCAGTTCTCCCCCCCCCACCATATGTCCCTTTATCAGTTCTGGGTCAGGTTCCTGGAATTCCTCACTGGCCTCTGGTGTGGGTAGTATCAGGTCCCCCTTCATAGCACCCTTCTTCATGGGCGAGCTGAGACGCCTGACCATCAGGCAGGCTAGTTGGGCATTTAATAATAATAAATCATCAGATGGCACCAGTGCATTTGTGGTGTGGAATTTGTCTTTTCATATATGAGGGACATATTACATATGTAGCAAAAATAACATTGTATTGAGGAGACATATATGTGCCAATGTTACCAACTTTCCACTGATGTGACAAAGTCAAGTAAACTATAATCAATGCATTTAACCACTCTACACTCAGCAGTATAAGAACTATATCACAGGTTATTTTGTTCAATTATAATTCCAATATCTGAAAGGTGACAATCAGGACCTGCTTTGTGCATCCCCTTTTACCTCTAGCATTTCATTTAGTCTCTTTTCTACTTTGAGTCTTCCTGTATTAAAGCCAAAAGTAATTTTCTTTATCTTTTAATTACGATGCAGGACAGTGCAGATACTGTCCTTAAACCGATCACTGTCACTCATGTTAAAGTGGGACACAGGCCTTCAGCAGGACCGGAAGATCCCAATGGCGGGAAGGGCCAGAAATTCCCACCCATTGTACTGGCATGAGCCCAGAACTAATGATGGTGGTCATGTCATCACAATTAATGACTTATTTTCTCAGCCTATGTTTCTGGTGACTTTTGGGAGTGGTAACCACTGAATATACGCTTGAACAAACATGCACATTACATGCTGTAACATCCATAGGGGGACCCAAAGTTGGAGGAATCCAAATTGCCTTGACACTGAGGTAATAAAAGGCAATGAAAAGCAACGAGTGGGCCTCCACTGCTTACTGTGCTACATTCATACCAGGACCCTCAGGTTTCAAGGCTAAACTCTCAGGAGTTTCTTCTGGTCATGTTCTCTCCACAGGAGGAGTTCTCTCTGAGCACCTGGGACATGTTTTAAGAACCCCCTCGCTTTCCCCCACATGCAGAACACAGATATTTCCTCCAAATTGCCCCCAGCCACTTTGTTACTTTTTTTTTTATTCGTACATGGGCCATGGGTGCCGCAGGCTGTGCCAGCATTTATTGCCCATCCCTAATTGCTCGAGGGGTCAGTTAAGAGTCAACCACATTGCTGTGAGTCTGGAGTCGCATGTAGGCCAGACCAGGTAAGGGTGGCAGATTTCCTTCCCTAAAGGACATTAGTGAACCAGATGGGTTTTTACGACAATTGAGAAAAGTTTCATAGTCACCATTAGATTTTTAATTCCTGATACTTGAATTCCGAGTCCAGCGACAATGTCACCATGCCGCTGCCTCCCCCAATTTTCCTTCCTTTTGATGAGCATTCTGGACAGGCTGGTGCTCCTGTTCAAGTACACAGTGCGAGCACACATCTGGAAACTCCACATCTGCTGCCCACAAGTTTAATGGCGCAAGTGCAAAGATTCATGCACTCCCAATAAGAGTGTCAGTCGCAGTTCAGAGGGCACTGACATGATGTCTGCTGGACATCCATGTCGACATATCTCATGCTGCAGAGTGGCACCACCCTGGTCATTGGGAGAACAGTGAAGATTTCCATTTCTCAATCCTAGTCACCTCTGCCAATGGAAATAGTTGCGCTCTATCTATCAAAAGTCCTCAGGGCACCTCAAGTAAACTTTGCTTTTGTCTTTTTTCAATACCTAACATAGAACATACAGTGCAGAAGGAGGTCATTCGGCCCATCGAGTCTGCACCGACCAACTTAAGCCCTCACTTCTACCTTGTCCCCGTAACCCAATAACCCCTCCTAACCTTTTTGGACACTAAGGGCAATTTAGCATGGCTAATCCACCTAACCTGCACGTCTTTGGACTGTGGGAGGAAACGGGAGTACCCGGAGGAAACCCACGCAGGCACGGGGAGAACGTGCACACTCCGCACAGACAGCGGGGAATCGAACCTGGGACCCTGGTGCTGTGAAGCCACAGTGCTAAGCACTGTGCGCCCCTAGTATTTCTAGTGTTGTTTTATCCATGATGTCCTGTATGTATGAAGTTTTCAGGATCTGTTCCCCTGGTCCGAAGCAGTTAAAAACACACAAACACACACACGCATACACACCAGTCACGTTATGATACACCAAGGCATACAATGACTGTATCATTTCAATGGGGTTTAAGTGGGATGTGCAGTATTGGATGACAGCGACGCATGCAGATTTGTTTTACCAGAACAACAGCAGCTGCGGGTCCAACAAATGCATATAAAAGACCTCCCTCTAGAGACAGCCAGCAGCTGCGAACATAAAAAGAAATAACCAATACATAAAAATTAGAAATCTACATTAAATTAATGGTCTGTAAACATATTCAAGTGCAGACAGAATTTTAAACAGACTTAATGCTTCAAGGGAGTCTCAAATTTAAAGAAAAATCAATGGGCTTTGTTAGTAAGAAACAGTGCCGAGATGGGGAAGTCATTAAAGTGCACGTCTCACGTCCGGAGTGAATCCTTGCTCCAGATATCAGTGACCTTGCTTTAAGCTGTGGCTCAGTGGGCAACGGTCTCATCTCCGAGTCAGAAGTATAAGGGTTCTTCCTGTTTGTTCTTGTTTATTCCCTTATTTCCCCTTACTTTTATTTTTGCTGTTACATTTTCGATCCATGGATGTTTAAGGGACTTGCGACTTTAAGGAAAGGCAGCCTGTAAGCAGCCTGTCCCTTTAATTCAAACAGAAGGATCCAGAAGCAGAAGGCTGTGCTGTTTTGGGACTGGCTGACATCAGTGATGACTCGGTTTGATTGATTTGGCTGGTGGCCAATGAATTGGCCCAAAAGGCTGTGCTCTGCCCGGTAACAGGCGGCGATTGGATATGATCCCACTGGAATGTTGTTCGAGTCATGAGGTTCCAGTTTGGTTTCACTTTGATTCTGCGGGAATCTAACGTATCTCTCCGAAAATATCCAGCCAATCCTCTCCATCAGGCCACTGTTAGGGCTGACTCTCTCTCCTGCAAGTCTGGGTGCCATTCTCTTGAAACTGCAGATGCTTGAAGCAAAACCATGAGCTGAAAGCCAGGTTTTATGTGAAAGAAAAGGTGTATCCCGAAAGATTTAGGCCTGAATGTGAACCTTGAGCTGAAGGCCCAGTTTGGTAAGAAATAAAACATTTCTCATGAAAGCCTGCTGCCTGCAAGTACTGTATTGAATGAATAACTCTGCAAAGATCATTACAAGCTGTAAACCGTGGACTTTAATCAGCTAGTGTGCTGTGAGGAAAGCGTGCTACAGCGTTTGAAGCAAAGGTCCTTTGACCGTCATCCTTATTTTTACCCTCCCACCACATTTGTTTGTGTAGTGTGTGTGGCTAGAGGGTAGGACAGCTAAAGTGGGTAGTAGGTATTAGCTTGTCGTTGCCCAGTTTCATTTACCGCATATTTCATGATCGTTCTTGGTATAAATAAACAGTAATTGTGTTTAAACTTACAAACCTGGTGACTGTAATTATTGGGCAGCCAAAGGCCAAAGCCATCGGGAATTTTTGTAGGAATTAGTGTCCAATTCACTTCATGGACCCGGATACTCAAACCCCTCTGTACCTCCGGGTTCTGCAATCTCTGTCCTCTTTAATAATTTACTGTTCTTTAAGTTTCCTGCCAAAGTGTCGACAAGCTCACGTTTTTCCATATTTCTCCTCCAGCTGCCAAATATTTGTCCATTCACTTAACCTATCCATATCCCTTTGCAGACTCCATACGTCCTCTTCTCAACTGATTCTCCGACCTATCTTAGTGTCTTCAGCAACTATAGCAACCATCTGTTCAGTCCCTTCATCCAAGTCATTGATACAGATTGTGAGCTGAGACCCAGTTTGGAGCCCTGTGTCACTCCACTAGTTACAGCTTGTCCACCCAGAAATTTCCCATTTATCTGTGCTCGCCGTTTCCTGTTAGCTAACCAATCCTTTATCCATTATAATATGTTACCCCCAACACTATAGCCTCTGGGCGTAATTCTCCGCTCCCCACATGGCGTGGAAGAATCGTGGGAGGGCCTCCCGACATTTTTTATACCCCCCCTGGCGCCCCCGCGATTCTCCCCCCCCCCTCGGAAAAATCACCGCTCGCCATTTTTCACAGCGAACGGCGATTCTCAGAGGCCGATGGGCCGAGCGGCCGGCCCTTCACGCCCGGTTCACCACGGCAGCAACCACACCTGGTCGCTCAATTCGTGAAATGGGCGCCGGATGCCCGCTTGGGGCATCCAGGGGCCCGATTGGGACGGAAGCACCGCGACTGTGCTCATGAGGGGACAGGCCCGCGATCGGTGCCCACCGATCATCGGGCTTACGTCTAAAACGGACGCACACTTTCCCCTCCGCCGCCCGGCAAGATCAAGCCGCCACGTCTTGCCGGGCGGCGGTGGAGAAAGTCGGCACCACGCATGCGCAGGTTCGCGTCGTCTGCGCGCTGATGTCATCCGCGCATACGCGGGTTCCTGCGCATGCGCGGATGACATCCGCGAAGCGCCGTTTGGGCGTCATTTCCGGCAGCCAAGGCCGCAAACGATGGGGGCCCGCTCCTAGCCCCCCGGGTGGGGGTGAATTAAGTGCGGGGTGCGGGCCCCCATCGTTCGCGGCCTTGGCTGCCGGAAATGACGCCACGATTTTGGCCACCAGCGGAGAATTCCGCCCTCTTACTTTGTGTGGTAGCATTTTATGTGCCACCATGTGAAATACAGCCTTCAGCTGTAATAATTTTCCCTGTCCACTTTTACTGGTGATTGGAATTGTGCCAAGTTCCTCCTTTCCCTTTCACCTCTTGATTTATAGGTTTCTCGGGGATCCTCTGCAGTGAAGACAGACACAAAGGGCGCGATTCTCCCAAAGGGAGACTAAGTGCCGACGCCAGAATGAAAACCGGAGTGTTTCACTCCGACGTCGGAGGCCGCTCCTCGCCCCCTATTCTCCCACCACCAGGGGGCTAGGAGCGGCACCGCGTCAATTTCGCGTGCTGGGCCTTGGTGCCCGGGTCAAAGCGGCACCGCATAAATGACGCGGCCAGCGGCGCTTAAATGACGTCACCCGCGCATGCGCAGGTTGGCCGGCGCCAACCCACGTATGCGCGGTTGCCATCCTCCCCGCGGGCGCCCCGCAAGACATGGAGGATTGATCTTGCGGGGCGGCGGAGGAAAAGAGTGCGTCTTTCAGAGACGCCGGCCTGCCGATCAGTGGGCACCGATCGCGGGCCAGACCCCTCCTGAGCATCCCCCTGGTGTTCAATCCTCTCCCCCCCCCCAAAACAGGCCACACACGCAGCGTTCGCGCGCTGTTCATGCCAGCAGCAACCAGGTGTGGTTGGCACCAGCGTGAACCGGTCGGATTGGGCAGGCCGCTCGGCCCATGCGGGCCGGAGAATCGCCGCTCGATCGGCGAGCAGGGATTTTCCGAGCGGCCTGTTGTAAAACTCGGTACACCATTTGGGGGGGGGGGTGGGAGAATCGTGTGCGGGTGCCAGGGCGGCATGGCGGGAATCGCCCGCCGCTCCCGCGATTCTCCCACCCGGAGTGGGGGTCAGAGAATTGCGCCCAAAGTATCTGTTCAATGTTTCGGTCATCTCCTTATTTTCCATTAGTAATTCCCCAGACTTGCTCTCCAGAGGATCAATACTCACTCTATTCTCTTGGTCTTTTCAAATACTTGAAGAAACTCTTACTATCTGTTTTTGTATTTCTAACTAGCTTTCACTCATATTGTTAACTTTACCCTCCATTTTTTAAAGTCATTCTTTGTTGGTTTTTCAATTCTGTCCAATCTGCTGTCCTCCCACTAATTTTTGCAGAATTGTACATTTTTTCTTTCAATTTAATACTCCCTTAAACTCCCATTAGAGACAAATTGTGCATCCTTCTCCTGGAGTTTTTCTTCTCACTGGAATGTATCTGTTGAGTGTTAAGGAATATTTACTTAAACGTCTGCCGCTATTGCTCTCCTGTCCTACTTTTTATCCTATTTCCAAGTTGACTTCAGCCAACTCTGCATTCATACCAATGAAATTACGTTTAGGTTTAAGAGTCTTAAACCTACTCTTTTCTCCCTCTAACTGAATATGAATTCCATCATATTATGATCACTGCTACCTAGAGGCTCCTTTACTATGAGGTCATAAACTAATCCTGTCTCATTACACATTACCAGGTTCAGAACAATCTGCTCTCTGGTTGGCTCTCGAACATGCTGCTCTAAGAAATTGTCCTGAAAATATTCTATGAACTCATCTTCCCGGCTACCTTTGCCAGCGTGATTCATCCAACCTATATGCAGATTAAAATGATTAATAATTATCGCTGTACCTTTCTTTGAAGTCCCTGTTAATCCTGTATCTTCTTACATTACAGAGTAGAAGCATTTGGGGGGGGGGGGGGGGGGGGGTGGAAATTGCTTCTACAGGCAACTTCTTACCTTTACTATTTCTCATCTTTCCCCAACCTTAACCTTTAGAACAAAGATAATTTCTCATTATTGTACTAGTGGGATTCTTAATTAACAAAGTTACCCCACCACTTTTTCCTAGATTCCTAGTCCTTTTGAAAAGTACACATGAACATTCAGGTTCCAGCCTTGGTGAAATTGCCAAGGTTGGTAGACTGCCTGATACAACCGAATTTCGAAGAGGATCCGTTACTTCAACAGTGATGTGCCATGTTGTACTTTACATAGAAATTAGGTTATGGCGGTGTTGTATCGACTATGGAAGGATATCACTCAACTGCAGAGTCCTGATTTCAAGATATAATTTACTGAGAATATCAAGGACACATGGAGGTACAAGTATCCCCAATCCTTTAATTGGGCATTGAGTCAGTATTGTGCTGCACTTTTCAGTTCAGGGGAATCTTCAATATTGTCTGGCGGGGCTGGGATTAACCGGGCAATCATAACCTAGTCATAGAGCTTTAACAGCACAGAAAGGGGCCCTTCGGCCCATCGTGTCTCTGCTGGCCATCCATCGATTCTAATCCCATTTCCAGCGCCTGATCTGGAGTGGGATAGTTTCTGCACCATGTTATTTACATGTGTTGCGAAGAGGTTGGGTACATTTAACAAATGTTTGTTTCCAGCACAAAGAATGAATGAGAGCCTATTCACAAGTCACAGTGACCTCTGCACCTAAACTCCCAGTCCACGGTACTCTGACCTCTGCGATTGTTTGGGTGATACGTGAAGGGACTCTATATCGTGTGGGTACTAAATCATTAAAAGTAATTAAAAGCAAAATTAATAACTGCTGGAGGAGGTAGCTGTTTGCTTTATGAGGGCTGAGTGACACCCTGCTAACCCAGTACTGTCATCACCCTTCCCGTAGAAAACCCAGCATTTTATCTTTCTTGGCTTTTGTGCCCAATTGCTTCATCAGAGTCAGGTCTCAGTCGCATTTCGCACAGTGCTCCATTACACAATGCTGTCCTCTGATTTATTAAGCATGTTCCATTAGATTACTGCGGATGACATGTTTCCACTGACAGAGCAATCAGTCACAAACAGGCTTAAAGCCATGCCCACGCAGAAGCCAGTTGTTCAGCTGTGTTCTGAATTTCTCCATGACATAGTTCTGAACAAACTGGCAGAGGATTTCATGGAGACACACAGCAAAGGAGGAGACCCTTCGGCCCATCCTGATTCTTCTGGCTCTATGAAACGGTGACCTAATTCGTCCCGCTCCCTCTGCCCTTTATTCTCTTTTGACAATTGATTCTGCCCCCACCAGCCTTTCAGGCAGTGCACTCAAGTTCGCAATTACTCAAAGGAACATGGCTCTTCACGTAAAAGAGCAACATACAGCGGGTGCTCATATCTGAAATGAAATGAAATTAGAATCGCTTATTGGCACGAGTAGGCTTCAATGAAGTTCCTGTGAAAAGCCCCTAGTCGCCACATTCCGGCGCCTGTTCGGGGAGGCTGGTACGGGAATTAAACCGTGCTGCTGGTGTGCTTTAAAAGCCAGCGATTTAGCCCAGTGTGCTAAACCAGCCCCATCTGAAACAACAGAGAAAGCTGGAAAATCTCAATGGGTCTGGCAGCATCTGTAAGGAGAGAGAAACAGAGCTAATGTTTCGAGTCCGCAGGGGCCTCACGGTAGCATGGTGGTTAGCATCAATGCTTCACAGCTCCAGGGTCCCAGGTTCGATTCCCGGCTGGGTCACTGTCTGTGTGGAGTCTGCACGTCCTCCCCGTGTGTGCGTGGGTTTCCTCCGGGTGCTCCGGTTTCCTCCCACAGTCCAAAGATGTGCGGGTTAGGTGGATTGGCCATGCTAAAATTGCCCGTAGTGTAAGGTTAATGGGGGGATTGTTGGGTTACGGGTATACGGGTTACGTGGGTTTAAGTAGGGTGATCATTGCTCGGCACAACATCGAGGGCCGAAGGGCCTGTTCTGTGCTGTACTGTTCTATGATTCCGCATGACCCTTCTTCAGAACTAAAGAGAGAAAATGTGCAACCACAGCCAATCACATTTTTCCCTTTCTATCTCTTCGCCTGGATTATGTTTTGCCAATTTCCTTAAATCTGTGTCCTCTGGTTACAAACTTCCTGCCAATAGAATCAGGTTCACCTGTATTTGCTGTATTAAGCAAATTTATCCCTTTGGTTTACAACAAGGTATTTCAAGAAACATAACATAGCCGGAGATGCTTCAGCTGTTCTCAGCCCATCCAAAATGTATTGCTGGGAAAGATTTAGGGCACGATCTACCAGCCACGTTGTGCCCAAAAGGCAGTGCGCGCGGCACATCTGGTAGATGCCGGGAGATCCCTTTTCCAGTATCTACCTGCTCACCACGCCTTCCGAGACCTCACACGATCCTGTGAGACATCGCAATTTGAATCCTATCCATTGTGGGTGGGATCACTTTTTAGCAAATCTCCACATTAGAGTGAGACGAGCTGTCTCACTTTAATATGCACTCCCAAGATCTACCCAAGTCATGGGATTTAACCCACTCACCCTGGAGACCTCGGGCAAACACCATAGAACATACAGTGCAGAAGGAATCAATTCGGCCCACTTAAGCCCTCACTTACACCCTATCCCCGTAACCCAATAACCCTTCCTAACCTTTTTGGACACCAAGGGCAATTTATCATGGCCAATCCACCTAACCTGCACATCTTTGGACTGTGGGAGGAAACTGAAGCACCCGGAGGAAACCCACGCAGACACGGGGAGAACGTGCAGTCTCCACAGACAGTGCCCCACAGTGGGGAATCGAACCTGGGACCCTGGCGCTGTGAAGCCACAGTGCTATCCACTTGTGCTACCATGCTGCCCTGCAGCGCTGGTCCCCACAAACGGGGACCAGACAGAACAGCGCTCAAAGAAAAGGAAAATAAAAGTACAGCACAGGAACAGGCCCTTCGTACCTCCAAGACAGTGCCGGTAACCATCGGGTCTCCCAGGAGATCGGAGGCCCCCATGTGTTTGCCCTCTGGGCAAGGTGGCACCCTGCACTGCTGGTGCCACCCTGGCACTACCAGCATGGCATCCTGGCACTGCCACCTGGACGCTTGCCTGGCACAGCTAAGGTACCCAGGTAACACTGCTAGTTGGCAGGGCACTACCAGTGTTCCAGGCTGGCAAGTAAAACTGGCATTTTCCCCATGCTGCTGACCTGGCCTGGGGGTGCCCTGCATGGGTGCAGGGGGGTGCGATGAGGACCCCTTTAAAGATGAGTTGGCTTTGGGGGAGTTCGGGAGTCAGATTGGGGCAGTGGGGGGGTGAGAGAGATCGATGACATTCCGATCTGCTTCTGCACTGAGGAGTTCGGCCCAATTACTACATGCCATGCTCACGTTCCACAAAAGCCTCCTCCTAGCTTTCCTCGGTTACCTCTATCAACATAACTCCCCATTCCTTTCTCTCTCTCAGATCCGTAGCTAACAGCCCCTTAAATTCATCTATACTATTCATTTCAATTACTCCCGATGATAGTCCAAAGATGTGCGGGTTAGGTGGATTGGCCATGCTAAATTGCCCTTAGTGTCCGAAAAAATAAGGCTAATGGGGGTTGTTGGGTTACTGGTATAGGGTGGATACGTGGGCTTGAGTAGGGTGATCATTGCTCGGCACAGCATCGAGGGCCGAAGGGCCTGTTCTGTGCTGTACTGTTCTAAATTCTAAAAAGCGTTTTCCACATTCTCGCCACTCTCCAGGCGAAGAAGCTTTTCCTGAATTCCCTATTGCGTTTCTTGGTGACCACATTTTAGTGATGGCCCCTAGTTCAGCTTTTCGCATAAGAGGAAAGTCTCCCCGTATCCACGTTATCAAAACCACGTTATTACAAACTGGGGGTGGTGACATTTTCTACAGGCCAGGGAGGAGCCAGAAGAAGCAGTATCATCATGGGATGTGTGCCCCCAATAGAGGTACCCTCCCTTCCATAGATCCACCGAATTCCTACAGTGCAGGCAGAGGCCTTTTGGCCCATCATGTTTGCACCAACCCTCTGAAAGAGCACTGCAGCGAGGCCCACTCCACCACCCTATCCCTGTAACCACATCTTTGGACACAAAGGGGAAATTTAGCATGACCATTCCACTTAATATGCACATCTTTGGACTGTGGGAGGAAACGGGAGCACCTGGAGGAATCCCCCACACACACGGGTAGGAAATGCACCACGCCAACTATCCTTCCTGCCTTTTACCCACAGTTGGAAAGGTAGCAGGCTGGCCACCTTCCTTCCTCTTACCCAGCCCACCATGCAAATAGGCCCTTCGGCCCCTTAAGCCTGTTATACCATTCAATAGAATCATAGCTGATCCAACTTTCCGACACTCACCCAAGGCCGGAATTGAACCCCGTTCCCTGGCACGCTCTGAGTCAGCACTGCTAACCACTGTGCCGCCCCTTATAGGGTTTCAGGGAAATTCATTTCCTGGGTAAGGAGCCCTGCTTTCTCCAATCTTTCCACGTAACGCAATGTCCTGATTTTTAAAAAGACTGTTACTCCTCTTTCAGAGTTACAAAGCCAAATGTGCAGAGCCGACAGGGCAAGCCCTTAATCCATCTCCTTGCCTGCTCCAAAAACCAGTTCAAATTCAAATTGAATTCAATTCATAGTCTCCACAAAAGAGGCATACAAGATCCAAGCTCACAAGAACAGGCAATTGTACCATTTTTACATATGGTTTACAGAAAACATTACAATGTTTCTGAAGAAAAAAAGACATGCTGTTTATCTTGTACTCATCAGGACAGATTTGCAAGAATATCCATTCTAAAGGGAATAACAATTCATACTGCAAAAGAGAGTGCTAATTGATTAGCAAGTGGACTCTAATTGGTAGAGGCATTGCCATGGACAATACACCAAGGAACAGTTAACTGCCAATCTTTTGGTTAAATTCAAACCAGATGGGTTGACACTGGTTGATCAAGGCATTGCCGTGAGGAATGAACCAGGGGATGGCTGTCCCCAAAGCTTTAGTTTAGTTGAAAAAGGTGCAATGTATGGACATGCTCTTTCTGTCGACAAAGAACAGGGCTTTGTGTACAAATATATGTGGCTTCCAGCAATTGTAAGTGAGCACTACAGGTAATCGTAAACTGGTTGTCAGTGCAATTCTCAGCACAATCAGAATTGTTTAGTAAGTGCTGTTCAACTTTGGAATTGCGTCTAATGTTGAACCCTCTGTTTTGAGTTTTACAAGGACAGGTTGATTGGGGACGGTCAGTACATTATATTATTGGACCAAACTACCAAAGCAGAAATGGGCCACTGGGATAAATAAATGAAGGGGCACAATGGGAAGCTGGATCTTAAGATGCATAAAAATAATTTCTGAGGTAAATTTGGAGAGGCTCCATAATCTGTTGATCCTGGAAGATCTTGGGAAATCATGGCCATACAACTGTTGACCATTGGTCTCTGCTTTCCGTTGAGATACAGATGGTTCATCAAATTCAAATGTAACCTTTCATTTCAAAGCCAAGTAATTAACAGAAGCAAACAAATTTGTGACTGGCTTGGGAATATCCGATTACTGATTCAGTGAAATTAAGTCTTTTCCGATTCTGTAACCTTGGGTTAAATCCTTTCCTTTCTAAGAGTTGTACAAGACGTACCTGCAGAATTCACTGTTCTTTTTTTCAGGGCAAATCACAATGGTTTGGAGGCAATTGATTTGTTGGCAAAGCTTGAAGTAGGCGGGGGAACAGAGTGAGGCAAGTTCACGTTGAATGGGGTCAGGTAAAAGGAAAAGATGAACGCCAGAAAGCAGAATGATGGAAATAACCCAAGATGTGATTTTTCACATTCAGAGGCTGTTCAAGCAGCTGTTCTTTTCCAGCAACTGCTTGTAAAATTTCAAATTGAAGCCAGGCACAGCTGGGGATTTTCAGCCGCAGGGTGCACCCCTGCAACCCCCACACCTCTGGTGCTGGCCCAAAGGTCGAGGAGCCATCACTCAAGCTCAATCTCCCAGCCTCTCAGATACTCACCAACCTCTGCAGTGGTTTGGGCCGTGTTGGAACCACCACCAACAAGATTTGTAATGTTTGTCCGGGGGGGGGGGGGGGGGGGGGGGGGGGGGATAAATCCAATGTTGTCCACGCCAGGATTCCCACGTGAATCTCACATCAATCACTCCAGTGGACTTGCTTCAAATCTACTTGCAACCCACTGGACCTTGAGTTATAGAATTTACAGTACAGAAGGAGGCCATTCGGCCCATCGAGTCTGTACCGGCTGGAAAGAGCACCCTACCCAAGGTCAACAACTCCACCCTATCCCCATAACCCAGGAACCCCACACAACACTAAGGGCAATTTTGGACACTAAGGGGAATTTATCATGGCCAATCCACCTAACCTGCACATCTTTGGACTGTGGGAGGAAACCCGGAGGAAACCCACGCACACACGGGGAGGATGTGCAGACTCCGCAGAGACAGTGACCCAAGCCGGAATCGAACCTGGGACCCTGGAGCTATGAAGCAATTGTGCTAACCACTATGCTAGCGTGCTGCCCTTCTAAAGGGTCTCTCAAAACTCAAAACGCTTGCTGAGATTGTGCGGCTCCATCGCAGCGATGCTTTTGAATCCCTGTTGAATTTGGCAAGAACGGAAGATCCCACCAATGGGAGGGACTGGAAAATCCTGCCCATTAACTCAGTTTATCTCTCTCCGCCATTGTTGCTGGGCCCGCTGGGTTCTTCCAGCATTTTCTGTTTTCATTTCAGATTTCCAGCGTCCACCGTGTTTTGCATTTATTTTACCGACCACTAGGGGCTCTGTTCAAAATATCATAGATCAAGGCTGGGCAGAACACAGCCTGGAGGTCCCTGTCTTGGCCAACCTGCAGCCACCACTACTCCCAGCATCACCGCCAGTCTTGACTTGAGGTTAGAGGATCTCTATCCTTTGCAGGGGAATCTAGAACACAGGCATAGTCTCAGGAAAGGGAACTGATCATTTATGACAGAGATGAGGAGGGATTTGTTCACTGAATCTTTGGAATTCTCCATCCCAGAGGGTGCTCCATCACTGAATATATTGAAGGCTGGGATAGGCATGTGTTTGGTCTCTCAGAGAATCAGGAGATCTGGGGAATGGGCAGGAAAATGGAGTTGAAGCCCAAGACCAGCCATGATGGTACTGAATGGTGGAACGGCTCGAGGGGCCGAATGGTCTTTCTTATTTTGTTATGAAGTATCAGATTATCAAATCAATCATCGCCTGGAAAAACAAGCTCATTCACAGGCTTTTGGAAAGAGTGGAGAGTTAGTCTGAGAACAAAGATCAAGTCTGCCAGGCGGCAGTTCTTACCTCACTTATTTCTGGGTGCGGAACGTGTACAACAATCAGCTTCACATAAAACCATGAGACGCATTCCATCGTCTCTATCTGAGATCTATTTGTAACATCAGGTGGCACCATCCCCAACATTGAGGGTCTTGCAAAATACTTCGGGCGAGATTCTCCGCACTCCCGACGGTACGGAGAATAGTGTGGCTCGTAAAATTTTACGGCCACGCTGTTCCGACGCCCTCCCGCTATTCTCCCCCCCCCCCCCCACGCCCAACTCCCGACACAAATCGCTGCCGCCGTTTTTTTACGGCTGGCAGCGATTCACAGCTGATAGATGGGCCGAGTTCCCAGCCCTTTACGGCTGTTTTTACGAACGGCAAACACACCTGGTCTGGCCGTTCGTAAAAACGGCCGTAAACACTCGCATTTTATAACCATGGCACCGATTGGCACGGCAGTACCACGGCCGTGCCAAGGGTGCCATGGGCCCGCGATCGGTGGGCACCGATCGCGGGCAGCGGGCCCGATGCCCGCGCACTATTTGTCCTTCCGCCGCCCCGCAGTATCCATTCGCAGGGCGGCTGAGGGGCATCCCGGCCCGCGCATGCGCGGGTTTCGCGCAAATACGCGATGACGTCATCCGCGCATGCGCGGGTTGGAGTCTTCCAATCCGCGCATGCGCGGCTGACGTCATATGACGCGTCAGCCGGCGCTAACTCGGGCAAGCGGGCTTAACGAAATTCGTTAAGCCCGTGATGCCGGAGCTTACGGCGTCGGGCTGCTAGCCCCGACCGGGGACCAGAATCGGTTCCCGGTCGGGAAGGGGGGGGCTGGCGTCAAACCCGCCCGGATTTGACGCCAGCCTTACGATTTCTCCCCATATGGGAGAATCTCGCCCTTCATGCCTGGCACCGAGGGCATGTTTATCAGAGCTGTTTCGCTTGTCATGTGGTTGAAAAGGAGGTTCCTGCATGCCAAAAGACACTCTGCAGCCAGCTGAGTATGGGAACCCACACCACAGGACAGCCCAGACTTAGATCTATAGACAATCTGAAAGACAACTTCAAAGCTTTTGCTGGATCCCAATACAATGCGGGAGAAAACTACATCCTTGGACAGACTATCTGTCATCAAGCAATTTTGACTTTGAGGGAAACAGAATATCAAGTGCCTTCAGGAAATGTGAGCATGGCACAAACCCAATGCTTCCATCCCTCCACCAACACTGAATTCATTTGTAGTGTTAGAAATGGATTAGGCTAATTGAGGCTCAGGGTGAAATCTACAGGCCGCATCACGCTCAGACGGGAGGGTGACGTGGCCGGTAGATCTGGGTAATATCTCTCGAGGCGTTGAGATCAGGATCCTGTCCAAAGTAGGCATGACCAAGCCGTGCTCGCTTCCGTGGCCTTCAACCTACTCAGGCCTATTCACTGGATCTAGCGGCATCAAGCATCTGACGGCCTCCCCGGGGAGTCTGCAGCCGGGCACCATACAGTACTGGTCCACACAAATGTAGACCAGGCGGAACTCCGCCCCGTGGGGGCCAAAGATTGAATGTGGGCACCTTGGCATTGCCAGGCTGGCACGTTGGCCCTGCCATGGGTCAGGGCCCGAGGGGAGCCATGCCCGTGAAAGGAAGGTAGAGGGGGGATATGAAGGTTGAAGGGTGCAGCGTAGGTATGAAGGTTGGGGGGAGGGGGATTGGGGGATGGGGTTCCTGGAAGAGGGGGGGGGGAGAGAGTCTGTAAGGAGGTGTGGGGGCCTGACGACGGGGTGCTCTCTAGAACCACACAGTGGGGTGTGCTCACTTGGGGGAGAAGCAATTCCCTATGGACAAGCCCTCCGTATACACAGGATCTGCTCAGACGAGGAGGAGCGTAACAGACATCTAGAGACGCTGAAAGATGCCCTCGTACGAACGGGATATGACGATCGACAGTTCCAACGCGCCACAGCAAAAAAACGCACCGACCTCCTCAGGAGACAAATACGGAACACAACCGACAGGGTACCCTTCGTCGTCCAGTACTTCCCCGGAGCAGAGAAACTATAACATCTTCTTCGCAGCCTTCAACACGTCATCGATGAAGATGAACATCTTGCCAAGGTCATCCCCACACCCCACTGCTTGCCTTCAAACAACCGCGCAACCTCAAACAAATCATTGTTTGCAGCAAACTACCGGCCTTCGGAACAGCGACCACGACACCACACAACCCTGCCACGGCAATCTCTGCAAGACATGCCAGATCATTGACATAGGAACCATCATTACACGGGAGAACACCACCTACCAGGTACGCAGTGCATACTCGTGCGTCTCGGCCAACGTTGTCTACCTCATACGCTGCAGGAAAGGATGTCCCGAAGCGTAGTACATTGGTGAGACACTGCGACAACGAATGAACGGACATCACGCGACAATCACCAGGCAGGAATGTTCCCGTCCAGTCAGGGAACACTTCAGCAGTCAAGGGCATTCAGCCTCTGATCTCCGGGTAAGCGTTCTCCAAGGTGGCCTTCAGGATGCGCGACAACGCAGAATCGCCGAGGAGAAAATTATAGCCCAGTTCTGCACACATGAGTGCGGCCTCAACCGGGACCTGGGATTCATGTCGCATTACATTCACCCCCCACCATCTGGCCTGGGCTTGCGAAATCCTACCAACTGTCCTGGTTTGAGACAATTCACATCTCTTTAACCTGGGGTTACCCCCTATCTCTGGATCTGTAAAGATTCAATTACCTGCAAATGCTCGCATTCCAAGCATTGTCTGGCATCTTTGACTTTGTCTGTATCTATGTTTCTGGAACATACCTTCATTCACCTGAGGAAGGAGCTGTGCTCCGAAAGCTAGTGTTTGAAACAAAAATGTTGGACTTTAACCTGGTGTTGTAAGACTTCTAACTGTGGTTAGATAGCGGTGGGGAACTTGCCGACAGAGCTGGCAGGAAACACCCAGCAAAACCCGCCACAGATGACACAAATTTCCGTTAGATTGTGCCCTTGGGTGAGGGTGGTGAGGAGGGGAGGGGAGTGAGGGGAGGGCGGTGAGGAGGGGAGGGCGGTGAGGAGGGGAGGGCGGTGAGGAGGGGAGGGCGGTGGGGAGGGGAGGGCGGTGAGGAGGGGAGGGCGGTGAGGAGGGGAGGGCGGTGAGGAGGGGAGGGCGGTGAGGTAGGGAGGGGGGTGAGGAGGGGAGGGCGGTGAGGAGGGGAAGGCGGTGAGGAGGGGAGGGTGGTGAGGAGGGGAGGGTGGTGAGGAGGGGAGGGCGGTGAGGAGGGGAGGGCGGTGAGGAGGGGAGGGCGGGTGAGGAGGGGAGGGCGGGGTGAGGAGGGGAGGGCGGTGAGGAGGGGAGGGCGGTGAGGTAGGGAGGGGGGTGAGGAGGGGAGGGCGGTGAGGAGGGGAAGGCGGTGAGGAGGGGAGGGCGGTGAGGAGGGGAGGGCGGTGAGGAGGGGAGGGTGATGAGGAGGGGAGGGCGGGTGAGGAGGGGGGGCGGGTGAGGAGGGGAGGGCTGGGCGGAGGGGAGGGCGGTGAGGAGGGGAGGGCGGTGAGGTAGGTCGAGGATGAGGAAGGGAGGGGGTGAGGAGGGGAGGGGGGTGAGGAGGGGAGGGCGGTGAGGGGGGAGGGTGGTGAGGAGGGGAGCAGTGAGGAGGGGAGGGCGGGTGAGGAGGGGAGGGCGGTGAGGAGGGGGGGCGGTGAGGGGGGAGGGTGGTGAGGAGGGGAGGGCGGTGAGGAAGGGAGGGTGGTGAGGAGGGGAGGGCGGTGAGGGGGGAGGGTGGTGAGGAGGGGAGCAGTGAGGAGGGGAGGGCGGTGAGGAGGGGAGGGCGGTGAGGAGGGGAGGGCGGTGAGGTAGGTCGGGGATGAGGAAGGGAGGGGGGTGAGGAGGGAAGAGTGGTGAGGGGGGAGGAGGGGAGGTCAGTGAGGAGGGGAGGGCGGTGGGGAGGGGAGGGCGGTGAGGAGGGGAGGGCGGTGAGGAGGGGAGGGCGGGTGATGAGGGGAGGGCGGTGAGGAGGGGAGGGCGGTGAGGAGGGGAGGGCGGTGAGGAGGGGAGGGCGGTGAGGAGGGGAGGGCGGTGAGGAGGGGAGGGCGGTGAGGAGGGGAGGGCGGTGAGGTAGGTCGGGGATGAGGAACGGAGGGGGGTGAGGAGGGGAGGGGGGTGAGGAGGGAGGGCAGTGAGGAGGGGAGGGCGGTGCGGAGGGGAGGGCTGGGCGGAGGGGAGGGCGGTGAGGAGGGGAGGGCGGTGAGGAGGGGAGGGCGGGTGAGGAGGGGAGGGCGGTGAGGAGGGGAGGGCGGTGAGGAGGGGAGGGGGGTGAGGAGGGGAGGGCGGTGAGGGGGGAGGGCGGTGAGGAGAGGAGAGGGGTGAGGAGGGGAGCAGTGAGGGGGGAGGGCGGTGAGGGGGGGAGGGCGGTGAGGAGGGGAGGGCGGTGAGGGGGGAGGGTGGTGAGGAGGGGAGAGCAGTGAGGGGGAGGGCGGTGAGGGGGGAGGGGGTGAGGAGCGGTAGGTGGTGAGGAGGGGAGGGCGGTGCAGAGGGGAGGGCGGTGAGGAGGGGAGGACGGTGAGGGGATGGCGGTGAGGAGGGGAGGGCGGTGAGGAGGGGAGGGCGGTGTGGGGGGAGGGCGGTGAGGGGGGAGGGCGGTGAGGGGGGAGGGTGGTGAGGAGGGGAGGGCGGTGAGGGGGGAGGGCGGTGAGGGGGGAGGGCGGTGAGGAGGGGAGAGTGGTGAGGAGGGGAGAGTGGTGAGGAGGGGAGAGTGGTGAGGGGGGGAGGGCGGTGAGGGGAGAGCGGTGAGGAGGGGAGGGCGGGTGAGGAGGAGAGGGCGGTGAGGAGGGGTAGGTGGTGAGGAGGGGAGAGCGGTGAGGGGGGAGGGCGGTGAGGAGGGGAGAGTGGTTAGGGGGAGGGCGGTGAGGAGGGGAGAGCGGTGAGGAGGGGAGGGTGGTGAGGAGGGGAGAGTGGTGAGGGGGGAGGAGGGGAGGGGGGTGAGGAGGGGAGGGGATGAGGAGGGCAGGGCGGTGAGGTAGGGAGGGGATGAGGAGGGGAGGGGGATGAGGAGGGGAGGGTGGTGAGGAGGGGAGGGCGGTGAGGAGGGGAGGGGAGGGCGGTGAGGAGGGGAGGGCGGTGAGGAGCGGAGGGTGGTGAGGTATGGAGGGGGATGAGGAGGGGAGGGCGGTGAGGAAGGGAGGGCGATGAGGAGGGGAGGGCGGGTGAGGAGTGGTAGGTGGTGAGGAGGGGAGGGGAGTGAGGAGGGAGGGCGGTGCGGAGGGGAGGGTGGTGAGGAGCGGTAGGTAGTGAGGGGAGAGCGATGAGGGGGAGGGTGGTGAGGAGGGGAGGGTGGTGAGGAGAGGAGAGCGGTGAGGAGGGGAGAGCGGCGAGGAGAAGAGGGTGGTGAGGAGGGAGGGGAGGCAGCTGTGTTGCCTGCCTGGTGCCAGGTTTTGGGACATCTGCTCCAGGCTGGAGAGGAACCTGCAGTGAGAGGTGGAAGGATCCCATTATCGTGGTCCATGTAGGCACCAACGTCCTAAATAGAATGAGGAAAGAGGATCTGCAGAGAGAGTGTGAAGGACTGGACACAATATTGAACAAAATAATCTAATCTCTGGATTATTACCCGAGCTACATGCAATTTGCACAGGGCATATAAAATTAGAAAGATGAATACATGGCAAGACTGATGTGGGAGAAGTGGGTTTTGGTTCACGGGGCACTGGCATCAATGGCATCATGGGAAAGTGGGGTTGTACCATCATGACAGCCTTCATCTGAACTGTGCGGGGCCCAGTGTGTGGGGGGGGGGGGGGATTGGAAATCAAGGCAAAATGAATGGCTCCTTACTTAAAGGCACAAAATAAACAAATTAACGGCGCAAATTCAGGTTCATGGGTATGACCTGATAGCCATTACAGAGCTGTGTTTACAAGGAGATCAAAGCTGGAAACTAAATATTCGGGGGCATGTGGCTTTTCATAAGAACAGGCTAGAAGGAAAGGGTAACGTGTTAGTACGAGATGGAATACATACAATTACAAGAAGTAATCTTAGACTGGAAGATATAGAATCCATATGGGTGGGAGTACAAAATAACATGTAGGCCCCAAACAGTAGCCATAATGTAGGATGGAGAATAAATCAGGAAACAATGAAGGTGTGTGCAAAAGGCAATTAATCATGAGCGATTTTAACCTTCATGTAGATTGGGAAGATCAAATTGGCAGAGGTAGCCATGAGGAAGAATTCATAAAGTGTCTTCGGGGCAGTTTCCTAGAATATGTTGTGGATCCAACCAGAGATGGGGTTATTTTGCACCTGTGTAATGTAATGTGTAATGAATCAAGTTTAGTAAACAATCTCAGAGTAAAAGATCCCCTGGAGAGGCCATAACATGGTAGAATTTAGCATTCAGTTTGAGAGTGGGAAACGTGGGTCAGAAACAAATGTGCTGAACTTAAATAAGAGCAATTATAAAGGAATGAGTGCAGAATCGGCTGGAGGGACTGGGAAAGGAGTTCAGTAGGAAAGACGGTTGATCAGCAATGGCACACGTTTCTGAAAATAGTTCATGATTCACAGCGACTATCTATGCCAGTGAGAAAGAAGGATTCTCGGAAGGGGAAAAACAATCATGCTTAACCAAGGAAGTTAAGAATGATGTTAAGGCACAGGAATAGTGCCGGAAGACTGGAGGATAGCAAATGTTGTCCCCTTGTTCAAGAAGGGGAGTAGACACAACCCTGGTAATTATAGACCTGTGAGCCTTACTTCGGTTGTGGGTAAAATGTTGGAAAAGGTTATAAGAGATAGGGTTTATAATCATCTTGAAAAGAACAAGTTGATTAGCGATACTCAACACGGTTTTGTGAAGGGTAGGTCATGTCTCACAAACCTTATTGAGTTTTTTGAGAAGGTGACCAAACAGGTGGATCAGGGTAAAGCTGTTGATGTGGTGTATATGGATTTCAGTAAGGCGTTTGATAAGGTTCCCCACGGTAGGCTATTGCAGAAAATAAGGAAGTATGGAATTGAAGGTGATTTAGCGGTTTGGATCAGTAATTGGCTAGCTGAAAGAAGACAGAGGGTGGTGGTTGATGGCAAATGTTCATCCTGGAGTTCAGTTACTAGTGGTGTACCACAAGGATCTGTTTTGGGGCCATTGCTGTTTATCATTTTTATAAATGACCTGGAAGAGGGTGTAGAAGGATGGGTTAGTAAATTTGCAGATGACACGAAGGTCGGTGGAGTTGTGGATAGTGCTGAAGGATGTTATAGGATACAGAGGGACATAGATCAGCTGCAGAGCTGGGCTGAGAGGTGGCAGATGGAGTTTAATGCAGAAAAGTGTGAGGTGGTTCACTTTGGAAGGAGTAACAGGAATGCAGAGTACTGGGCTAATGGCAAGATTCTTGGTAGTGTAGATGAACAGAGAGATCTCGGCATCCAGGTACATAAATCCCTGAAAGTTGCCACCCAGGTTAATAGGGCTGTTAAGAAGGCATATGGTGTGCTAGCCTTTATAAGCAGGGGGATTGAGTTTCGGAACCACAAGGTCATGCTGCAGCTGTACATAACTCTGGTGCGGCCACACCTGTAGTACTGCGTGCAGTTCTGGTCACCACATTATAGGAAGGATGTGGAAGCTTTGGAAAGGGTTCAGAGGAGATTTACTAGGATGTTGCCTGGTATGGAGGGAAGGTCTTACGAGGAAAGGCTCAGGGAATTGAGGTTGTTTTCGTTAGAGAGGAGAAGGCTAAGAGGTGATTTAATGGAGACATATAAGATACTCAGAGGGTTAGATAGGGTGGACAGTGAGAGTCTTTTTCCTCGGATGGTGATGACCAACACGAGGGGACATAGCTTTAAATTGAGGGGTGATAGATATAGGACAGATGTCAGAGGCAGTTTCTTTACTCAGAGAGTAGTAGGGGTGTGGAACGCCCTGCCTGCAATAGTAGTAGACTCGCCAACTTTAAGGGCATTTAAGTGGTCACTGGATAGACATATGGATGAAAATGGAATAGTGTAGGTCAGATAGGCTTCAGATGGTTTCACAGGTCGGCGCAACATCGAGGGCCGAAGGGCCCGTACTGCGCTGTAGTGTTCTATGTTCTATGTTCTATAAACTAAAAGAAAGAGTGTACAATGTGGAAAGGATTGGCGGTAAGCCAGAGGATTGGGAAAGTATTAAAAACCAACAAAAGATGACCAAAAAATAATAAAGAGGGAGAAGATAAACCATGTGGATAAACTAGCAAGTAATATCAAAATGGACAGTAAGAGTTCCTTTAAATATATAAAAAAGTGAGATCCCAAAGTGAACATAGGCCCCTTAGTGACTGAGAAAATAATAATGGTGAAGTGGCAGAGGAATTAAATAAATACTTTGCATCAGCCTTCACAGAGAAACACACTAATAACATTCCAAAAGTACTAAATAATCAAAGGGAGAAAAGGAGGAGGAGGAGGAAACAACTACAATAGTTATCACTTGAGAAAAATTATTAGGGAAACTAATGGGGTTAAAGGCCGATAAGTCCCCAAGACCTGACGGGTTGCTTCCTAGGATATTAAAGACAGTAGCTACAAAGATAGGAATTCACTAGTAGTAATCTTCCAAGAATCCTTAAATTCTGGAAAAGTCCCAGATTTTGGAAAATTGTCAATGTAACATCCTTCTTCAAAAAGGGATGGGGATTTAAAAAACAGGTAACACTGGGCCAGTTAGCTTAACATCTGTCATTTGGGGAAAGTCCATTTGAGTCCATTCTAAAGGATGTACTAGCAGAGCATTTAGAAATACATAACCTAATCCTAGCATAGTCAGCATGGCTTCATGAAGGGGAAATCCTGCCTGACAAATTTATTCTAATTCTTTAAAGCGGTAGACGGATGAAGGGGAACCAGTAGATGTTAAATATTTTCCAAAAAGCTTTCAATAAGGTTACTTAATAAGATAAAAGCCCATGGTGTTGGGGGTGGTATATTGGCATGGATAGAGGATTGACTAACTGATAGAAACAGAGCTGGGAAGGCAACATGTAGTTATTGGAGTGCCACGGGGATCAATATTGGGGCCACAATGTACTAATGACTTGAATGAAGGGAGTGAATATACTATTGCCAGGTTTGTGGATGACACAAAGATAGGTCGGATGACACAAAGAGTTTGCAGAGGGATATAGACAGGTTAAGGTGAGCGGGCAAAAACTTGGCAAATGGAACATAATATCGGAAAATGTGAAGTTATGCATTATCGGAAGAATAAAGGAGCTGAATATTATTTAAATGGAGAAAGACGGCAGAAAGCTGCAGCACAGAGGGATTTGGGGGTACTCCTGCATAAATCACAAAAGAGCTAGCATGCAAGTTCAGGAGGCCATAGGGAAGGCAAATGGAATGTTTGTCTTTATTTCAAAGTGAGTATAAAAATAGGATAGTCCTGCTAAAACTATACAAGGCATTAGTTAGACCACACCTAGAATACTGTGAACAGTTTTGGTCCCTTATCTAAGTAAAGATATACTGACATTGGAGGCAGTCCAGAGAAGGTTCACTAGGTTGAACCCGGATGTGGAGGGATTTTCTCATGAGGAGAAGTTGATTAGGTTGGGCCTGAATCATTGGAGTTTTGAAGAATGAGAGGTGACCTTATTGATGCATATAGGATTCTCAGGGGGCTTGACAAGGTAGATGCTGAGAGGTTGTTTCCCCTTGTGGGAAAGGCTGGGACCAAAGGGCATAATCTCAGAGTAATAGGTTGCCCTTTTAAGACAGAGATGAGAAGGCATTTCTTCCCTCAGAGGGTAGTGAATCTGTGGAATTCTTCACCACAGAGAGCTGTAGAGGCTGGGTCATAGAACATAGAACAGTACAGCACAGAACAGGCCCTTCGGCCCTCAATGTTGTGCCGAGCCATGATCACCCTACTCAAACCCACGTATCCACCCTATACCCGCAACCCAACAACCCCCCCCTTAACCTTACTTTTATTAGGACACTACGGGCAATTTAGCATGGCCAATCCACCTAACCCGCACATCTTTGGACTGTGGGAGGAAACCGGAGCACCCGGAGGAAACCCACGCACACACGGGGAGGACGTGCAGACTCCGCACAGACAGTGACCCAGCCGGGAATCGAACCTGGGACCCTGGAGCTGTGAAGCATTTATGCTAACCACCATGCTACCCTGCTGCCCATTAAGTATGTTCAAGGTTGACATGGACAGATTTTTAATCATTGAGGGAACCAGGGGTTATGGGGATAAAGCGGGAAAGTGTTGAGGATGATATCAGATCTGTCATCATTTAATTGAATGACAGAGCACATTCGATGGGCCGAGTGGCCTACTTCTGCTCCCACGACCTAGGGTCTTAAATCCTGCTGGCCTCTGACAATAGGCCGTAATAGCAGCTTGTGAAATTCCTGCTCTGCAGCTTTCTAAGTGAGCAGTAAGCTCATTTGGGGTTTATGCCAAGAACCCATTCCACTTTTTTTTAGGTCCATCAGAATTTCAGACAATTGTTGCAGAGAAGGATATAATGACAGCATCAAAACAAAGGAAATAGGTGACACATTGTGTACTCCTAAAGTTGCACACTCTCATTACTGGGCACAAGGGTTACATCCTTGGTGCAGAGTTCCTGAGGGCCATCACAGTTGAGGATGAGGAGGAGGCGGGGGGGGGGGGGGGGGGGGGGGGGGGGGGGGGGGGGGGGGGGTGGTGGCAGGTAGGATAGCCGGAGATCTTAAAATTAATTGGGATGGTGTTACCAATGCAATCAATTATTAAGTTACTGATTGCAGCGCAGAAACCCACCTCGTCTGAGAAAACATCTTTAAAAAAAGTTTCTTTGAATGTTGGAACTCTGTAGCAAGTGTCACAACGGTTTTCCACCCTGTCCCAGGCATGTTTACCCAGTTGTGCAGTGAATTAACTTAAATATGCGAATACTGTTGACTTCAGAACGTGGGGCAGGGTCAGACTGAATCGCCAGGAGGGGCAGAAGTCACACAAATCTGCCCCCTGAAAGCTCTCCCTGCGGTGGAATTCCTGTGTGTATTGCTCATCATAAGCTTTCGAGTAAATCAAAGCTGTTCGAAGTGACTTACTAGTTTGATGTACCGTATCCTTTAGCCTTAGTAAATCCCATCGATATTGCCACCACCAAGGCTGGTAACCCTGAAAAAATACATTATTTGGTAAGAAAACTGGATTGGAATTTAAGTACAAATTCTTTTTCACTGCAAGAACAAAATGCATCAATTATGCATGAAAACATTTATGAGATATTAACTTACTGGGAAGGAAAACAATTTTTATTGTAAATATGTTTCTTACAGAATTGACAAAGTTAATTTATGATAATGAAAAATTTAGACACTTATTACGCTTACCCCAACCAAGGCATAAAAACCGTTTGCGTATGAGCCTTGTTCTAATCTTCCCTGTAACGGCCATGTAAGATTGCCAAGCTTCAGTCAAAACCCAGCAGAAAGAAGCCAGAAAGAAGAAATGGAGAAGGGCGGTAGTCATTGTACAAACACCCTGTGCATACAGAACAAACAGAAATGTTTTAGTTTGGATTCTTTGGAAATATTATGGGGCAAAACCTACCATGGTTTAAAGTGCTCCCCGACACGCAGGGCCCCATTCAAACCCATTCAAAACTTTTTTCTTTAGAAACTTTAGAGTATCCAATTCTTTTTCCAATTAAGAGGCAATTTAGCGCGGCCAATCCACTTAGTCTGCACATCTTTGGGTTGTGGGGGTGAGACCCATGCAGACAATCGTGAGTATGTGCAAACTCCACATGGACAGTGACCCGGATCCGGGATCGAATTACACTCTGTAAAAAGTAGGTTAATTTTTAATGGGTCCGGACTGTACGGTGGCGGTTAGCACTACTGCCTCATTGTGCTGAGGACCCAGATTAGTAGTGCTAACTGCTACCATGCAGTCCAGACCCATTCAAAATTAACCTATTTTTTACGGAGTGAAATTCAAGCTGTCACCGTCTAGCGTCACATGTGAACTCATGGATTTTGAACAAGGGTTGTTGGCCCCCATGGAACGTCAGTCAAAGCAAGTCGCCACCTCAAGGAATGGAGGAGCTGAAAATTATATCTGAATTCAAACTTCAATCTAAGGCTTGCGGGACACTCGTGGTATCAGGGGCCCAGGAAGAAAGTATTTAAATCCAGCACATCACCTATTCCCAAAGATCACCACCTAACATGATTGCCACAATATTTCGCTTCATTGCTACAAGCTGTAGGCAATGACTCTTTCACATTCACTACATTGTCTGTGCACATCATTCTCGGGCAGGTGACAGGTGCCATTTATTTCCCAGTAGCTCCTTCCAAGAAATATGACAATGCTAACTGAATAGATGAAATGGAAAATTAATATAATGAAAACCACAGCACGTCGAGGCAATAAATAAAGGGCAGGCTTTCCATTACACATCAGATCACTGATGTTATTTTAGGGATGATCAGTACATTACCGACATAATATGTCACTGCTGTGTGCTAAATTAAAGCAGCAAACCTTTGGTCCTTCTTCATACTGATTAAGAAGATTATTGAATACATTTAAAGCATTCTCACTTTATGCTTCATGGATCAATTTGACAAAATAAGCCAAAAACCATTAAATGCTGGGACTTGGATGTGCCGGCTCGATATGTTTGCACACAATGCAGCAATTTTTATAACCTTAAAAAACACCCATATTCTAAAACCAGAATGCTGATTCAATTATTCAGTTTTGCTGAGGCTGGCTACTCTGAGAGTTATTAATCAATGAGTTCCTGAAACAACAAAGTCAAATGCACGGCAACTTCAAAAACTAAATCTATTTAATCTTCAAATCTTGCTTTGAAATTGATGATGGTGATTACAGTTTCTCGTGAGCCACCTAAATAATGAGTTAAGCGGCCAAGAAATACACAATAAAAGACAAGTCATGGATGAATGCAAACTAGATGGTGTTTTGATCGTTAGCTTAATTATTTGATTAAAAAAAAAATTTGTCCTTGCGATGTGGGCGTCGCTGGCTGGGCCAGTATTTTTTGCCCATCCCTAATTGCCCTTGAACTGTGTGACTTGCTAGGCAATTTCAGAGGGGAGGGGTTAAGAGTCACCGCATCGTTATCTGGATCTGGAATCACATGTAGGGCAGACCGGGTAAGGATGGCAGATTTCCTTCCCTGAAGGACATTAGTGAACCCAGATGGGTTTTTAAGACAATTGGCAAATGGTTTCATGGCCATCATTAGACTTTTAATTTTTATTGAATTCAAATTTCACCATCTTGCCGTGGTGGGATTCAAACTCAGGACCCCAGAGCATTACCCTGGGTTTCTGGATTACTAGTCCAATGATAATGCCACTCGGCCGCTGCCTCCCCTCATACACTTAAACCGGTCTGTGGCCGTATCATTGAATTGCTGCCTCAAAGTTATAATTTGAAATGCAAGGCCATGTAAACTAACACATATTGTTCATTTTTAACCAGATACTGAAGCTCTTTGTCATCTAAACTATTATATGTACTCCTCACTTCAGCTATTATACCCCTACTTTCTGGAATGCTCATCTGCATTTTGTGCTTTGCAGCATCTCTTCCCACTTCGAAAAGAAATGCTTGAGTTAATACAGCACTTTTCACAAACACTAGATATCTCAAGGTGCTTTCGAGCTAATGAAGTATCGAAGGATGGTCACTGCGGTAATGCAGGAACGGTGGCAGTCAAGTTGCGCTCAGCGAGCTCCCAAAACCTGCACGATGGCACAGTGGTTAGCTCTGTTGCCTCACAGCTCCAGGCCCCTGGGTTCAATTCCGGCCTCGGGTGACTGCATGGAGTTTGCACGTTCTCCCAGAGTCTGCGTGAGTTTCCTCCAGGTGCTTCAGTTTCCTCCCACAGGCCAAAGATGTGCAGATTAGGTGGATTGACCATGCTAAATTGCCCCTTGGTGTTCAAAAGGTTAGGTGGTGTTGCGGGAATGGGATGGAGGTGTGAGCTTATGTAGGGTGCTCTTTCCAAGGGCCAGTGCAGACTCGATGGGCCGAGACGCCTCCTTCTGCACTGTGGGGATTCTGTGATAAGCAGCGTTGTGATAATGGCCAGATAATCTGCTCTTGGTGATGTTGAATGAAGGATAAATACTGGCCAGGACACCAGGCAGATCTCCCCTGCTTTTATTGAAAATAGTGCCATGGGATCTTTTATCCCAAGACAAATCTCAGTTAAGAGTCTCATCTGAAGATGGGACACATCAGAATCATAGAATTAGGAAGGTCCTTTGGTGCAGTGGGTTGCATCCCTACCTCTGGGAATTGGGGAGATCATGGCGTGGTGGTATTGTCACTGGACTAATAATCCAGAGACACAGGGTAATGCTCTGGGGTCATGGGTTCAAATCCCACTAGGGCAGATGGTGGAATTTGAATTCAATATAAATCTGGAATTAAAAGTCTAATGATGACCATGAAACCATTGACAATTGTCGTAAAAAACCATCTGGTTCACTGATATCCTTTAGGGAAGGAAATCTCTCGTCCTTACCTGGTCTGGCCTACACGTGACTCCAGACCCAGAGCAATGTGGTTGACTCTTAAATTCCCTCAAGGATGAACAACAAATACTGGCCCGACGCCTACATCCCGTGAACGAATAAATAGAAAAGGAAATTGACCGCGCGCTAGCCCAATGGATCGTGACAAATTGGAAATGGAAACGGGCACATCGGAGGGCATGGGCAGACATGGAAACAAGGGTAAGACATGGAAAGAGCACCCTACCTAGGCCCACGTCCTGATGCTATCCCTGGAACCCCCACCTAACCTTTTGGACACTCAGGGACAATTTAGCATGGCCAATCCACCTAACCTGCACATCTTTGGACTGCGGGAGGAAATCGGGGCACCCGGAGGAAACCATCGCAGACACGGGGAGAACGTGTAAACTCCACACTGACAGTCACCCAAGGTCGCTGGCCCTGTGAGGTAGCAGTGCTAACCACCATGCCACTGTGTCGTCCAAAATAGAACTCCTACATTGCAGATGGAATCCATTCGGCCATTCAAGTCTGAACTGGCCGTTTGAAAGAGCACCCTACCTACGCCAATGTCCCATCCACGTAACACCATACCCCCACCTAACCTGCATATCTTTGGATGGAAACCACAAAAGCTGGAGAAACCCCACACAAGGAAGAACGTACAAACTCCACACAGACCCAACTCTGGGATTAAACCCGAGTCTGTGATGCTTTGAGGCAGCAGTGCAAACCACTGTGCCACCGTGTCGCTCCGTAAATGATTTATAGTTTTGAACAATTCTATTAAATAGTCCTGCAACATTCTTGGTTCCAATGAGAATAATTACAATCATATGAAGCTTCTCCCAAGATACAATTGCAGGTACAAAATCTGACTGCACAATGCAGACACATGTGCTCACAACCCATGATGAGTTTGAGGATTTACACTTGAAAGCACTGCTGCTACTTGCAAGATCTCGAGTGCTTTACTGCTGGCAGGAAAATATGTCACCACAGGAAACAGATATGCACAGCACGAGGCCTTGATAATGTCAAGCCTTTGAGCACTTTTGAAGAAGCCACGCTGAAAATCATCACTGTAGCCTGGCATAAAGAGAATGAGGAAGAGCAAAGTCAGAAGCCTTCTTCAACCCCAAAGCAAGTACCAATCTCCTTGATTCTTCTCCATCACTCACTTACTATAATCCGGACTTACACCTGCTTAGTACTCAATACAATGAAATCTGTAAAAGCTGGGAACATTTTCTAATCGGCCAGTGTTCTAATGTATCCTCCCGCAAGAATGAACCACTTATCTCAGTGGCAGCATCTTGCAGCACTGCTGTAAATCAGGCATTGTCAAATTCGTGGGCGCGACCCGTGGGTGGGTCGCGGGCAGGTGTTGGGAGGGTCACGGAGCCATCCGTCGTGGCGCTCCAGATCGCGCAAATCTGCACGCAACAGCCGCAGCAGATAGCTGTTAAAAGCGCCGGCTGCAAGCGAACTTCAAAATGGCCGCAAATACGTAAAAATTAAAATGCGGCCGCACTGCGTATGCGTGCCGATGATCGGGCACGCATGCGCAGTGCGGCCGTTTTGCTTTTTAAACAGTCGCAGCTTTTTGTTTTACAAGTTCGGGGGTGTTTTATTCATTTATTTTATTTATTTCATTTGTTTTTCATTTATTTTATTCATTTTATTTTTTTTACAAGTTCGGGGGGTTTTCACCTGATAAACGTTTACAGGAAAAAAATGCAGCACTTTGGACAGATGGAGACTCCATGCTTTCCGACACCGGAATTCTTCAACAGGTTCCATTGGAGGAGCGTGTACGACGGCCAAAGGGACCCAAAACCATTTTCTCCATTTTTGTCGGCAGTAAACAAGATAAGAAAAAATGGTGGGTCACGCAGGTCAGCCAGGTTGGGCCCCGAAGGTTGACCGGTTGGTAAAAATAGGTCCCTGGAAAAAAAGTTTGAAGAACACTGCTGTAGATGACAGGCTCCATTTGCGCTCTGACGATCAATTGTCCTTCCTCTCTAAACGGGAGGATGGGCGATGAAAAGAAGCGGGCAGTTCCCAAGAAGGGTGGGAGGAAGGTTCTGAACAAAGCAGCATCACGGTAGCATGGTGGTTAGCATCAATGCTTCACAGCTCCAGGGTCCCAGGTTCGATTCCCGGCTGGGTCACTGTCTGTGTGGAGTCTGCACGTCCTCCCCGTGTGTGCGTGGGTTTCCTCCGGGTGCTCCGGTTTCCTCCCACAGTCCAAAGATGTGCGGGTTAGGTGGATTGGCCATGCTAAATTGCCCGTAGTGTAAGGTTAATGAGGGGGATTGTTGGGTTACGGGTATACGGGTTACGTGGGTTTAAGTAGGGTGATCATTGCTTGGCACAACATCGAGGGTCGAAGGGCCTGTTCTGTGCTGTACTGTTCTATGTTCTAAGGGCAGCAAGACGGGGAGACGATCCAGGAAGGAGAGTTACTCCACCTGCGTCTAAAAGGTGATGAAGCAGGTCCACCGCGACACCGGCATCTCCTGCCAGGCCATGAGTATGATGAAATCGTACCTGAACAACCTCTTTGAGCGCATCGCTGGCGAGGCTTTCTCACCTTGCCCATTACAACTCACTTCCTCACTCCCGCCATAGAAACATAGAATGGAAGAGCCGGAGTAGGCCATTCAACCCTTCTGATCTGGTCCCAATGCCACTTTCCCATCTGCCCTCCATAACCCGTAACATTCACAAATCAGAAATATGATGGAATATCTCCATTTGCTTCGATTGAGTGCAGCTCCAATAACACTCAAGAAGATTGGGCGGGGGGTCGGAGAATCGCCCGGGGCCGGCGTCAATCCCGCCCCCATCATGTCCTGAATTCTCCCCCCCCCCCCCCCCCCCGAGATTCGGCGGGGGCGGGAATTGCGGCACACGGTCGGCAGGCCCCCCGCGCCGTTCGGTGGGCCCCCCACAGCGATTCTCCGGCCCGCGATGGGGCGAGGTCCCGCCGCTGACAGGCCTCTCCCTCCAGCGTGGTTTAAACCACCTCTGGTACCGGCGGGATTGGCAGCGCGGGCGGGCTCCAGGATCCTGGGGAGGGGGGGGGGGGCACAGGCTGATCTGACCCCGGGGGGTGCCCCCACAGTGGCCTGGCTCGCGAGCGGC
The DNA here is from genome assembly GCF_902713615.1 of Scyliorhinus canicula. Lineage (NCBI taxonomy): Eukaryota > Metazoa > Chordata > Chondrichthyes > Carcharhiniformes > Scyliorhinidae > Scyliorhinus > Scyliorhinus canicula. The sequence goes on from NC_052151.1 coordinate 191,381,453, forward strand.
GCCCACCGATCGGCGGGCGGGCCTGTGCCGTGGGGGCACTCTTTTTCTTCCGCCCCCGCCAAGGCCTTCACCATGGCAGGGGCGGAATACACCCCCTCCCCTGCGCATGCCCCGGTATGACATCAGCAGCTGCTGACGCATCGGCGCATGTGCGGACTTACTCTGGCCGGCGAAGTCCTTTCGCCCTGGCTGGTGTGGCACCAAAGGCCGTTCACGCCAGCCGGCGGAGAGGAAACCACTCCGGCGCGGGCCTAGCCCCTAAAGGTGCGGTGAATTCCACACCTTTGGGGCGGCCCGACGCCGGAGTGGTTCACGCACTCCGACACGCTGGAACCCCCCCACCCCGCCGGGTAGGGGAGAATACCGGCCCTTAACACTACAAAGGAGAAAACAGCTGTATTGACCAGCATCCCTTCACCACCTTAAACATGCACTCATGCATGTAGATGGTGGGCCAACAGCAGAGCTGACCAACATACCATCAGCGGGCCTGAGTCGGGCCCACCCAAGGTTTCTATCCAACCCTCTAACCTTTCACAACTTTAAAACTTCAAAGTGAGAAATCTTAGTACTGCTGTCTGAGGCGGGGTGTTTACGAGCTGTCACACCATCACTGGCTGGATGGCTGCACCTGTTGGGCCAACGTCTGGCTACTTTGCCTGTCACCGGCCTGACTCTCTTCCCCCAACGGGTTTGGTTGTGGTGGACATGCTGGGCGAACTAAGAGGGACTGAATCTGCTTACAGATATTTCTCAACCATTTTCTCTGAATCAGGGTGCTGGGAATGGATTTACTGGAACTGGGGGAGTGTGTCCTTCCCTGAACGGCTGCATATTTTTAGTGCAATGATTTTTTGTTAATTTCCTCCCATCAAGTGATGAACAACTTCCATTCGAGCTTATTGTGACTCTGTTTTTGCCGATCTGGAATACTCCGCAAAAACACTGCCAAATACTTCACTAAGTCAGCATTCAATACAGTGACAAGAATGTAAGTTAATAAATTAGTCTTCTCTTTTCAAGCTTGTTCATAAAAATGCACATTTTTTGTTGTTTTGTTTAATGGCGCGATAAATTTCTACTGCCATACCTTTCTGAAATGTGTTCATCGACCCTGTGAGTGAGGGAAAAAAAATTAAATGTAGCCTCTCACGTGAGATCATCCTGACCTGCAGGATGCACTTCAGCAACTCACCAAGGCTGCTTCGACAGCACCTGGCAAATTCACAGCCTCTACCACCGAGAGGGGCAATGCGCGCAGTGGACAGGGAAAACCCTTAATCCACCATCTTGCTTGGTCGAAAAACCAATTCAAATTCAATCTGAATCCAATTCAGGATCGCCACAAGTGAGACACGCAAGATCCAAGCTGATAAGAACAGACATTATTCCTCATCCTGGGCTTGAGCTGACGCTTGATCTTAGCCAATGAAACACACCATCTGCACCATCCTGACTGGGAAATATATTGATGTTTCCTCGCTGCCGCTGGATCAAACCGGTAACTCCCTTCCTAACAGTACTGTGGGTGTACCTAAAACAACATCGACTGCAACGGTTCAAGCAGGCAGCTCCACTACCACCTATTCAGGGGTGATCAGGGATGGGCAGTAAATGCTGGCTGGGCCAGCGATGCCCACATCCCATAAATAAATAAAAAACAATACAGTGAAAGCGAATAACAGTGCCTTGATTTTTATTGGGTTAACAGTCATTAGATTCTTTTACGGCCAGGTGCGAGAGTGATCGCGATCTGTGTGAAGATTAGCAGCCCTGCTGTTTTCAATAATATGTTACCTTTGCTGACATGTTCAGTTGCACAGCAAGCCAAACCTACATTTAGCTCATATAATGCATCTTATGCCCAGTGCTTCAAGTCTGAGAACCTTGCAATTCTGGCATCTAATTTATAACAGGCCTTGCCTACAGATAGATCTTAATCAGAATAATAATCTTTATTAGTGTCACAAGGAGGCTTACATTAACACTGCAATGAAGTTACTGTGAAAATCCCCTAGTCGCCACACTCCGGCGCCTGTTCGGGTACGTTGAGGGAGAATTCAGAATATCCAATTCACCTAAAAGCACGTCTTTCAGGACTTGTGGGAGGAAATCCATACAGACACGGGGAGAACGTGCAGACTCCACACAGACAGTGACCCAAGCCAGGAATTGAACCTGGGTCCCTGGTGCTGTGAAGCAACAGTGCTAACCACTGTGCTACTGTGCACCCAAAACCCATTCAGCAACATGCGTTCAAAGAGGAAAATGTAAAAATGCACACGATATGATAAAAGACAAAATGGCAAACAAATATTTGGAGAGCTAGAAGGCTGAATTTCTCAGATACGTTCCTGTCTCAGGACTGATGAACAATTGTCCAACTCTCGAGAACAAAAGAAATAAATGAACTGTAATTATGCAGAATCTTATGATAGGCTCATGACATCTTAAGATTTTCGCTTGATTGATTCATTTCAAAGTGTTCCGTATGTAAAGACACCAATCGACTGCTAAGCAAGATCCCACAAACAGCAAATGAGGTGAATGATCATTTAAGCTTGGATTGCTGCCATTGGTCAAATGGAAAATGTTGACTAAAATATAAGAAAAACCTCCAGATCTTCTGCAAACAATATCACAAGATCTGAATGTCGGTCAGAACAGATTCATGTAGTCTTTGTTTAATCCCTCATCTGTGGCTCCTCTAATTCAAAATCCTTGCTTTAACAGAATCAACCAATCATTCGACCAGCCTTCCCGGATTGGACAGCGACTCTGGAGACAGTGTGTGAACTAGCTCTCTGGCGGAAAGAGTCTTGGTTAGGGTCAGCAAGTCAACCTCCAGCCCAGACGTGAAAACTACCATCAGGGACCAGGATGAAAAAGGTTCCGCCCTTGTTTGCAAGGTGATTCACATTTTGGAAAGGCAGGCAGAATGGAAAAGGAGTAGCTCTGATAATAAAAAAAAGTGCAGTTGTACGAAAGGATCATAGCTCAGACGATCAGGAAGTTAAGTATGGGTAGAGATTAGGAATAACGGGGCAGCACGGTGGCACAGTGGTCAACACTGCTGCCTCGATCCCGGGTCACTGAGTGGGTCTCACTCTCACAACCCAAAGATGTGCAGGGTAGGTGGATTGGCCACGTTAAATTGCCCCTTAATTGGAAAAAAATGAATTGGGTACTATAAATTTTAAAAACGATTCACCATGATCCTATTGAACAGCAGAGCAGGCTTGAGGGGCTGAATGCTCCTCTCCTGTTCTTAGTTTATCATCTCCTCATGTTATCATTGATCTGAAATACATTTTCATTCTTTCCGAACTTGGTCTTAGACCAGTGAATTTTGGGGGAATTGTGGGAAAGAGGTAATGGAAAATCATCACCACCAATCATCCATCCATTGACGTTCACTCAATAATAGTTCACACTTTTCCTGAAGGCCCAGCCTTTGGTCTCACTGTCACGTTACTTGGTTTGAAATTTAAAATCTGGGTAATATTAAGTCAATTGAAAATAAAAATGGGTGCTGTGAAATATGGTCCCACTGATTAGTTACTGACCCACTGACGTGGATCCATTTGAGCCTGGTGCTGTTTCAATGTCGTTAAGACCATTGGTAAGGTTTCCATTGTTGGTTGATCTTTTCCTGATTATCCAAAGGAGTCAGGAGAGTTAAAGACAGCGCACAAAAAACATTGCTCCTCAAGTGAGTGTTTTGGAATAGATTCTGTAGATCGCGTGTGGCCTGTTGTGATGACTGGTGTTGTTGCCCAGGAGGAGATACTGACAGTGGCTCTTCCTGAACATGTTAAATCACCACTGACTGAAGCTCCCCTTATGTTAACTCCCTGACAGCTGAGCTGAACTCCTGCGAGCTAGGTCTTCCTGACAAGTCTCTATGAGCAGTCAGTTATCAAAACCTTCCACACGAAAGGACAAATAAAACCAGAATTATTTGAGATTTGCGATAGTTGGAACTATTTTCTCTTGTAAATGTAGCTCTGGCAATGACAAGCACTCTTTAAGAACACAAGGAGTCCATTCAGCCTCTCCAACCTGTTGCACCATTCGTTCGTGATGGGGGAGATGCCGGCGTTGGACTGAGGTGGGCACAGTAAGAAGTCTTACAACACCAAGTCCCAACAGGTTTATTTGGAATCACTAGCTTTCGGAGCGTAGCTCTTTCATCAGATGGCCACAATGGAAACCCATTGTCAGGTGACCGGAACGGAGAATCCCGTGGATGGTGAGGATGCACCGGCGAGGAACACACGGCTGGCGGACAGCAGAATTCCGCAGATTATATCTGACATGGGAGGGTGCAGGTGTTTTAATGCTGACACTGGGAGAGTATATCCCAAACATAACCGGCTTGGCTCAATGAAGATGATCGATTCACTGCTGCGATGTCCCCAAATATCTTGCCAGCAAGTGCGAAGACACACGACCACGATTCTTCTTTGCTCTTACCGAATAATAATCGGAAGTCCTGAGATAGCAAATCAATTAAAATGAATTAGCTAGCTAATTAGACACTCTAAGGTAAGGTCATTTATTACCATCAAGTGATGGATTGCTGTGGAAAGAAACATTAAAGCTTAAATTGATGTCTCAAATTATTGCGAGCCGTGCCTGAGTAATTGAAATTTAAAATAACCCAACATACTTTCCCGCCTTCCCTGGAATAATCCGACTTTCTTTGTACTTGGCGGCTTTCCCTGGTTGTTAGTGTAATTCTCTCTGCCCCATCATTACAATGAAAATTTGGCGCGTGGCGTTGTTGTATCAACCGTCAGCGAATACCTTGAACTCCTCATTGAAAGGGGCGTTTATCTCCCCTTGACATAGATCATTAACGATTTACTCAGGCCACAGGAAAATAAAAACAGCATTCTGGAAAATTGCAATATTGTGGAACTCGGAGTCATTCAGAGCAATTCTTGTGCACATCCGCTGTAAGTAAATGCTTAAAAAAAAAGGAACTCGCATTCATGTAGTGCCTTTTATTATCTCAAAGTGCAGCACAGCTAATGAAGTCGTTTTCAAACTGTCGCTGTCGTGTATAATGCGACACGAGTTGGCAGTTGAGGCGGCCGACAGGCAGCTTCACCAGAACGATACCAGATTGAAAAAGAGTTAATTTAGGAGGACAATATGCACAGACCAAGCTTGCGGCCCAACTATTTTGAGGAACGCAAATTTATTTTAAATTTTTAATAATAAATTTAGAGCACCCAATTCTTTCTTTTCCAATTAAGGGGCAATTTAGCGTGGCCAATTCACCCAATTCACCTAAGGGGCAGCACGGTAGCATTGTGGATAGCACAATCGCTTCACAGCTCCAGGGTCCCAGGTTCGATTCCAGCTTGGGTCACTGTCTGTGTGGAGTCTGCACATCCTCCCCGTGTGTGCGTGGGTTTCCTCCGGGTGCTCCGGTTTCCTCCCAGTCCAAAGATGTGCAGGTTAGGTGGATTGGCCATGATAAATTGCCCTGAGTATCCAAAATTGCCCTTAGTGTTGGGTGGGGTTACTGGGTTATGGGGATAGGGTGGAGGTGTTAACCTTGGGTAGGGTGCTCTTTTCAGGAGCCGGTGCAGACTCGATGGGCCGAATGGCCTCCTTCTGCACTGTAAATTCTATGTAATCTTTGGGTTGTGGGGGTGAGACCCACGCAGATAGGGGGGAGAATGTGCAAACCCCTCACGGACAGTGACCCGGGACTAGGATCGAACCCGCGTCCTCGGAGTCATGAGGCAGCTGTGCTAACCACTGCGTTACTGTGCCGGCCCTTGAGGAACACAAATAACCAGGCAACCTAAATAAACTGAGGGACAAATTAAATTAAAAGGACAGTCCCTTAAAGGGGAATGTGCCTTAAACAAAAGCAAATCACAAATGAAACTTCAAAGTAAGAGATAGGGTGAATCTAATTGAGCTAAAGATGATTCAAAAGTTTGATAAGCTAGACAGAGGGAAACTATCCTCAGCCCAGAATAACAGGGCATGAACTTGAAAGTCCAGCTGGACTGTTCTGGAGCGATGGTCAGGGAATACTTTCTTCCCACAAAGGGTAGAGGAAGTCCAGAACTCCCTGACCTAAAAAGCTGTTGAGCCTGAAGGTCAATTAAACCTTTCAAAATCTGAGATTGATGGATGAAAATGAAATGAAAATGAAAATCACTTATTGTCACGAGTAGGCTCCAATGAAGTGACTGTGAAAAGCCCCTAGTCGCCACATTCCGGCACCTGTTCGGGGAGGCTGACACGGGAATTGAACCGTGCTGCTGGCCTGCCTTGGTCTGCTTTAAAAGCCAGCGACTTAGCCCAGTGTGCTAAATCAGCCCCTATATGGGTGGAGGTAAGATGTGGCTCAGCTACGACCTAACAGAACGGCAGAACAGACTCCCAGGGGCTGAATGGCCTCCTCCTGCTCAAACGTTCCTGTAGAGAGTAGCAAAGAGTCATGCTGATTCTGAGATCGCTGCAGCTATGTGGTGAGAAAGCAGATTCACGTCCTGGGGTCGTGTGCCTTCCATTTCCTGTAACTCACTGCCTGCGAGCACAGTTTGCTGCTGTGAGTCAGCCCAGAGCACAGAGTACCCGTAAAGACAACAGCGCCGGCGAGGAAAGGCCACACCGAGAAGGCTGGTTAAAAAAGCAAAATGCCGTGGACGCTGGAATTGTGAGATTAAAAAGAAAACACTCTGGAAACATTTAGCAGGTGACATCTTTGGAGGGGGAGAAACAGCGAGTCAACGCTTCTGTCCAATGACCTTTCATCAGAACGGAGAAACATTAGCGATGTACCAGGTTTGAAGCAGGCGAGATGGGGGAGGGTGGGAGAAGAACAAAAGGCGAAGGAGTTCTGTGACAGGCGGGAAGACAAAAGGCATCAAATGACAGAAGCGTTGGTGGTACAAGGCCAAGGGAGATGGAAATGGGACAAGCAGAGAAACAAAGGATGTGTCTGGAGGAGGTGTGAATGGCAGAATAATGAACAGCTGTCATCCGAAAGTAGAGAAAGACGGTTGAAACATGCAAAGTCAAGGGAACCAAAATGGGGAACAAGGATTATGATGTGAAATTGCAGAACTCAAGTGTCGAGTCTGGATGGTTGCAACGTGTTTAACTGAAAGGTGAGGTGCAGTCCCTCTCGAGCTGGCTTGCACTGGGGTGTCCGAAGGCAGCGGGGGAAGAGGGAATTAGGCTCAGAATTAAAGGGACAGTGCAACGAGGAAGTTCCGGGTCACATCTGCAGACTTGAGTGGAGGTGTTCTGCAAAACGGTCACCCGATCTGCATTTGGTCTCCCTAATGTGGAGGAGACCGCATTTCCAAGCAGCAACTACAGTAGATTAAGCTGAAAGCAGTAAATCGCTGCTTCATCTGGAAGGGGTGTTTGGGGCCTTGGACAGTGAGGGGAAAAGGGCTGGTGGTACATCTCCTACGCTGGAGTGTACCAGGGCGTCGTAGAGCAAAGACATGCTCGCATGGATCCTTGTTCTGGTCTGGAGTCTCCGGTTCCCCAGCCGCATGTTTCTCGGCAGCCGGATTCAATCTTCCCGCCACTTGTCAATGAGATATCCCATTGGAACCACCCACGTCACCGTGGAACGGGCGGGTGGGGAGACGCTGCCGGCGGGAAAAGTGAATCACAATGACTGGACAATTCCAGCCCGTGTCTGCCTATTTGTCGGATATCTGGAACATTCCGTGATCTCTAGTCCTGCGGGGCGGGGAGTGGGGGGGTGGGGCGTCGCTGAGTAAAACGCTGTTGGCGGATCGGTGAGTCCCACCCCTCATCTCTCTTGTGGCTTTTCTTTTACCACTGATTTGAAACATTTGGTGAAATCACAGCCAAACTCTGAAATAGGCAACCAGTAAGATCATGGGAAGTGTTTTATTTGATATTTCCCCACTCTCTCCATCTAGGGTTCGAGTCTGAATGCAGCCTTGGCCAATGGGAGCAAAAGGCTTTTCTTCTATGGGCCTAATGTCAGATGAGTTTGCGATGCCTCATCTAGATGAGTCCTTAAAACAACAAGGTGCATTTATCTAGCTCTATTAGTGGAGCAAAACGTCCTGAGTCGCTTAATGGGAGCTTTAGAAAGCAAATTTCAACATTAAGCTACAGGAGGAGGTATTCAGGCACTTGACTATAAAGGTCAAATAGGTAGATTTCATGGGACATCTTAACAGAGGACAGAGAGAGATTGAAAGTCGAAAGGTTCAGAAAAGGAATTCCAGAGCTTAGAACAGAGGTAACTTAAGGCATGGCTACCGGGGGAAAGGCAACATAAATGAGCAATCGCATTCGGAGGTCAGAGGCTTTATATTTCTATTTTATTCCTTTGTCAGTGTTACAAAACCAATACGCAGAGTAGACAGGGCAAGCTCTTAATCCATCTTCCATGCTTGCTCCAAAAGCCAATTCAAATTAAAATTTAATCCAATTCATTGTCCCCAGAACATAGACAAACCAGATCAAAGTGACAAGAACAGGCATTAATAGAATAGAATTCCTACAGTGCAGAAGAAGGCCATTCAGCCCATCAATCTGCATGAACCCTCCACGCCAAGCCCACTCCCCCACCCTATCCCCATAACCCCTTAACCTAACCTACGCATCTTTGGACACGAAGGGGCAATTTAGCATGGCCAATCCACTTAATCCACCAGCACATCTCCTGTCCCACCAGGGGCGACAACACTCTTGACCACTGCTACTCAAAAATCAAGGGCGCCTACTGTTCCACACCCCGACTGTACTTTAGAAAATCAGACCATGAAATGATGCTCCTTCTCCCGGCATACAAGCAGAAACTTAAGCAGGATAATCCGGCTACGGTCGCGCAGTTCTGGTCCAAGGATACAGAAGATCTCCTACGTGACTGCTTGGAGACAGTGGACTGGTCCATATTTAAGAACTCAGCGACCAACTTAAATGAGTATGCCTCCACCATCACAAACTTCATCAGCAGATGTGTGGATGATGTGCCAAAGAAATCAGTATGTACGTTCCCCAACGAGAAACCATGGCTAAATCACGAGATTGACTCCCTATTGAAGGGCATGTCTGAGGCGTTCACGTCAGGCGACCCTGACCTATACAAGAAATCCAGGTACGACCTCCGCAAAGCTTTCCACGATGCCAAGACAGAATATCAGACGAAGCTAGAGTCACAGACTAGCGTTATAGAATCTAGGCGGTTGTGGCAAGGCCTAAACAACAGAATGGGCTATAAAACGAAGCCGAGCAATACCTCCAGCAGCAGCGCACCCCTCTCCGATAAACTCGATGCATTCAATGCTCGGTTTGAGCAGGAAACCATCGATATGCTGTCGAGTACCTCAGCAGTCCGCAGCACACCTATGACCACCATCACAGCTTCCAAAATCAGATCGACCTTCCTGAAAGTGAACCCTTGGAAGGCGACAGGTCTGGATGGTTTCCCTGGTCGTGCACTCAGAGCCTGCAAGGACCAGCTGGCAGATGTGTTCGCGGACATCTTTAACCTGCCCCTACTCCGCTCCGAGGTCCCCATCTGCTTCAAGAAGACCACCATCATAATAATAATATAATAATAATCGCTTATTTTCACAAATAGGCTTCAATGAAGTTACTGTGAAAAGCCCCTAGTCACCACTTTCCAGCGCCTGTTTGGGGAGGCTGGTACGGGAATTGAACTCACACTGCTGGCCTTGTTCTGCATTACAAGCCAGCTGTTTAGCCCACTGTGCTAAATCAGCCCCTTACCTACTGGTGCCAAAGAAGAACCAGGCAACGTGCTTCAATGACTACCGTCAGGTGGCTCTGCTATCAATCGTAACGAAGTGCTTCGAGAGGTTGGTCATGAAGCACATCCAGAACTCCTTGATCCACTGCAATTCGCATACTGCTGAAACCAGTCCACAAGACGCCATCTCCCTGGCCCTACACTCATCCCTAGAGCATCTTGACAACAAGGACTCCTACATCAGACTCCTATTTATTGACTACAGCTCCGCCTTCAACACCATAATCCCAGCCAAGCTCATATCAAAGCCCCAAAGCCTAGGACTTGGCTCCACACTCTGCAACTGCATCCTCGGCTTTCTGACCCACAAACCACAATCAGTAAGAATAAACAACAACACCTCCTCCACAATAACCTTCGATACCGTGGCCCCGCAAGGCTGCGTACTTAGCCCCCTACTATACTCCTTGTACACACATGACTGTGTGGCAAAATTTGGTTCCACCTCCATCTACAAGTTTGCTGACGACATGACAATATTGGCCGGATCTCGAATAACGACGAGTCGGAATACAGGAGGGAGATAGAGAACCTACTGGAGTGGTGCAACAACAACAATGCCAGAAAAACTAAAGAGCTGGTCATTGACTTCAGGAAGCAAAGTACTGTACACACCCCTGTCAGCACCAACAGGGCCGAAGTGGAGATGGTTTACAGCTTCAAATTCCTAGGGGTGCACATCTCCAAAAATCTGTCCTTGTCCACCCACGGCGACGCTACCACCAAGAAAGCACAACAGCGCCTATACTTCCTCAGGAAACGAAGGAAATTCAGCATGTCCACATTAACCCTTACCAACTTTTACTGATGCACCATAGAAAGCATCCTATCGGGCTGCATCACAGCCTGGCATGGCAACTGCTCAGCCCAAGACCGCAAGAAACTTCAGAGAGTCGTGAACACAGCCCAGTCCACCACACAAACCTGTCTCCCATCCATTGACTCCATCGACACCTCCCGCTGCCTGGGGAAAACGGGGTTTTGTCTTTTTAAAATTAATTTAAACACATAATCAAAGACCACTCCCACCTGGCTTATTCACTATTCCAACTTCTTCTTTCGGGTATGAGAAATTAATGTTTGAGAACACGCACAAACAGATTCAAAAACAGTTTTTTTCTGCTGTTACCAGACTCCGATACGTCCCTCTTGTGGACTGACCTGATTACTACACTCCTGTGTGCTTCACCCGATGCTGGTGTCTATGTATTTACATTGTGGACCTTGTGTTGCCTTATTATGTATTTTCTTTTTATTTTCTTTTCTTTTCATGTACTTAATGATCTGTTTGAACGGCTCGCAGAAAAATACTTTTCACGGTACTTTGGTACACGTGACAATAAACAAATCCAAATCCAAATCCAATCTGCACATCTTTGGACTGTGGGAGGAAACCGGAGCACCCGGAGGAAACCCACGCAGACACCGGGAGAACGTGCAAACTCCACACAGACAGTGACCCAAAGCTGCAATTGAACCCAGGTCTCTGACTCTGTGGGGCAGCAGTACTAACCGCTGTGCCATCGTGCTTCCCCTAGCCACCTTAGCCAAAAGGCCGAGAATTTGAGGCAATGATGATCTTTGGAGCTAAAGCCCAAGTCGCAGGGTTCAAGGCAAAGCTCAGACGGCTGGCACCTGACCCAGAGCTCACTTATTTTGCCCATTACTTATCATGCACAGCTCAAAAAACACACAAAGGTATTAAATTGAATAAAGTTACTGGCATTAGCTGCATTAATCGGGCGCTAGAATTATACCACTTCAGTAAACCCTAATGCATTATGTATATCTGTGGCTAAACCCCCAAAAATGCAGTGCAATTGTTTTTCCTGCCAGGCAGATAGGGCCTTGATTTAACATCTCAGCCATGATTTCTCTGACAGTGCAGAGCTCCCTCGGTACTCCATTGCCACAGTCTCGATTTTTGTGCTTAACCCTAGTGTGGGATTTGAACCCAGCACCTTCTGACTCAAAAGCACGAGTGCTATCTCCTGAACCAAAGCTGACTGGGAAATCAAAGTGGTACCACCACCTCATTACTATTTGAAAGTCCTTGAGACTGACAAAACTTCATAGGAGTGACCCTGTTACCATATCAATAGACGCACTGTTGCATGAATGAAGCAGAAAAATGATGGTCACTGCTAAGAAATGAAAAAGACTTGTGCATTCCATTTTATATGCTGTATTATTCAGTTAATTGTAAATCCCTGGATCATTTTAGATTCATCAGCAGCTCCACATAAATATTTAAGGAACTCCATGCTTCATATTTGGCATAACTAATGTCTGTTTCAAACAAAAAGATGTAGATGGATTGATAACCGTATCACTTCCCAACAGCAGGAACCATTTTATGCTCACAGTATACAGTCATTATTTAAATCTTTCATGACTGGTTACTATGGTGCTATAAGACATTCATGAAAGAAAAGCCTAACTCTATGGAGGACGGATTCAAAACTGGCAGCCTGACAGCCTTTGGGTAAGATCAAACTGGCTTTTCTGAAGCAGCGAAGGCCATTTTTTTTGTCCAAGATTTTTATAACGGGACTCCTTTCATCTGGTTTGTCCAATTTTCTGCCCTTGGACTGACCGTTGTAAGGGTGAGAGAGTCTCGACGCTGGCTAGAGAGCCAGCGAGAACCCAACATCGTCCCTCTTCAGGAAAGAGCAACACCTCTTTTTCCTCTCGAGCACTTTGACAGGCCAGCAGTGGACCTTCTCCTGCGATCAAGGGCCCCAGGGTAGGAGGTCCCACCCACCAAGAACTGCCAGCCAATAGGAAGTCAGCAACTCTATTGAAAGGCATCACCACTCACCAGGCGGTAGAACTGCTGGCACTCGATTCCAGGTCGGGGGGAAGTGATGGCAGCAGGGAGGTCATGGGGTGGTGTTCGTGGGGATGGTAGGACAGGCAGGCAGAGTAGGCGTTGGAGGTGGACCGGGAAGGTGTGGGAGGCGGGCAGGGGAGTCTTGGATGGTGGGCAGGGGAGACTTGGGAGGCGGGCAGGGGAGACTTGGGAGGCGGGCAGGGTAAGCGTGGAAGGTGGGCAGGGTAGGCATGGGGGGTGGGCCGGGTAGGCCTGGGAGGTGGGCTGGGGGTGAACGAGGGTGGCAAGAGATGCGTGGGAAGCGTGAAAGGGAGGTGGGCAACAGATGCGGGCAATGAGGTGGGAGGGGAGACGGGTGGCGGATGGAGTCAAGAGGGTGTAGTGGAGGGAAACAGGCGGGTATAGTGACTGGGTGGGGGGTGGGAAGACGGAGGATGTGGTGGTGCCAGCAGGTGCAGGGGCTGGCTGTCAGTGGGTCCCCTATCAGGCGATCTCTCTGCCAGCCCACAATCAACCCCATTGGGGTTTGCCGGTCATGCTTCCAGCATAAGGAGACCCCCCGCATGCTGCTGCATTAACACTAGAGGTGCTAGGAGGAGCTTCTTAAATGGGCATCAATTGGCGGTGGGGGTGGGAATGCAGTAGATGGGCTTTTCTGCCATGAACTAAGGTCGGGTGGGGTGGGAAAATGGTGGAATTCCACCCGCCATCTTCCCACCTGGTTAAATACCCTGTCTGCCACCACAGGAGATGGCACAATATTCCACCCCCCTGCTTCCCTGCTGAAGATTGAACAAAATAACAAGCTCACAGTGTGGCAACAAAACAGTCACTTCAGACAGAACATTCCGCAGTGGTATTCAGTGTAGTTCAGAACTTGCATCCAGCCAAAGACAAAAATCCTTCTCCCCCTCCGGCAGGAAATTCAAAGACCTTGTGGAGTCGCAGTCTTGTGTCCAAATGGTCCGGAGACTGGCAAACCTCCAATGAAATCCCTTCAGCTACTGCCTGCCTCTCTATAATCTGATTTCACTTCATTCAGCATCTTCCCCTCATATAACAGCCAGAGAGAGAGAAAGCAACCAACAGCATCAGAAACATGCCAGCAACAACACAATAGCCGCATTGGTGCTGTGACTGTAATGGAGCTGTGATATACACTCAATAAGCTCTACCACAGAGAAACATTCAACCATTCTGTTGAGAGGTGTGTCAGGCTTTGGTTCTGTCCACTGGCCACTGAGAAAGGTTGAAAATGGAAACACGCACAAATACGTCAAGGAAAAAAAGGGCGGGATCACCCAGCCTCACCAAAGGCGTGTCCACCCCCACCCCGGGAGAAAGTGCAAACTCCACAGTCACCCGAGGTCAGAATCAAACCCGGCTCCCTGTGAGGCAGCAGTGCTAACCATTGTGCCAGTATGTGGAGTGAATGCTTAATGTCAGTTATCAGCGCAGTCTGGGTATTGTCCAGGTATTGCTGCATTCGGACATGAACTGCTTCAGTATCTGAGGAGTCACGCATGATGAACATTGTGCACTCATTAACAAACATCCCCAAGAAAGGTCATTGATGAAGCAACTGAAGATGGCTGGGCCGAGGACACTACCCTGAGAAACTCCTGCAGTGATGCCCTGGAACTGGAACTCCAATCACCACAATCATCTTCCTATGTGCCTGGTATGACTCCAATCAGCGGAGAGTTTTCTTTCAATCACCATGACTTTGATGACAGACTCGGTCAAATGCCATGTGATGTCAAGGGCAATCACTCTCACCTTTGGCGGAATTCTCCCCCACGCCGGGTGGGAGAATCACCGGGGCACCGTGCGAGTCCTGCCACGCCGCCCCGGCACCCACACGCGATTCTCCCACCCCCCCCGCAAACCGGCACCTCGAGATTCACGGCTGGCCGCTGGGAGAATCGGCGCTCGCCATTTGTAATGGGTGATCGGCGATTCTCCGGCCCGGATGGGCCGAGCGGCCTGCCCAACACGACGGGTTCCCGCCGGCGCCGTCCACACCTGGTCGCTGCCGGCAGGAACAGGGCGGGAAAGCTGGTGGGAGGTCTGTGGGGGGGGGGTTCTTGCACCCGGGGGGGGGTCTCAAAAATGGTCTGGCCCACGATCGGTGCCCACCAATCAGCGGGCCAGCCTCTCTGAAGGAGGACCTCCTTTCCTCCGCCGCCCTGCAAGATCCATCCAACATCTTCTTGCAGGGCGGCCACGGGGAGGATGGCAATGGCGCATGCGCGGGTGACGTCATTCACGTGGCGCCGGCTGCGTCATTTACGTGGCGCCGATTTTATGCGACCCGTGCTAGGTGTAGCCGTCACATATGGCACCCGGATCATCGAAGCGCTGAGGGATGGGCCACTCAAAGGCAGTCCACCAACAATATAACGGGGAACCCCTGTCTGACAATTTCTTTCTCCAGGTGCTGCACTTTCTGGTGGAAAAAGCAGCCATTACCATTGGCGGGCTAAATTCTACTTTTCTCACCCACCACCGGACTCTGCCAATATTGGAGAAGATTCTGCCCTACATCTCTGAGAGATCTACTTTCCCCAAAAAAATGATTTTTCAATCTTTCTTGAAAGTCAGCACCTTTGACACTGAAATCCCTAATTGCCCTTGAGAAGGTAATGGTGTACTGCCTTCTTGAACTGTTGCAATTCATGTAGTATAGGACCTTTAGAAGGGGAGTTACAGGGTTTTGACCCAATGACAGTAAAGGACCAGCGATATATTTCCAAATCAAGAATGTTTGTGGCTTAGGGGGATATTGCAGATGGCAGTGTTCCCATGCATCTGCTACCCCTGTCCTTCTAAGTGGTAGAGGTCGCAGGTTTGGAAGGTTCCGTCAAAGGAGCTTTGGTGAGTTGCTGCAGTGCATCTTGTAGATGGGACACGTGGCTGCTACTATGCACCATGTGGTCGAGGGAGTGAATGTTTAAGTTGGTGGATGGGGTGCCAATCAAGTCAGCTACTGGTGGTGTTGGGCTTCTCGAGTGTTACTGGAGCTGCACTCACCCAGACAAGTGGAGGGTATTCCATCCTGACTTGTGCCTTGTAGATGGTGGAAATCTTTGGGAGATTGGAAGTGGAATATTCCCAATCTCTGACCTTCTGTTGTAGCCACAGCATTTATATGATTGGTCCATTCAGTTCATGTCAAACTAACCCCTCGGATGTTGGCAGTAAGTGATTCAGTGATAGTAATGACACAGACTGTCTAAGGAGAAATGGTTAGAGTCTCTCTTGTTGAAGATGGTCATTTCCTGTTACTTATATGGCACGGATGTTACTCCTCCCACTTATCAATTCAAGGCTGAATGTTGCCCAGGTCTGACAAGGAATCCCTCAGTATCTGAGGAGCCACAAGTGTCAGTGAACATTGTGCGATCAACCGCGAATATCCCCCACTCCTGAACTTATGGAGAGGAGACAGTTAGGCCTCAGAAACCGCCCTGAGGAATTCCAATAACAATGTTCGGCGCTGAAATGATCGGCCTCAAACAATCACGGCCAACTTCCATTGTGGTTTGTGTGACTCCAACCAGTGATCCATCCTTCATGATATGAAGGACAATCATTCTCACTTCACCTAAAACTAGCTAAAGAGATAAGGGGCAACATAAAACTAAAAGAAAAAACATAGATATAGAAAGACTCTGGTTGGTAGAAGTATTGGTAG
Source organism: Scyliorhinus canicula (assembly GCF_902713615.1). Classification (NCBI taxonomy): domain Eukaryota; kingdom Metazoa; phylum Chordata; class Chondrichthyes; order Carcharhiniformes; family Scyliorhinidae; genus Scyliorhinus; species Scyliorhinus canicula. Next base: position 191,397,785 of record NC_052151.1, read on the forward strand.
CAAAGCACCAGGTAGCTGCTGTCCCCAAGCTATGGTTTAGTTGAAAAGGGCCCAATGTCTGGACATGTTCTTTATGTTTGCAAAGGACATGGCCTTGCATATGGACGGTAATTGTTCTCTGGTTCATGCTCCATGGTACCACTTCTACCAATCAGACACTACTTGCCAGGCAATTAGCATCCCATTCTCAAGAAGTAGGAATTGTTGTTTCCTTTGAAATTTGGTATTTTTGCATCTGTCCTGATGAGTGGAAGACAAAAAGTTTCAACAGCATGTCTCTTTTTTCAGCAAATCTCAGGAGAAGTGGAGAAGAAGTTAGACAATAATTTTGAAAGCCGGTTTTTAAAAACATATGCACTGTAACCGTTAATATTTGAAATGAACAGATTTGCAGGCTACACTATACTCTCAAAAATAAACAAGAACTTACCGACACATCTTCAGAAAGTTTGATTTTTTAAATTGGGCATCTGTTCACCAAGCTTGGAGTGCTGACACGCTCACAGCTTCAGCAACCTAGCTGGAGACTGCTTCCTTTGTGCTACGTTTACAAAATTCAAGCAGTTGTCAAAATCAAACTTGACTCACACGCACAGAAAAAAACAAATGCTTCTAACTGCTCCCCTTGGGTCCAAAGGAGTATAGAGCCAGAATCAATGCTGTTGCCATGGGAACACATGGATTGCACTTGTTGTGAATGCGACTACAGGAACGCTAGCATATCTCAATGGAACTAATCAGGATTACGTCAGCTGAAGAGACTTCAGTTAACTATTCCCTTTCAACGAATAAATAGATGGTAAAACATAGAAATAGAGTGAGAAAAAAAGTGTTTTATTTGATGCATAAGGATATTGGATATTATTTTACCATCCTCTTTAGAGGGGTTTCACAGGACGGCGCAACATCGTGGGCCGAAGGGCCTGTACTGCGCTGTAATGTTCTATGTTCTATGTTCCTCCGTTGCCAGGCACCATGCCCGAAGAGGGATTCGGCGACCATGGCCTCGCAATGGATTGGTCCACCATTGGTGAAGTGCTACAGTGGTTTGGCCTTATCTTCTTCAGTATGGCTGACCATGAAACTCTACCACTCTTACCAAGTTATGCATGCACCTTCCTTGACCATCAGGTCCTGGAGTGGGACTTGACCATGAGGCTTTTGGCCCAGAGGCGAGGACACTTCCTGCTGTGTCACAAGGATTCACCTTTTACCATAAATATTGATAATACATCAATGGTCTTGCATTTGAATGGGTTCCTGTCAACATTTTACTTTCTTCCTGTCATACTGTGCACCACAGCGCTTCATTCATGAGCATTGCCACTGGTTAGCACTTCAAATTATTTAGGAGCACAGAAATGTTAACACGGAAAGTGAATATCATAACTTGGTGGTACCACGGCAGCAGAATTGGATCTTCACCATTGCTGGGTTTAGCTCCCTCTGCTCAACGTATTTGTGTAAAATTCTTTGGGCTATTTTACTGCAGCCATTAATATACTCACAAAAACCAGGTTCAGGAAATGTCATCATTGGCTTCAAATCCCTCCAGTGTCTCTCCTCTCCCTCCCCCTGTGACCTCCTCTACCCTACCACCCTCAAAGTCTCCCCAGTTTTGTCCTCCTGCACGCGTCTGGTTTCCACCACCCGCCTACTGGAGGTTCTGCCTTCAGCCATCAAGTTCTGGAAGTTTATTCCTCTCCCTCGCTGCTCCTCTCTGTTATTTTCCTGCTTTGTCCAAGCTTTCCGTCACCAAAATCTTCCTGGAAGGGTAGAATCATAAGAATGTGCAGAAGGAGGCCATTTGGCCCATCGTGTCTGCACCAACCTCTGGAAGAGCATTCCACCCAAGCTCATTCCCATGTCCTATCCCAATAACCTCACCTAGTCTACACTTATTTGGACACTAAGGGCCAATTTATCATGGCCAATCCACCGAACCTGCACATCGTTGGACTGTGGGAGGAAACCGGAGCACCCGGAGGAAACCCACGCAGACACGGGGAGAGCGTGCATACTGCTCACCGTCACCCAAGGTTAGAATTGAACCTGGGGTCCCTGGCGCTGCGAGGCAGCAGTGTTAACCACTGCGCCACCCGTTGTGAATATGGTTTGGAATGCCACTCCTGGGAAGCGCCTCGAGACACTTTACAATTTTTAACAGGGTTATTTAATTGCAAGTTGATGTTGAACTGGTGACGGAAGGAATGTTATGTACGTCTGCGTTAATGTAGAAGCCCTGCTTCAGAAAACGGCAGCTGCTTTGACATTGAGCAGGACCTGCACTGCTGCCAGATTTGTCTTGTGCAGCTGACTGCAAGTTGAATGCGAAACTGTCAGAACTCACCAAAACTAGCTGTACAGAAGAGCTATTTTTAGCAAGTGCTCTGCCTGCTGGATCTTTGTGTGTCCTGGTGGTTTGACATTCAGCTATGTATATTGTCATACACAAGATATCACAACTATGTGGGGCAGGCTGGAGGGTCTATCTGTCCATTAATATTTGCATGCATAAACTAAGTCAAGTCACCACAGTCCCAGATGACCATCGGCCGCTTTCCCCTTTGAGGGGGAGAGCTGAGTGGTGGTGATTTAACCTGAGAATCACCACACTTCCGGCGAGGGGCTAGGTTGAGAAAGCGGGTCCTTCATGAATAACCACAGCCGGTATGGGAATTGAACCCGTGCTGTTGGCCTAGCTCTGCGTCACAAAACAACTGTCCAGCCAATTGAGCTAAATATGTATATATGCATGTTGTATGGCCCCGCAAAGCTCTACATGGGTTACTGACTTTCAGGTGTTTGAAAATTATTTACAAACGTAAAACATTAAACAAAAATGCAGCAATCCTTACCTTGTTTCATTTCTAACATTTAAACAAGTAACAAACATTAAGATGAATTTGTATGATAAAGTTGTGTGGTTTAGCTCACCAGGCTAAATCGCTGGCGTTTAAAGCAGACCAAGCAGGCCAGCAGCACGGTTCGATTCCCGTACCAGCCTCCCCGTACAGGCGCCGGAATGTGGCGACTAGGGGCTTTTCACAGTAACTTCATTGAAGCCTACTCGTGACAATAAGCGATTTTCATTTAGGGGCAGCACGGTAGCATGGTGGTTAGCATAAATGCTTCACAGCTCCAGGGTCCCAGGTTCGATTCCCGGCTGGGTCACTGTCTGTGCGGAGTCTGCACGTCCTCCCCGTGTGTGCGTGGGTTTCCTCCGGGTGCTCCGGTTTCCTCCCACAGTCCAAAGATGTGCGGGTTAGGTGGATTGGCCATGCTAAAGTGCCCGTAGTGTCCTAAAAAGTAAAGTTAAGGGGGGGGGGGTTATTGCGTTACGGGTATAGGGTGGCTACGTGGGTTTGAGTAGGGTGATCATGGCTCGGCACAACATCGAGGGCCGAAGGGCCTGTTCTACGCTGTACTGTTCTATGTTCTATGTTCTATGTATAAATTTATGAAAAGCACATACATTTTTCAACTTAATTCGGTCGGCCAGGGTTTTTCAAAGTCAGGGTCACGACCCGCAGGTGGGTTGCGGGTGGGTGGCGGGAGGGTCACGGAGCGATCAGTCGCAGCATTTCCAATCTCGGGTGACGTATCCAACGGCCATGATCGGCTTTCAAGAATGCTGGCCGCGACTGACCTTTAAATACAAACGATGGAGTCTTCCCGCCAGAAGCAGCAGCAGAGAGCAAGTCACGATCATACACTGACATCCTTGATTTGAGCGCAATATCATGAAGGTTCCTCCATTTGTAGCTTCCAGCAAGCTAGCAACAGGACTGTGTGAAGAACTGAAGATGGGTCATTTTGAAGAGAGGGCCAGAGTCAAAAACAGGCCAGGATCTCGCAACTGAATCTGCTGAAGCGAGCTTTCCAGGAGAGTCCAGGGAAGGACAAAGCAGCACTGGTGAGCTGCATGCTGATCTCAAGGGCTTCTGGTGAATACCCAACAAAGAAAAAAAACTGGTCGGGTTCAAAGCAGGCTAAAAATAATTTATTGAGGGGTGGTTTTCTTAATTGTGCCAATGAAAATCATTTTAAAGTTTAAAATCCTCAAAACTTCAAAGGCATGGTGAGTTAGAGGACAAACCTCTTGATTTTTTTTCAACGGATGCAGCAAGGGCTTAAATTGTCAGCTGAAGTCCTTAGCAGGAATGTGACATTGAATGACAAAGCAAGTGAGATTGTGAGGATCAAGCAGGTTCACCTGCTGCATTAAAGGTCAGAAATAATGGTGGGCCACGAAGGTTGGCCCGTGTGGGTTGCGAAGATCGGCTGTCCTGGGTTGGGAATTGGTCGTGAAGGTCGGCCTACATGGGTCTCGAAGGTCAGCCAATTGGTAAAAATGGGTCCCGGGAAAAAGTGTTTGAAAAAAAGTGTTTGCGGCAGGCAAAAACTATTTATGCTTTGACTTTCCCCACCAAGACCATTCATCATTTCATTGAAAAACAGTCATTAAATAAAGCTGCATGCTTTCTTCTTTCACATTGTGTTGAACTAAGTTCAATGCACAAATCTCCTCGTCGAACCACCTTCCTTCTCAGAATTTCAATTGCTCAAAGTCCTTCTCCCGGCTTGGACCCTTCCTCTGAAAGGTTGAAGGCTCCTCAAACCTAAACTTAGGTCAAGATTTTAATGGTGTCGGCAAGACTCTGCGGCCTTCAAAAATGGCGGGCAGGACTCTGGCATGGAAGCCCTGCCCTCCACGTTTCCAACAGATCCAATTTTTGCCAGCAGTGGGAAGGAGGCAGGGCACGAATCACAAGGGAGAGAACTCCAAACACAGCACGGCCATTTGAACTTTGTGCTAAGTTCAAATAGGTCGCATTTTGGCTGCTGAAAGGCTTTGACTCACAGTGTAGGAGTCACAAATTGATGGACATACACATGCTTGAAAAACAGAAAAGGTCTGTTTAAGTGCTATGGTATAAAATCTTTTAAATCCCACACTCTTTAAACAGGAAAACAGGCTGAAGCTATCAGTAAGATTTTAAAAAACCTTCTATTTATTTTCTTTGATTGACAGGCCATCCGGTCTTAGTTAGAAAATAAACATCACCGTTTGGTTGTGCGGTTTCATGGGTTCTTTGTTGACACTTCCCCAAGGGTTATTATTGAGGGCAGGAATTTACTGTAAGGAGAATTGCTCACTCCTTATTGCAAGATTTGACTGGTAAACAACATGTCAAAAGAAAGCCTGCCCCACAGCTTTAATGTGCTGTCAATGGGCTAAACAAGCTGAGAGTCAGTGGGAAGAAGTACCGCCCTCAAGAGTTGCCAATCTGATTGGTGGGTAGCTCTAGCAGTCCCAGCAGTGCCTGAACTAAATAGTGGGCACTGCAAACAGACACACAAATAGGCTGAGGAGAGCCAGGAGGCGATTTACAATGTGAAGATCAGGAAAAGCCAACAGTCTGGTGCAAGTTAGTGCACGCCATTCAGGTACACTGTGGGGAGCCGTAATCTGAGATTTCTGCTGAATTACAGTGTCAGGAGAAATGGGTGGTTCAAACACAGCAGCTCAAGGACACCAGGGTTGACCACATGCACGGAGCAAGAAGCTGCAGGCCCTTTGCTCTCCTGTCCCAGTCATAGCTGCAGTCTGCCTTTAAGCATTGCACTCCGGTGTCAATCCGCCCTCAACTTCTGGGCAGCTCCGGCATAGCCAGGAGATTTAAAATAGCCTTTGTGTCAACAACATAGGTCTCAGCACGGGATTGGTACTTGGAATCAATCCAAGAGTTTTTTTCATTTGTTCATGGGCCATGGAAGCCACAGGCTGTGCCAGCATTCATTGCCTGTCCCTAAATGCCCTCGATGGGGCAGTTAAGAGTCACCAACATTGCTGTGGGTCTGGAGTCACATGTAGGCCAGACCAGGTCAGGACGGCAGATTTCCTTCCCTAAAGCAGTGTTTTTCAAACTTTTTTTCCGGGGACCCATTTTTACCAACCGGCCAACCTTCGGGACCCAACCCAGCCGACCTCCGCGACCCACGCCGGCCGACCTTCGTGACCCACCACTTTCTCTTACCTTGTTTGTTGCTGACAAAAATGGAGGAAATGGTTTTGTGTCCCTTTGGCCCCCCAAACTTGAGGGAAAAAAAGGCTGCGACCATATAAAAAAAAGTGCGGCCATGCCGCATGATCGGGCACAGTGCATGCGCAGTGCGGCCGAATGATTTTTATCTGTTCCTGACCATTTTGAAAGCTGCTCGCAACCGGATGGCTCCGCGACCCTCCCGAAACACGCCCACGACCCACCCGCGGGTCGCGCCCCCGAGTTTGCCAATGCCTGCCCTAAAGGACATTAGTGAACCAGATGTTTTTTTTTACGACAATCGACAATGGTTTCATGGTCATCATTAGATTTTTAATTCCAGATTTGTATTGAATTCAAATTTCACCATCACTCATTCGCTCAGATTGAAATTCAAACCCCCAAGTCTCAATAATACATCCCAATTTACACGTTGCCGACTGCTTAAACCAGACCAGATACATGTGACTTGTAAAGTTTGCTGTATTAACACATTGTGCCAGAAGATGATAATATCTGTTGACAGATTCAATTTACCCATTCTCCTAATCTCAACCTGCTGTGATCTAAAGAGAATGAAGAGTGGGGGTGGGGGAGAGGATCCTTGTTGAGTGGAATCACAGCAGACTACTCCAGCACACCTTTCAATGGTAATCAGAGAAATGCTGGGAGCAGCTCACCCAGTTGATCTCTCAATAGTGTACCACCGGGGGAGTAAGTTTAAATGCTGAAACGCCAATTGAGTAAAACAATAGAAAACTAACCAATGCAGCTAGAAAATGAATAATGCAAGGAATAAAACATTCTCAACCAAATCTCCATTACCAAAATACATTGTTGTCAAATTTCTAAATCAGAGCCAAAAGAAAAGCCCATTACACCCATTGAGCTACTCTCTCAGCAGATCATAAAACAGCTTACACATATCAATCCAGTTTACCTCACCTGTAAAAGGTTATAGAAAGGTGATGGTAAGCGTCATTGACAGTGCTCTCAAGCAGCTCTTACTCAGCAATAACCTGCTCACTTGACGCTCAGTTTGGGTTCCATCAGGGTCACTCAGTTCCTGACCTTGTTACAGCCTTGGTTCAAACATGGGCAAAATAACTGAATTCCAGAGGTGAGGTGATAGTGACTGCCCTTGACACTAGGACAGCATTTGACTGAGTATGACATCAAGGCGCTCCAGCAAAAATGAAGGCAACGAGAATCGGGGGGGTAAACTCTCCGCTGGTTGGTGTCAAACCTGGCAAAAAGGAAGATGGTCGTGGTTCCCGCAGATCATTTCGGTCCCAAGACATCACTGCAGGAGTTCCTCAATGCAGTGTCCTAGGCCCAAACACTTTTATCAATAGTCTTCCGTCCACCATAAGGTCAGAAGTGGTGATAGCTGATGGTTGCATATTGTTCAGCAAGTCAAAGGTTGGGAATTCTGTAGCGATTAATTCATCTCCTGACTCCCGAAAGCTTGTCCACCAAGGCACAAGTCAGGGGTGTGATGAAATACTCCCCACTTGCCTGGATGAGTGCAGCTCCAACAACATTCAAGAACAACACTCAACACCATCTAGTACAAAGTAACCCACTTGGCTGGCACCACATCCACCACCTTAAACATTCACCCACACAGTGGCAGCAGTATGTCCACTGACAGGATGCAAGTCTCCAAAAGCAGCACCTTCCAAACCCATAACCTTTAATACCTAGAACTACAAGGGCAGCTGAGACATGGGAACACCTCCAAACCACACGCCTTCCTAACTTTTTTTTTTGTTTTATTTAGTGTTATTCATTTCCGGGATGTGGGCATCCCAAGTTGCCCTTCAGAAGGTGGTGGTGAGTTGAACCGCTGCAGTCCTCGAGGTGTAGGTACACCCACTATGCTGTTAGGCAGAGAGTTCCAGGATGTTGCTTCAGCAACAGTGAGGAAATGGCGATACATTTCCAAGTTGGGCTGGTGAATGACTTGGAGGGGAACCTCCAGGTGGTGGGGTTCCCAGGTATCTGCTGCTCTTGTCCTTCTAGATGGTAGTGGTCGGGGGTTTGGAAGGTGCCGTGTCAGGACCCTTGGCGAGTTACTGCAGTGAACCTTGCAGATGGTACACATGGCTGCCACTATTCGTCGGTGCTGGACAGTTTAAATGTTTGTGGAAGGGGAGCAATTAAGCAAGCTGCTTTGTCCTGGATGATCATAGAATTTACAGTGCAGAAGGAGGCTATTCAGCCCATCGAGTCTGCACCGGCTCTTGGAAAGAGCACCCTACTTAAGTCCACTCCTCCACCCCATGCCCGACCCAATAACCCTATCTATTAGGCAATTTATCATGGCCAATACACCTAACCTGCACATCATTGGACTGTGGGAGGAAACCGGAGCACTCGGATGAGACCTACGCATACACGGGGAGAAAGTGCAAACTCCACACAGGCAGTCACCTGAGGCTGGAGTTGAACCCAGGACCCTGGAGCTGTGAGGCAGCAGTGCTAACCATTATGCCGTCTCAAATGTCAAGCTTCTTGAGTTTTGTTGGAGCTGCATTTATCCAGGCAAGTGGAGAGTATTCCATTACACTTTTGACTTGTACCTTGTAGATGGTGGACAGGCTTTGTGGGGTCAGGAGGTGAGTTACTCGCTGTAGAATTCCTAGCCTTTGACCTGCTCTGGTTGCCACAGTAGTAATATGGCTAGTCCTGTTCAGTTTCTGATCAATGACAACTCCTGGGATATTGACTAGGGGATTCAGTGATGGTAATGCCATTGAATGTCAAGGGGCGGTGGTTGACCCTCTCTTGTAGGAGATGGTCATTGTCTGGCACTTGTGTGGCGCAAATGTAACTTGCCACTTGGCAACCCAAGCCTAGATATTGTCCATATCTTGCTGCATTTCAACATGGGCTGTTTCAGTACCTGAGGAGTCACGAATGGAGCTGAACATTGTGCAGTCATCTGCAAACATCCCCACTTCTGACCTTATGATGGAAGGGAGGTCATTGATGAAGCAGCTGAAAATGTTTGGGCTGAGGACACTACCCTAAGGAACTCCTGCAGCGATGTCCTGGAGTTGAGATGATTGACCTCCAACCACCACAACCATCTTCCTTTGTGCCAGGTATGACTCCAACTAGTGGAGAACTTTCCCCCTGATTCCCGTTGGATGAACTTGTAAATATATCACTGGTCAATATCTTGGAGGACCTTCCTCCCCAAAAGCACTGTGGGTGCACCTACACCACATGGATAAATGGTTCAAGGAGGAAGCTCACCCTCTCAAGGGCAATTAGTGAGTACCCATTGGCCAAGCTTCCTGGCATAATAAACGAGTGTTCTTTCCCCACAGCTCTTCCAACGGGTAATCAAGTGAAACTGCAGAATATGTAGAACGAAGATAGGAGCAGTACGCTATAACTGTTAAGGAAACGCAAATGCGTGCGCACACACACAACACAAAACACACACATACTCTTTTATTTCTCTTTTAAATGACTGTTAGTTCTTTCATGTCTGACAAATCTGTTAAAGTTCTTTGAGTCGGTAACAAGGAAGTTAGACAAAGGAAAACCAGTGGACGTGATTTAGAACATAGAACATAGAACAGTACAGCACAGAACAGACCCTTCGGCCCTCGATGTTGTGCCGAGCAATGATCACCCTACTCAAACCCACGTATCCACCCTATACCCATAACCCAACAACTCACCCCCTTAACCTTACTATTAGGACACTACGGGCAATTTAGCATGGCCAATCCACTTAACCCGCACATCTTTGGACTGGAAATTTATTTAGATTTCCAGAAGGCCTTTGACAAGGTGCCGTATAGGAGGCTGTTATATAAGTCAAGAGGCCATGGTGTTAAGGGTAAGATCCTGGTATAGATAGAGGATTAGTTGGCTGTGGGGATAAAAGGGTCTTTTTCAGGATGGCAGCCGGTGACTAGAGGTGTGCCTCAGGGGTCTGTGCTGGGACCACAACTTTTCACAGTATACATAATGATCTGGAAGAAGGAACTGAAGGGACCGTTGCCAAGTTTGTAGATGATACAAAGATCTGTAGAGGGACAGGTAGTATTGAGGAAGCAGGGGGGGCTACAGAAGGATTTGGACAGGCTAGGAGAGTGGGCAATGAAGGGGCAAATAAATACAATGTGGAAAAGTGTGAGGTTATGCACTTTGGAAGGAGGAATGAAGGTGTAGACTATTTTCTGAAAGGGAAAAGATTTAGGAAATCAGAAGCACAAAGAGAGTCCTTTTTCAAATTTCTCTTAAGCTTAACGTGCAGGTTCAGTCGGCAGTTAGGAAATCAAATGCAATGTTCGCACCCATGTCAAGAGGTCTAGAATACAAGAGCGAGGATGTACTTCTGAGGCTGTATAAGGCTCTGGTCAGACTCCATTTGGAGTACTGTGAGCAGTTTTGGGCCCCATATCTAAGGAAGGATGTGCTGACCTTGGAAAGGGTCCAGAGGAGGTTCACAAGAATGATCCCTGGATATGAAGAGGGGGGAGCTGAGCTGAAGCAGAAGAGGAGGAAGATGATGATGAACGTAGGAAGACACAAATGGATTAAGAATTTTTTTTCTGTATTTAGAAACAGAATTGGTTGGATTATTAAGTCAGTAGAAGACCAGAAGACATAGGAGGGCAATCAGGCCATTCGGCCCATCGAGTCTGCTCCGCCATCCAATCATTGCTGATATGTTTCACATCCCTATTCTCCTGCCTTCTCCCCATAACCCTGATCCCCTTATTAATCAAGAACCTATCTATCTCTGTCTCAAAGACATTCAGAGATTTGGCCTTCACAGCCTTCTGCGGCAAAGAGTTTCAGAAATTCATCATCCTCCTCATCTCAGTTTTAAAGGATCGTCCATTCAGTCTGAGGCTGTGGCATCAGGTTCTAGTAATAATAATGACCTTTATTATTGTCACAGGTAGGCTTACATTAACACTGCAATGAGGTTATTGTGAAAAGCCCATAGTAGCCTTACTCTAGCACCTGTTCGGGTACACTTGAGGGAGAATTCAGAATATCAATTCACCTAATCTTTCCTGCTAATGGAACTCTACTCTAACTAGCCCTTTCAGTATCCTGTAATTTTCAATAAGATCACCCCTCATCCTTCTAAACTCCAACAAGTACAGACCCAGAGTCCTCAACCACTCCTCATATGGCAAGTCCTTCATTCCACTCACAAGTTCCTCAGTCTTCAACACTTCCCTAAATGGCCTACATTATGAATGTTGGAGAATTACTTTTAATGAAATTTCTCCCAAACTTTGACTGATTTAAGAGAGGGATTCAAAATTGCGAGGGGTCTTGTACGAGTTGTTGGGGGGGGAAACCTTTACCATTGGCGAGGAAGGATCAAAAAGGAGAGGGTGCTGATTTACACTAAAGAAACAATGGAGACACGAGGAGAAACTTTTTCACACAGCGATGGAGTGCGTTGCCCGAGAGTGTGGTGGAGGGAGATTCAATCGATGCTGTCAATAGGGAACTGGATTCTAATCTGAAAAGAAAGAATGGGCGGGGATATGGGGAGAAGACAAAAGGGAGTGATACCATGCGAGTTGCCCATTCGGCAAGCAGGGTCGAACGTCCTCCTTGTGCGCTGTAACAATTTTACAATTCTGTGCATTTCTGAATTCTGTGACAGAGACTGGGTTGGAACCTTACTCAGGGATGATTTCAGCAACAACTGATATTTATTGCACAGAAGCATTATAAAATGCCTCAAGGTGCTTCACATCCGAACCATGTAAAACAATACTAGGATAGGTGACCAAAGGTTTGGCCAAAGGGATACATTGTAAGATTGTAAGTAGTCACTTAACAGAGAGAGAGAGAGAGAGAGAGAGAGAGAGAGGGGCCGACAGGTTTAAGGAGAGAATTACAGTTTAGGGCCTAGGCGGCTGAAGATGTAGTTCCCAAAAGGTAGATCAATTAAAATCAAGGATGTGCAGGAGGTCATAAGTAAAGGAGTGCAGGAATCTCGACAGTTTGCAAGAATGGAGGGGATAAAAGGTATAAGGAGGGATCAGACTATGGAAGGATTTGAAATCAAGGATTAACATTTTTAAATTGAGGTATCATGGAAAGGGGTTGGGAGATATGCTGAAACCACCTCCTCCCACCCCACTGCCCATCCAATTCCATTCCCTTCTCTGCTAACCAATGTGGTCTATTTTTGAAAGGTAGGTGTGTGTTTTTAAGTCCCCCTGTTAGTGTGAGGTCCATTTTATTACTACCAGCAGCAGACTTTTGTGAGTTTAAACAAAGAGAATTATTTATTTTTACCAAAAGATCCTTGAGTCACACACCACACTCCGGAAAGACAAGGTGGTAGCGCACTTCTATGAGAATAGTTAATTGTTCATGTGCCTTTGCACATTCAGTGAAGAAAGCATTTCCCACTCTCAAATTGCAGTTCAGATAAGGTCAGATGCCTGGGGAGGTGGGTGGTCAAATCTAGGATTATTTCAAAGAAAAGAAGGTTTGGCAGGTGATGAAGTTAATCACTTGTATTATGAGGTCTAGTTTCTTTATAGGTGAACTCAGAGGTTTAGAAAACGTTTGGGATGCTTTTAAAAATACCTCTCAATTCTCAAAAGATAAAGATAATATGGCCTTTCTCTGCACCTGTCCTCTTCCCGGTGTTATTTTCAAACTGCCCCAAGTCTCTTTGAGTTTTGGGCCGAAGGTATTTCATTATCAGAGACACAGTTTCATTGATAACTATCATGGTGGCCACCATAGATACCTGAAAGTTGTCCATGCCCAATTTCACCACACCACTGACCATTTCTGATACCGCTGTCTACGGTTAAGGGTCAAAAATAAAAACAAATTACTGCGGATGCTGGAATCTGAAACCAAAAAGAAAAGGCTGGAAAATCTCAGCAGGTTTGGCAGCATCTGTCGGGAGAGAAAAGAGCTAACGTTTCTCGTCCAGATGACCCTTTGTCAAAGTTTATAAGGGTCCGTCTTTCCCAGTCAGAACAACCTCTTCAATTGCATTTGGAGGAAAAGAGAGACTCATTCTGTCCAATGTATGCCAATAGGAGCAAGTATACAAGAGTCCTTCTATTGTAAATTGACCTTTAGAACATAGAACATAGAACAGTACAGAACAGGCCCTTCGGCCCTCAATGTTGTGCCGAACAATGATCACCCTACTCATCCACCCTATACCCGTAACCCAACAACCCCCCCCTTAACCTTACTTTTATTAGGACACTACGGGCAATTTAGCATGGCCAATCCACCTAACCCGCACATCTTTGGACTGTGGGAGGAAACCGGAACACCCGGAGGAAACCCACGCACACAGGGGGAGGACGTGCAGACTCCACACAGACAGTGACCCAGCCGGGAATTGAACCTGGGACCCTGGAGCTGTGAAGCATTTATGCTAACCACCATGCTACCCTGCTGCCCCTTTCTGCTTCTGTTGACAGGGTAACACATTTTTTGTTTTTGGGAATTACCAATTTTTCCTGCTTTTCATAGCAAACTGCTGATTCTTTTTAAAAAAGCCAGTTCTGCCATTTTGTTAAATCATGCCTGAATAAAAACCCATCTTTTGGAACAAAACAGTCTTGATCACTTTACCTTTAGAAGTATTACCTTGCCTTAGAGGGGATGCAATGAAGAGCCACTAAACTGATCCCTCGATGAGATGGTTGCTTCTACGAGCAGATATATTTTCTTTGGAGTTCAGGTGATCTAACTGAAATCGAAAATTCCTAAGGGTTGACAGGATAGATGCTGCGGAAATGTGTGTGCCGGCTCGAGAATCGAGAACACAGGGTCACAGTCTCAGGAAAGGAGTCGGCCATTTAGAACTGAGATGAGGATGAATTTCTTCATCAAAGGCTTGTGAATCTTTGGGATTATTTACCCGGCAGCATTGATTCTCAGTCATTGAGATATATTCAAGTTTGATTTTTTGACTCCGAACAGCATCAATACAAATGGTCATAGATGAGAAGATTTTTTTTTCTCAAAGCTTTGGTGGTCTTTGAAACTCTCTTTCCCCAGAGCAGTGGAGGCAGGCTCTGTGAATATTTTTAGGGAAAAGGTAGATAGATTGCTCACTGACAAATAGCGACGTTTAAGAGACATAAATAGGATGGGAATAGAGGGATACGAAGTCCGGAAGTGCAGAAGGCTTTAGTTTAAACAGGCCTCATGATCAGCGCAGGTTTGGAGGGCTGAAAATGATGGTCCTGTGCTGTACTGTTCTTTGCGTCAAAAGTCATCAAAGGACCGTGGAGATCAGGCCACAATCAGATCAGCCATGATCTTATTGAATGGCAGAGCAGGCTTGAGGGGCCGAATGGCCTACTCCTGCTCCTAATTTGTATGTTTAAGTTGCAGGAATGTGAAGCTGAGGTAGATGATCAGCTATTACTGAATGGTGTAGCAGGTTCAAGGGGCCTCATGACTCACTCCTGGTCCTATTTATCATGTTCTTATAGACACTGGGGTAGATTTTCTTTCATCACTAAAAGAAAATAAGTCCCAAAATTAAAACATTGGCTCAAATGTAAATTTTTAAAAATCATCTACACAGACCATCATTACCGACAACATTTTGGCAGGGGCTATTGCTTCCAGCACAGGTATATTTTGAAGTGAAGTGTCGCCCTCGAAGTTGACTGTAACATAACCGCTTGTGGGCAAACATTTAGAAACTTTTTTTCTGGTTAAAAGAGTGTTTACACAGCAGCATTGCTGTGTTGGGAATATTCATGCAAGAGTTTAATGGATTGCAAAAAATTGTTCAGGGTTTCTGTCACTACAAATCTGCAGCAACATTCCTTCGCCGAGATTGCTTCACCTTAACAGGGCTTCTGTAAACTCAAGTGAACTGAATCGTGACAAATCTAGAATGTTTACAAAATATTAACAAATTTCCCCTGCGCAAGGATGATTTCATGTACAAGTGTTGAAGGAGGCATATCAGTGGCATTTGAAATGAAATGAAAAACGCTTATTGTCACCAGTAGGCTTCACATGAAGTTACTGTGAAAAGCCCCTAGTCGCCACATTTCGGCCCCTGTTCAGGGAAGCTGGTACGGGAATTGAACCGTGCTGCTGGCCTGCCTTGGTCTGCTTTCAAAGCCAGTGATTTAGCACTGTGCTAAACCAGCCCCTAGTTTGTTAACTGTTTGACAAAAACTCGATCAGCAAGCCAATTCTGACCATGGGAGGGGTTCTGCTAAATTGATCGCAATGAGGACAGGACAATTGTTTGTGATTGACATAATAAGCAGCACAACATCCTCGGGTATAAACCCAACGTCTAACTTATGGTCACTTCCAATTATTTAATTTATTATTATCCTAGAATAATGTAAATTCAGACGTCCATATCAGAGGTCTGGGCCATTGAGGTTAAACAATTTTCCCTGCAATGTCTGAACGAGGACACACCTAGGGGGTAGCGGGCAGGAACTGCCGCAAGCATCCCGATGCTCGGACCGGCGAGGCCGTCACCACTATAAAACGTTAATTGGTCCACTTAATGATGCCCCATGGGATTCATGTCGCAAATGATTCGCCGGGGCCGCGCTCGCAGGCCCCCGCTAACAAGGTAGAGCAACACTTAAATTGCCCCTGCACAGCCAACCCCACACAGCTCACAGCCAGGCCTCCGAGAAGGCCAGCCCCACGGCTCGGGATGCAGATCTGTGCAGGTTATTGGACGGGGCTGAGGCCAGATGGGATGCCCTGTTCCCACGATAGTCTTGGAGGGTCAACCACAGGGCAGCCAGTGCTGCCTGGCAGGAAGGGGCAGCAACCGTCAGCTCGAGAAGCGTCACCAGGAGGACCCGTCACCGCAATATCATCAATTACCTCCACCAAGCTGCATGGGTGGGTTAGCGCAGGACCCACAAGCCCCATCCCCCTCACCAGAATGTGCCTGGCACTGCCCCGCCCAGCCCATCCATGTCCAGCAGTGATGCCCATGCCACCCCCGTCCCCCATACTCCCCATCCCTCCTACTCCCCAACCCCCCACCCTATAGTCTCCATTCCCCCCCCCCTCCCCAATAAGGCCCATCTCTCTAACCCACCCCTGCCAAAATCCCCCCCCCCCAGTGATGAACACCCATACGGCTAATGGTGCTCCATCTGTGTCCCCGTAGAAGAAGTTGGCCCACAACAGATGGCAGAGGGCTACGACGGGCGGTGGGGTGCTGGACATTAGAGATCTCACCCCCTACGAGCAACGGGCTCTGGAGGTCTCGGTGAGTGGCTGAGGACAGACCTGTCACCAACGTAGAGGTCGGCGTATGGCACAAAGGTGAGGGTCCACCAGCCTCCAACTAGATAGATTGTCACACGTGAGTTGTTATTGCCACAAAGAATGACCCATCCGTCCCACTGACGACATGTCCATTCTCCCGCAGAATCTTCATCCAACGGTACCAGCCCATCCGGAGTGGTTCTCACCCCTTGACTCCTATGAGAACACCTCAGAGGACAGCTCCGAGGATGCCACAATCGGTGTGTCACAGCTGCCGTCCCCACCCTCCACCAGCACAGAGACACACACCTCGCTTGGCAACAGTAGCGGGCAGACGTCTGGGGCACATTCTGGTGAGCACCACACAATTGCTGATCCACATCAGGTGGAGGCAGGAACGCCCAAGTGAGACAGCAGTCGGAGGTCTGCTGGATCCCAGGGCCCAGCTGGGTCCCAGTCAGATGCTGAGCCTCTGGAACAGGTTTACTCGGAGCTGATACAGACTTTAGCTTGTGGTCGAGAGATTCCAAGGGGACTGATAGCGACACTCCAGCAGATTGACAGCTGATTGGAGGCGTTCCCAAGGTTAAGGGCACAGAGGATAGTGCCGGCAATACGTGGCACTGAGGCCAGCACTGCTAGGGTGGCGACCGCAGTAGAGAGCCTGGTGCACAACACTAGCAGCATGAGTGGAGGTGTCCAAGTCATGGCTCAGTTGGGGATGGCCATGGTTGAACGCCTTGACAGAATGTCCCACTGGGGAATTTGATCCAGTACCAGGTGAGCCCTGATGAGGCGCTGAGGGGCATGTCCCAGGTGCGAGGGGAGGTCAGGTGAGCATTGCCAAGGCCCTCCAGAGCACGTCCCAGGTCGCTAGGGGAGGTCTCTCAGTCCCATAACCGAGAGCTGCAGGACATGCCCCAGTCTCAGGTGGGCATAGGCGAGGCATTGCAGAGCATGTCCCAGTTACTTAGGAGCATCTGCTGAGGACATTGACATTGGGGAGCCGCCAAGATTGGCAGAGCCGGATGATGCAGGGGCAGATGTGGTTCAATCCAGCTCCCCTCCATCCTGAGGTGAGCCCCAGGTCCCTATGGAAACCGACAGGGAGGAGGGGGTGCTGGGTGTCAATCCCGAGCCACCTTACGGAGTGGCGACGGAGGCCACCTGCTTCCCTGAGATCTCACACCCCCAACGTAGAATCTGTTTACGATCTGACCGGCATGCCTCGATTGGCAAAATCAGGATCCCTCAGCAAGTGGTCACGCGGGCGCCGATTAATGCTCCTTTTTAAAAACGTGAAACTGGCTGCTGTGGGGATCCGAGGAGGTGAGCAGCTTTCACTCCCGGGTAGTGAGCCGGGGACACTGGGGTTGCTGCCCCGGTGCTTGCCGGGGGTGGAGGAGGTCCTGGCGGGGGGGCAAGCCTCGGTTAGTGTGGGCCGCCGTCAGACGGTGTTGGCGGGGGGGGGGGGGGGGGGGGGGGGGGGGTGGATGTCTCGGCGCCTAGCATCCCTATCAGAATGTGTGGCCTGAACACTACAGGAGACAACACCACGGAGGCAGTGGCCAACATTCAAATACCCAGGGGTTAGGCATCAGCACCGGGGGGGGGGGGGGGGGGGGGGGGAGGAGGACGAGGAGGAGGAGGAAACTGCACTCGGTCCAGCTAACATCACGTGCGGGTTTCTGGGGTACAGGGTGCAGGGTCCATTGAACAAGGGCATCCGCTGCAGACGCAGTTGTGTGGGAAGGGCATGTCGGATGGCAGGGTATGTGAAGGGTGGGGAACAATGAGAGAGGAGGGGGAATGGGGGGGAGCAATGGGGGAAGGCGAGCGGGGATGGAGGTGAGGTGGAAGCAATGGGATCAATGAAAAATGGGGGAATGGTGGGGAGGGGGGGGGGATCAGTGGGGGGAGGTGGCCCGGGGAGGCAGGGAGTGAAAGAGGCATTCAGGAGACCCATGTCCGGGTAGATGGGGCATTGGATTGGTGCTGTGCCCGCATTTCGGAAGAAAGTGCCAGACGAGTTATATTGGTTGCGATAAATGATTTTTAATAATTTACACGTGTCCCCAACTGCCCCAATCCTCTGATGGTGCCGTCCCACTCTCCCAGACCCTCCCCCCACATCTTCCCCCCCTCCTCCCCACAACACACCCTTGTCCCCTGTCGTCCGTCCGTTCCCCCCCCCCCCCCCCCCCCCCCAAGTGCCCTCTCAGTGATCCTCGACCTGTTTAGCCTTCATACTTTACTGCTGTGTCTAGATGCATCTCCAGGATGCCCATCAGAGGTGGAGGCAGACTGCTGTCAATGCAAGTGGTCTTGGATGTCCCTGGCATATGTTCTCCAGGGGCTCTGGGAGGAGGAGACCCGCGCACTTCCCGGTGGCACATGGCCCACCATTCTACCCTGTTCCGGATGCTGACTCCGAGACATGATCTGTATTCTATGATTCTACGTTGGGGGTGTGAGATCTCAGGGAAGCAGGTGGCCTCCGTCGCCACTCCGTAAGGTGGCTCGGGATTGGTACCCAGCACCCCCTCCTCCCTGTCCACCACCTGAAAGGCAAAATCAGGAGTGTAATGGGATACTTTCAGTTTGTCTTATTGAGTGAAACTTCAACACTGAAAAAACTCAACATCATCCAGGACAACACAGTTTGACTTGACTGCCACCCCATCCACCACCTTAAACATCCATTCACTCCTCCACCGACGTACAGTGGCAGCAGTATATATGGGAGGTAGTTTGGCAATTGGATGATATGTATTTTAATGCAAGGAGTCTGACTAACAAGGCAGATGAGTTGAGGGCACAAATTAAAACATAGAGTTATGGTATCATTTCTGTCACTGAGACATGGTTGAGACAGGATTGGCAGCTCAATATTCCAGGATTCACGATTTTCAGGCAAGATAGGCAAGGAGGTAAAGAAGGTGGGGGTGTTGCAATTTTGATCAGGCAATCAATTACAGCAGTAAGGAGAGAAGGCATCTTAGAAGGCTCTTCAGCTGAAGACACATGGGTAGAACTTAAAAACCTGAGAGAAATAGAAGAGCAGATATGTTGACAAATTTCAGAGAAGTATAAAAGTAGTAGGATAGTGATATGGAGGATTTCAACTTCCCCAACATTAACTGGGGTAGTCATATAAAAGGTTTAGAGCGTGTGGAATTCTTAAAATGCGTCCAGAAGAACGTTTTTAGCCAATGTGTAGAAGGTTCTAAAAGAGAGGGGGTGGTCCTGGACTTAGTGTTGGTAACAAAGCCGGGCAAGTGGTTGACTATGAGTGGGGGAGCATTTTGCAGATAGTGATCATAATTGTGTTATATTCAAGATTGTTGTGGAAAAGGACAAGGATAGGCCCGAGGTCAAATTTCTAAACTGAGGGAAGGCCGATTTAAATAAGTTCAGATGTGATCTGGCCAGAGTGGACTTTTAGGTAACCCTGTGACAGAACAGTGGAACGCATTCAAGAAGGAAACAGGGAGTACAGGGCCAACATGTTCCAATCAATAAAAAAAGGGTGGGATCAACAAATCCTGAATTTCGAGAGATATACAATGCGTGATAAGGAGAAAAAGGGAGGCTCATGGCAGATATCGAGGGCTTAAAACAGCAGAAGCTCTACAGGTGTATAGAATGTGCAAAAGGGAACATAAAAAGTAAATTAGGAGAGTAAAAAAGGGGACATGAAAGAATCCTGGCAGGAAAAATAAAGGAAAATCATAAGTTGTTTTACAAGTACATTAACGGTAAAAAGATAACTAGGGAAAGATTAGAGCCCATTAAGGACCACAGTGGTAATTTATGCGTGGAACCGTACATGTAGCTAGGATTCTAAGTGAATACTTTGTTTCAGTGTTCACTTGTGAGAGGGGCAGCGTGGGTATTGAAATCAGGGAGAAGAGATTAATATAAACAGAGGAGGTTCAGAGTGATCTGTCAGGCTTAGAAATAGACAAATCTCCAAGGACAGATGTCATATCCCAGGCTATTGCGTGAGGCAAGGGAAGAAATAGCAGGGCGCTGGTAATAATTTTCAATTCGTCTCTGGCCACAGGAGAGGTGCCGGAGAACTGGAGGACAGCCAATGTTGTACCGTCATTCAAGAAGGTAGGAAGGGATAAACCAGGAAACTACAGGCCAGTCAGTCTAGCCTCAGTGGTGGGGAAACTATTGGAAGAAATTCTTAGACAAAGAATTTATCTGCATTTGGAGAGACAGGGATTAATCGAGAAAGTCAGTATGGTTTCTACTTAGACTTCAGCAAGGTTTTTATAAGGTTCCACACGGGAGACTGATAGTGAAGGTAAGAGCCCATGGATGGGAATTTGGCAAAATGAAATGAAATGAAAATCGCTTGTCACGAGTAGGCATCAAATGAAGTTACTGTGAAAAGCCCCGAGTCACCACATTCCGGCGCCTGTTCAGGGAGGCTGGTACGGGAATTGAACCGTGCTGCTGGCCTGCCTTGGTCTGCTTTCAAAGCCAGCGATTTAGCCCCAGTGCTAAACCAGCCCCAATTTTGGATCCAAAATTGACTGAGCGGCAGGAAGCAGAGGGTGATGGTCAACTGGAAGTCTGTGTCCAGTGGGGTCCCGCAGGGATCAGTGCTGGGATCCTTATTGTTTGTAGTTTGCATGAATGATTTAGACATGAATGAAGGGGGGTTGATCAGTAAGCTTGCGGATGATACAAAAATCGATGTGGTAGTAAATAGTGAGGTGGATATTCTCAGACTACAGTAGGATTTAGACGGGTTGGTGAGATGGGATGATCAGTGGCAAATGGAATTCAATCCTGCACTTCGCAGGACAAACAAGGCAAGGGAATACATGATAATTTGCTTGTACACTTCAGTGAGATCACCTCTCATTCTTCTGAACCCTAGAGAATATACACAGCCTCTCTTCAGAGGACAATCTCCTCATGCCGGGGACCAATTCGGTGAACCTTTGCTATCCCACCTCCGGCACAAGTATATTGTTTGGA
This sequence comes from Scyliorhinus canicula, assembly GCF_902713615.1. Classification (NCBI taxonomy): domain Eukaryota; kingdom Metazoa; phylum Chordata; class Chondrichthyes; order Carcharhiniformes; family Scyliorhinidae; genus Scyliorhinus; species Scyliorhinus canicula. Next base: position 191,419,084 of record NC_052151.1, read on the forward strand.
TGAAGGCCTCATCTTTCAGCCACATACAAAAAGTGTAACCTGCAATAAATTCGACCCGTCCTAGGTCAGCAAGGGTGCACCACACAAAAGCTCTCATTGTTGAGAGCTAATTAATATTTCTCCACATGCATGGGGCTAAAGGCTGCCTATGTGCGAAATAGAAGGTGGTACTGTGACGGTGAGAGATGTGTTTGGAGTCTGGGCTTATAGCCATGTTTTGACGGGCTGCTCCTTAGCGCATGCTGAGCAAGGCCAAAACAGGTTCAATTCCCGTACTGGCTGAGTTAATCACGAAGGCCCCGTCTTCTCAACCTTGCCCTTGCCTGAGGCGTCGTGACCCTCAGGATAAATCACCACTAGTCAGCTCCCCCCATCAAAGGGGAAAGCAGCTTACGGTCATCTGAGACTATGGTGATTTAACTTTATTTTCCTTCGTACATCACCTTCTTGATCTTGGCACTGCTTGGCACTGGACAAATTCTCCATGATGAATGGGACATGTTTGCCCTCACAAAAATTACGGCAATACATTTGGTTACCAGTTGAAGATTATTTTATGGTTGCACAACCTCTGTGGGACGTTGTGCTGATAATGGGATATTACTGTCATGCATGTCATCTCCCAGGCAAATGAACGCAAATGGATCCCAGCAGCATCTCTATTTTGTTACTATAGACAGCTTGACTCTTCTTTCTTGGAAAACAAAAACAGTGTCTATGCATACAAGTTACTTGTGCAACTGGGCACGTTTAGGCCAAGGCCCTGAATGTCCATAATTTAAAAATTCTTATCCGCGTTTTCAATTTCCTCCATGGCCTCACCCTTCCCTATCTCTGTGATCTCCCCAGTCCCACACATATCTGAGATCTCTCCACTCCTCCCATACCAGGCGCTTGAGCATTCCTGATTTTAACTGTATCACCATTGTTGGCCACGCCTTCAGCTGTGTAGGCTCTAAGCTAAGCTATCCCTTTTCTTCCCTATACCTCTCTACCTCTCCTCCTCCAAGACAGGTCTTGAAACATGACTCTTTCATCAAGCATTTCTTAATGGCCAAGGAAGCCAGGGGTAGGAACGATAAGATTTATTTTCACTAAACATAAAGTCTGCCGATGGCACAAAGTCATCACAGTGCCGTTTGGGACAACAATACGCCGGTCACTACCGGAGAAGCTGGTACTCCACGAGCCCCACAGGAAGATCGATTGCGGTTTCCCCATGGGCTTCGTGGGCGTTCTGACACTTTTGATCACCTGCCCTAATATCTCGTTGTGTGCCTCGGTTTCTGAGTTTGACTGATAAAACATTTCAAGTTGGCAGGAGTGTTTTTCAGTTGGGAGTGAATGCCACAAGTGCAGGTTACTGCTGCGGAGGAGGCACACACAGTACAATGGTGTGACAAATATTCAGGCAATTTGCTTTTTCCTCAGTTTGTTCATCAGGTGTGACCATCATTAGCTCAGCTAGCATTTATCCCCAATGTCTAATTTCACTCGCAATGGCGTGCTAGGTCATTTCAGGGGGCAGAAAAGAGTCAACCACATTAGTGTGGGTCTGGAGTTACATGTAGGCCAGACCGTGTAAGGCAGCAGATCTCCTCCCCAAATGAATCATATTGGTATTTATTTATGACAATTCAGTGACTTCATGATCATTATTAGTTTTATTCCTGATTTATTAATCAATTGAATTTAAATTTCCTCAGCCCCGGTGAGGGAATTTGAGCTCAAAAGCTTCAGAGCATCATTTTGGGCCTCTGATCTACTCCAGTAACATTGCCACCGTTACAATCCCTTCATAGCTCGACTGATCTTTGCGAGATGCGGGTGGAAACTTTCCATAGCGCTCTCCTGAGAAAATAAACGAGTTACCCTTTTTTTTTTGATAAGAAAAACAATATTGCAGCAATTAATTCTGATTTCTGGCTGCTCTCGTGGCATCGGTGGAGTGAATTAAATGTTCCCTGAAGAAAGAATAGGCTTGATGGGCCGAACAATTGTTTCACATTCAATACTCGGATGTTTTTGTAATTTAGTGGACCTGTTGTGTTGGTCTTCCATCATGTTTGGCCGTGCCCTGAATTTCAGAAGAGGTCTAACAATCCAGACCGTAGACAGAACATCAATCACCAGAAAACTATTGATTTTTTTTCCTGAGCACTGTGAAGTACCGTACATACTTGCGTAATAGCTGATCTCATGTGTAAGCCAGCCCCATGATTTGTGGCCTAAAAATACCAACCGCAATTTTTCAGACACCATGAGTATTAGTCAAAACATGTTTGTCAGGAATACAGTGGCACAGTGGTTAGCACTGCTGCCTCACAGCTCCAGGGACCCGGGTTCAATCCTGGCCTTGGGTGGCCATGTGGAGTTTGCTCTTTCTCCCAGTGTCTGCTTGCGTTTCCTCCGGATGCTCCGGTTTCCGGTTTCCTCCCACAGTCCAAAGATGTGCAGGTTAGGCGGATTGGCCATTCTAAATTACCCTTAGTGTCCAAAAGGTTAGTGGGGTTACTGGGGATAGGGTGGAGGCGTGGGTTTAAGTAGGGTGCGCTCTCATATATAATTTACAGTGGAGAAGGAGGCCATTCGGCCCATCGAGTCTGCACCGGCTCTTGGAAAGAGCACCCTACCACAGTCAACACCTCCACCATATCCCCATAACCCAGTAACCCCACCCAACACTAAGGGCAATTTTGGACACTAACGAGAATTTATCATGGCCAATCCACCTAACCTGCACATCTTTGGACTGTGGGAGGAAACCGGAGCACCCGGAGGAAACCCACGCACACACGGGGAGGATGTGCAGACTCCGCACAGACAGTGACAAAAGCCGGAATCGAACGTGGGACCCTGGAGCTGTGAAGCAATTGTGCTATCCACAATGCTACCGTGCTGCCCGCACGTGGGTCGGTGCTGACTCGATGGGCCGAATGGCCTCCTTCTGCATTGTAAATTCTATGGGCTGGATTCTCCGGTCACCAAAGTCAAAATCGTGTGTTTGGCGATCGGCCGGAGAATCCAAGTTTCCGACCAAATCGTGGGAGGCACCGCTTTCGCGATGGTCCGCCCCTTCCAAAGCGGCATACTCTCCAAGTACGCGGCGCCACGTATTGACGGCCTCAGGACATTGCCTGAGTCCCGCCCCCTATGCTCCGCCCCCAACCAGCCGAGTTCCCGATGGCGTGGGACACCTGTAGTCTCACGCATCCGGAACTCGCCGTGGCAGCTGCGAACTCAGTCGCCATCACAATCAGGGGACGGCCGATCTGCGGGCGGGGAGGTGGGGGGGGGGGGCGCCTAGGGGCACTGTGGGGGTGGTTCAGGCCATGTGAGCCAGCTGAAGGGGGTGACTATTTTGCAGCCTGGGTCCGCGAGCGGCCGCCGCCATACGCATGCACGGCCACGGACCTGCCGATTCTCCAGGGCATATCGGCATTTAGAGTCGGGTGCTCCACGCTGCCGTCCTGCTAGCCCCCCAGCAAAATGCGGAATTGGTAACAGTTTTGTACCATTTTTTCTGGTGTAAAACACCACCATTCCCACACCGACGAGAGAACATAGCCCCAGAATCGGACAATCCAGCCCTATCAATCTCTGAAAAGTGCAAAAATTTCAGATCCAGAGTTCCATCCTGGAGATGTGGATGATTCAATTTCCTCGCAAATGTGTAAATACGAATGAAAATGGATTCCAATAAATAAATACTTCAGACATTTAGATGTTTAAATTTGTTCATGCCTATTCAAGTTATTGAATTGATGAGATTATGGATATTAATTAATGAATTCTTTAGTGTTGTTGGTTTTTACTTTATTCAATTTTGGATTTCACTTGGGACACAAATCAAGCACAAGTGCCAACCCCTCACACACATTGCTCTTATACTAATCAACCTTGTGCCTTTTGGTCCAAAATATTGGAACAAAAATTCAACTTTTTCACACGTATATGTGATAGTCTTTCCACTCGAGGCCCACAGCCGCTTGGCAATGAGTGTAACACAGAGTGACTACAGATGTAAACTGGGGGGGGGGCATGCTGGCACTGGGCAATGCAGTTGACTGCTGTCGATGTGCACCACCAGTGCATAGCACATGACTGTGGTCAGCAATGTTGCTTTGTGAGAAATCCACAACACTTTTCCCACGGTGAATGGGGATAAACTAGCGGGAAGGCTCTTCATTCTCAGACAGATCTCTTTGGCCATTTCAGAGCAGAAGTTTCGGACAACCTTGGCTGGAAATTAATGGCTGTGGAGTGTTGGGCCCGTGCACTGGCTGTTGGCAATCCCACCGTGGCCAATTCCAGGAGCCCTGACATGATTGAAAGCCAATGAGGCATTGACCTGGGTGGTGCTGGGGCTCCCGGGTCATGCAGGGCGGCTCTCTGAGGGATGCTGGCCAATTTGAGGTCGGCGGCTCTGAGATACCAACAGCACCACCTGGATCAGTGTCCACTGCCGGTACTGCAGTGAAGAATGGGTCCTGGAACACAGCTAAGTTGGGCAGGTTTCAGGGATCATACAGGCAGGTCCCAACAAGGAGAGGGTGAGGGCGGAGCTGGGTGTGTGGGAGGGCGGTAAGGGAGGGGTCCCCCCATGGAGGCAGGCAGGAAGGCCAATCTAGACCCTTCCACTCAAATCTTAATCAGGCGGACTCAGGAAGGCAACAGATTTCCCAATCCCAGCCTTCGTGTCCCATGTTATTCCTCCTCTCCGCATCCCACCCTCCAGGCAGAAGAAGGGGAATTGTTTGCAATGTGGGTGAACATTACCATTAGGAGTGGACCATTTGGCCCTTCACACCTGCTGCACCATTCAACAAGTTCAAAGATGATCTTCCAATCACTCAATTTTCCTGCACCCCATAAACCTTCGTACCCCGAAAAATCCATCAACCTCTGCCTTCAATGAACTCAACTCCTGAGCATTCATGTCCCACTGCGGGAGAGAATTCCAAAGGTTCACAGCGCTCTCAGAGAAGAAATTTCTCCTCATCTCAGCCCTAAATGGCCGGCCTCTTGTTCTGAGACTGTGGCCTTGTGTTCCAATGAATAATGGAAAACAATTTCGCTCTCTTTATTTTTGTGTGATGAAAATATGCATTTCCAAAGGTATGATGACACAGAGTGATTCTGTGAAGTGGTTTCCCCTGACTTTGAGGGATGTAAAAGCTATTAGGAGAGTCATTCAAATCCATTCTGTTTAGCTGCACACAGACAGCAAGTGTGAGGAACAGAGTGTGACAAAATATGTCAGAACAAGAAAAATATCTCCAATGTAAATAACCTGGTCACTCTCACCACTGGAGTTATTTATCACATCTCCCCTGTTGACCTAATATATCCCCGATAACTTTTATTCATAAATAGCTAGAACCAGCTGGCAACAATTCGCACAAGTGGAGGTATTTGAAATGCATCTAACTCTTTCCATGTTGAAATTTCTGAAGGTCGATGCCGATCGCTTGTCATGTCCATCAAAGATCTGGTTAACTGGGCCTTTATTTTTTTAAATTACATGTCTTTTTGGAAATATCTCTCCCACTCACTCACCCCAGACTCAGTACAGAGTTCAACAATGTCAAACCATAATTTCTTCCCCCATTCTACTTCCTTTTCTTTGCGCGTTTTTTTTTCTTTCAGATGGCAACTCCTCATTATTCCGCCATTCACACCGCCTCATAGAATGTCATAGAGTCCCTACAGTGCGGTGAATGTGGTTGTGCAGTACAAGATAGTGCTTATCCTTCAACAGCATGCGAAACAGGTAAGGTAAAATATTATCCTGATTCACCAGATAGGAACAATCACCACAAGGTTAAAGTACTGCTGATTTTAGTTTGGCAACAGCAACACATTGAGATCACTAAAGAGAGCAATTCAATTTAAATTAGCTGGAGTTAGCAATTGTATCAATACCGATGTAGTGACGAGTGAGAAAGCTATGCTGTTGTGTAAACTGATATGTTGGGTACTCTGGATCTGCGGAGACTGCGTTTACCTTAGCAGTAACATAGACAGGCTACCAACACTTGTAATAGTACAACTCTATTTTATTTAACTAAGAGCTGCTAAACATACTTGCACTGTGGGTCGACACTATGTTAGATTGACTGAAGACCTATGCCTAACCTGACCAGCCTCTCCTGCGAGCACACGGTAGATGTTTGTGCTACTGACTGCGGGCTCTGTCTGTCTCAGAGGCTGCATCCCGAATGGGCGGGAAAACTAGTGCCCTCTGTTTTATAGTGACCTAACTGGTGATTGGCTGCTGTGTTGTGTGTGTTGATTGGTCTTGCAGTGTGTCAGTCAGTGTGTGTCTCTGCACCATCATATACTGATGTGTATATTATGACATAAACCTTCCATGAAAAAATAACAAATGAAATTTGGCACAAAGCATAATACGGCGATTATTTTTTAAAAATCAGTGGATAAGAACATAAAACATAAGACTTGGGGCAGGAGTAGGCCACTGGCCCCTCGAGCCTGCTCCGCCATTCAAGAAGATCATGGCTGATCCTTTTGTAGACTCAGCTCCACTTACCCACCCGCTCACCATAACAATTAATTTCTTTACTGTTCAAAAATCTATCCATCTTTGCTTTGAAAACAATTAACGAGGTAGCCTCAACTTCTTCACTGGGCAGGGAATTCCATAGATTCACGACCCTTTGGGTGAAGACGTTCCTCCTCAGTCCTAAATCTACTCCCCCCTCATTTTGAGGCTGTGCCCCCTAGTTCTAGTTTCACCCGCCAGTGAAAACAACCACCCTGCTTCTATCCTAACTATTCCCTTCATTATGTTTCTATAAGATCCCCCCTCATTTTTCTAAATTCCAATGAGTACAGTTCCAGTCTATTTCGTCTCTCCTCAGCTAATCCGCTCAACTCCACAATCAACCTAGTCTGCAGCTGTCCCAGCCAGAACATTATTGTATGCCCTCAACAAAGCTTAATGTTTCTCAATGGGGTGTATTAGAAAACTATTAATGATATCAGGTGGGATAGGGATCAGATAGGTAAAAAAGGTGGAAATTTACAGCCCGGTTTGCAGTCAGAGAGAACCCGCAGAGAATCCAGTAACGCAATCGGAGAGACCACACTTCCTTATTTTCCCCACCCCTTGCCGCCGTCATCACGAGGTTCATGCCCACAAAGAGCATTCACTGAAATGGATTATCATAAATGTTATTATTAATGGGCCTCCCTGCCATATAGATTGGCTCTCTCACTAAATATTCATACCTTGCCGATGTGAGTACAACAGATTTTTAAATGCAGAGTTCAGTCGAGCGGGTACCTCCGGGGATGTAAATGCAAGTATAGCCACCGGGGGGGGGGACATGCCAAGGAAGTGCCTTTGCATTGATCCCTGGTATAGCCAGGCTGACGGGCCTTGATGGTAACCCTACAGGAGGGGGTTTCCATTTGTGTGCAATGGGCGGAGAGCGGTAGTTGGGGGGGGGGGGGAAACTTGCAGGCAGGGGGCTAGGAGTAACCGCTGAGTGGGGGAACACCAGCGATGCTTCCACAGTGGTAATGGGGGCCCCAGATAATTGTCTGAGAAATAGCAGGGGGTGGGGGGGGGGGGGGGGGGGGGTCTGATGATTGTCCATTGGCTGGGAGGGTGAATAAAACTTCAGTTCTGATCAAGACGCCCTTTAAAGATGGTGGCCAATCTCTGTGGAGCCGGAAACCGTCTCCATCAGGCTCTGCCCCACCAGAGTGACCACGTAACCATGCCACGGATTTTTCTTTCTTTAAAGAGGCTCAAGATTTGGAGAGTAAACATGTTTGGTGAGTTACATGCCAGTTTTCAGTCTGAGCCTGACACTGAAATACATGGGCACAGAGGTGGCACGGACTCCAGATGCCCGGTGGTAGTGGCCACACTAAAGATCTGGAACCAGTTCAGGTGCCACTTCAATCTTGGTGGTATGTCTATAGAGGCTCCCATTGGTTCACACTGACAAAGATGGACACCACATTTGGGACACGGACGCTGGACAGAGGGACACTAGAGTAAAGGACATGCATGTGGATGGGAAACCGGCGACCCTGGGGAACTGTCGGATAAGCTCCGACTCCCAAACGTGAACGAGCTCAGATACCTGCAGCTGCGCGGCTTCTGGCTTCTCCGCAAGAGGATAAGAACATTCCCCCGGCTACCCGGACACTCTTGAACACAATGGCAGGGCTTGACTGATGGGGGGTGGGGGGGAATGATAAGTGTGGCGGCATTTGTAGATGACTTTTAGTAAGGTTAGGACCCCACTGTACGAGACCAGCTGGAAATGGTGGGGAGGAGATGGGAATGGAGATGGGGAAGGACTCTGGATTGAGGCCCTGTGCAGGATCAACTCCACCTCCTCCTGCGCCGGGCTTAGCCTGATGCAACTCGAGGTGGTGCATAGAGCGCACCTTACTAAGATACGCATGAGCAGGTTCTTCCCGGAGGTGGAGGATAGCTGCGAGCGGTGTCAGGGGGGCCCAGCCAACCACACCCACATGTTCTGGTTCTCTTGACCCAGACTCAGGGAGTTCTTGATGCCATTTGTTGAGGTCACGTACAATATCGTGGGAGGGGTGCCCATAATCTGGCAGTTTTGGGGGTGTTAGAGCATCCAGAGCTCTGGGCAGGGAAGGGAGCAGTCACTGCGGCCTTCGCCCAAATGTTCAAAGTTACATCGAAATTTGGTGTTCCTTCTTGCCAAAGGTTACAAACCCTGCTAAAAAATGTAGGTGTGGTTGATGCAGACTATACAAGGTTTTTAGAGGAGATTAGTGAGAAGTGTGAAGTCCCTGAAAAGTATCAGAGGATGCCACTATATCTTATTGCAAACCTTTAATGAGACAAAGACAGAAATATTTTCATTCTGGATTTCATAGCTCCGGTGATCAGATTTAGTCTTTCTACAATAAGACATCATAAGGGCAAAAGGGTTAGAAAAGATAAAAATAAATACACGGAGAAACAAATAGGTACCGGACTTGTGGCACCAACAAAGTTACTGACTTTTAACGTAGGGGGTTTGCCAGTGGTAAGTTCGGAAATATGTGGAGAGATGAAGATGATGGTCATGAATATTGCGACTGAAAGTCCCTTCAGCAATGGACTCTGTGAAAGAACCACAGTGATTGATGAAATGCAACATCGCCGCGGGGGCCTCTTTCAAAGGCCCCCTATTGGCGCCGATTCTCCGGTCACCGGTGTCGGACCCGATTGCGGATCTGACGCCCATTCTCCGCCGAGCGCAATTGTGGCGTGGAGGTTCGGGGAATCCCGGCCCTTGTCTCTGAACCAGAGAATCGTGCCCCATGTTTGGAACATGCATTGGCGCAAGAAATTATCTTTTAAAGGTGAAGACTCGATTCCCCTTCTACCCCTTACTGCCTCATTTTCTGAAATGTTCTACTCACTATGGGGGCGACACCTGTTCATGCTCCCAGTGAAGCAGGAAATGCAAAAGTTAAGTTACGACAATGGTGGTAAATGTCCGATGCGAGGGTAAACAAGGCACGTACAATGTCCAAATGTTATCTCAACCAAACTGTGAGGGGGGAGTTCTGACTACAGGTTGAACTGTCCTGATTGGATTGTTGGTTCACTGGCCTAGATAACATATGTACGTGACAGGCCTCAGTCACGATTCCTGTTCCCAAATACTGTCCTTTGGAAACCAAGACCCTGCTCCTGTGTCACGTTTAGCTGAGCCAGTTGAAATCATTCAGCACAAACTGGGAACCGAAGCTGACACGTTTCTGGTATGTGTGTTTCAGCGCTACACCATATGGTGCATATATCCGCTGTGCCAATGGAAACATTATGTTTGAGAAAATAATTTGCATTTACATAGTACCTTTAATGAATCATAGAATCCCTACTGTGAAGGAGGCCATTCAGCCCATCCGGACTGCACCGAAGATCTGAAACAGCACCCTACCCAGGCTCATCTCCCCGGCCCCATCCCCGTAACGCCATCCACCTTTGGATACTAAGGGGTAATTTATCACGGTCAATCCACCGAGCCTGCACATCTTTGGACTTTGGAAGGAAACCGGAGCACCCAGAGGAAACTCATGCAAACACTGGAAGAATGTGCAAACTCCAAACAGTCTGAAGTCGAAAGTAACAACTCCCAAGGCATCTCACAGGAGAAAACTGATATCGGGCCAAAGCTTAGATAGGGAGTGAAAACCATTTTTAAAGTCATGAGAATCAGAGAGATTTACAGCACAGCAAGGGGTCCTTAGGCCCATCAGCCAGCCTATCCAGTCTATTCATAGCTGAAATGCTCCAGCCCAAGTAACATCCTGCAAAATCTCCTCTGCACCCACTGTAGTGAACGGATTGTACTGACCATTCACCACTGTATTACATTGTATCACGCTGTTGCCCATGTGGGCTCCACCTATGGACCATTGTACTGTACTACACGGAATGTGTCATGTTGGGGCCTGTGTGGGCTCCGCCCCTGGCTCCGCCCCCTTGAGGGGAGGTATAAAGAGCAGCAGCCCTGTAGGCGGCTCTCAGTAGCAGAGCAGTCGCAGGCAGGCACTGTTCTAGTCAATTAAGGCCACTGTTCACTTCAACTCTCTGTCTCGTGTGAATTGATGGTCGCATCAATTTAGTCGACTACAACATCGCTATGGAAGCGGCCCTCAAACCTCACCGACTGGAACTCGACCCACAGCCGTGGAAGCCAAAGGGATTTTTTTGCACTGGCTCCGATGTTTCGAGGCTTACCTCGCCGCCTACTCCTCACCCACCGTCACCGGCGAACAGAAGCTGAACCTCCTCCACGCCCGGGTGAGCCATCGAATCTCTGTACAACTCGAGGAAGCCTCCACATACGCAGATGCCCTCGCGATGCTAAAGCGCCTATACGTGAGGCCGGTGAACAAAATGTGCGCACGGCATCTCCTCACCACTCGCCGCCAATGCCCCGGGGAATCGCTGGAGGAGTACCTACACGACCTCAAAGTCCTTGCGCAAAGTTGCAACTACCAGGCCATCAAGGCCTCTCAACATATGGAACTCGCCGTCCGGGACACGCAAGTGGCTGGAGTCCGGTCCAACTACGTCAGACAAAGCCTGCTCGAGAAAAGCGCCCTCGACCCAGGAGACGGTAAAACTAGCCACCTCCCTAGAAGTAGCATTCTAAAGGCTCAACGCGTTCCCGTCCGATCAAGTGACCCCCCTCGTGGACCCCCGACCAGAGAGTACCCCAGGCCTGTGCCGCGCGGCTGCCCACCCAACCCGTGGGCCTACCCTGCTATTTCTGCAGCCAGTGCTAGCACCCCATGCAGCGCTGCCCGGCTCGGAACGCGAACCGCAGTGACTGCGGCAAAAAAGGCCACTTCACTAAAGTTTGCTTGGCCAGGTCCAAATCCTCCAAATCGCAGGCCCGGCTCTCGGACTCACAGGCCCACAGACCCCGCAGCGTAGCCTGCATGGGCCTGCATGCTGCGATACCAGAGCTCCGGTGATCGCAGCTCACAATCAGGGTGCCGGGCAGACTGAACCTGTGAGCTCTTCACCCCCGTTGGACTTCAATTTTTTTAACAGAGGGTGAATGTGGTGAACGCATTGTACTAACCATTCACCACGTATTACGTTGTGTCACGCTGTTGCCAATGTGGGCGCCACCTATGGACCATTGTACTGTACTACACGGAATGTATCATGTCGGTGCCCTTGTGGACTCTGCCCCCTTGAGGGGAGGTATAAAGAGCAGCTGCCCTGTAGGTGGCAGTCACTAGCAGAGCAGTCGCAGGCAGGCACTGTTCTAGTTGATTAAAGCCACTGTTCACTTCAACTCTCTGTCTCGCGTGAATTGATGGTCATATCACCTCCCGCCCTCCACCGCCTCCCCCACACGCTGCCGCCACCCCCCCCCGCCTCCACCGCCTCCCCCACACGCTGCCGCCACCACCTCACCTCCCCTCCCCCCCGCCTCACGAGTGGTGTGATGCTGATTACTAAATTATAATGGAGAGGATCTGCTTCGCGATGGAACTGCACCTGACCTGAACTTAAGCCACGTTGAAAATTAAAAGGAGTAAGTGTGAAAACTCCGTCCCCCGATGCTCACAGGATTCACTGGATAAACACAGCTACCTCATCCCTCAGCCCCTCATTAAACCCGCCAAAAAAGTAAATGTGTCCACATTGTCTCTCAGCTGCTTGCAAATCTGCCTTCAGCTCAATCCCTTTGGCATTTGCTGCTTGCTGCTGGACATTAAGCATATGTGCTGTCAATTCATTGAGGACACGAGCAGCAAGTGAAGCAGTGCTACAAATGTGCAATATTCTGTCACTGCCTCCTTCAGTGAGCATGGACACATTTTGCTCTTTGAATTATGTTGGAAAAAGACCAGGGCCAGCGCGTACTTACAGAACTGGTTAGAAATCTTGCTTTTTGTTGATAAAATATGGGAAATTATTGGAACCAATTGCAGCCACAATGTCACATACAGCTAGTGAGATAGAGACCGAGGATGTACCTCTCAGGTACCTCAACTGATGAGCTTCAACACAAAAGAAAAAGTTTGAAACACACACTAAGGCCAATTTTCACCATCACCAACTTAGCAATATTATGGTAGACTGCGGGCAGCACAGTGGCGTAGTGGTTAGCACTGCTGTCTCACGGCACTGAGGACCTGGGTTCGATCCCGGCCCTGGGTTACTGTCTGTGCAGAGTTTGCACATTGTTGGACAGGACAGTGTGAAACAGACTGGTAAGCTCGAGGAGATACTTGTTAGGAAGGAAGATGTGTTGAGCATTTTGAAAAACTTGAGGATAGACAAGTCCCCCAAGGATTCTATGGGAAGCAAGCGATGAAATTGCAAAGCCGTTGGCAACGATCTTTTCGTCCTCACTGTCAACAGGGGTGGTACCAGGGGATTGGAGAGTTGCGAATATCATGCCCCTGTTCAAAAAAGGGAACAGGGATAACCCTGGGAATTACCGGCCAGTTAGTCTTACTTCGGTGGTAGGCAAAGTAATGGAAAGGGTACTGAGGGATAGGATTTCTGAGCATCTGGAAAGGCACTGCTTGATTAGAGATAGTCAGTACAGATTTGTGAGGGGTAGGTCTTGCCTCACAAGTCTTACTGAATTCTTTGAGGAGGTGACTAAGCATGTGGATGAAGGTAAAGCAGTGGATATAGTGTACATGGATTTTAGTAAGGCATTTGATAAGGTACCCCATGGTAGGCTTATGCAGAATGTAAGGAGGCATGGGATAGTGGGAAATTTGGCCAGTTGGAAAACGAACTAGCTAACCGATAGAAGTCAGAGAGTGGTGGTGGATGGCAAATATTCAGCCTGGAGCCCAGTTACCAGTGGCGTACGGCAGGGATCAGTTCTGGGTCCTCTACTGTTTGTGATTTTCATTAATGACTTGGATGAGGGAGTTCAAGGATGGGTCAGTAAATTTGCAGATGATACGAAGATTGGTGGAGTTGTGGATAGTGAAGAGGGCTGTTGTCGGCTGCAAAGAGACATAGATAGGATGCAGAGCTGGGCTGAGAAGTGGCAGATGGAGTTTAATCCTGAAAAGTATGAGGTTGTCCATTTTGGAAGGACAAATATGAATGTGGAATACAGGGTTAACGGTAGGGTTCATGGCAATGTGGAGGAGCAGAGAGATCTTGGGGTCTATGTTCATAGATCTTTGAAAGTTGCCACTCAAGTGGATAGAGCTGTGAAGAAGGCCTATGGTGTGCTAGCGTTCATTAGCAGAGGGATTGAATTTAAGAGCCGTGAGTTGATGATGCAGCTGTACAAAACCTTGGAAAGGCCACATTTGGAGTACTGTGTGCAATTCTGGTTGCCTCATTTTAGGAAGGATGTGGAAGCTTTGGAAAAGGTGCAAAGGCGATTTACCAGGATGTTGCCTGGAATGGAGAGTAGGTCTTATGAGGAAAGGTTGAGGGTGCTTGGCCTTTTCTCATTAGAATGGAGAAGGATGAAGGGCTACTTGATAGAGGTTTATAAGATGATCAGGGGAATAGATAGACAGTCAGAGACTTGTTCCCCGGGTGGGTCCCAAACTATGTGGACAAGACCCGTCCACTCATTCAATCCACTCTGTTTCCCCTGATGGCAGAGGCTCACCAGGCCTTCAATCGTATTAAGGCTGACATCGCCACGGCCGCAATGCATGCAGTCGACGAAACGTTAGCATTTCAAGTCGAGAGCGACGTCTCAGATGTCGCTCTAGCCGCCACCCTCAACCAGGCAGGTAGGCCCATGGTATTTTTCTCACAAACCCTACACGCCTCCAAAATTCGGCATTCCTCCGTCGAAAGAGAGGCCCAAGCCATCGTTATAGCTGTGCGGCATTGGGGGCATTACCTGGCCGGCAGGAGATTCAGTTTCCTCACTGACCAATGGTCAGTAGCCTTCATGTTCAACAACACACAGCGGGGCAAGATCAAAAACGATAAAATCTTGAGGTGGAGGGTCGAGCTCTCCACCCTCAACAACGAGATTTTATATCACCCCGGTAAGCTCAACGAGCCCCCCCGATGCCCTATCCCGAGATACATGTGCCAGCGCACAAGTGGACCGACTCCGGACTCTGCACGACAACCTCTGTCACCCGGGGGTCACACGTTTTTACCATTTCATCAAGGCTTGCAATCTGCCCTACTCCATCGAGACTGCCAGGTCTGCGCGGAGTGCAAACCGCACTTCCACTGACCAGACCGTGCTCACCTAGTGAAGGCCTCCCACCACTTTGAACGCCTCAGCGTGGACTTCAAAGGGCCCCTCCCCTCCATCGACCATAACACGTACTTCCTCAATGTGGCTGATGAGTATTCCAGATTCCCCTTCGCCATCCCACGCCCCGACATGTCGTCTCCGACAGTCATCAAAGCCCTCAACTCCATCTTCGCTCTGTTCAGTTTCCCCGCTTACGTCCACAGTGTCAGGGGATTCTCATTCATGAGCGATGAGCTGCGTAAGTTCCTGCTTAACAGGGGCATCACCTCAAGCAGGTCGACCAGCTATAAACCCCGCGGAAACGGACAGGTGGAGAGAGAGAATGGGACGGTCTGGAGGGCCGTCCAGCTGACCCTACGGTCGAGGAACCTCCCAGCCTCTCGCTGGCAGGAGGTCCTTCCTGTCGCTCCTGTGCACGGCAACTAATGAAACACCCCATGAACGTCTCTTTGCCTTCCCTAGGAAGTCCACCTCCAGGGTGTCGCTCCCGACTTGGCTCGCAGCTCCAGGACCCGTACTCCTCCGTAAACACGTACAACTCCACAAGGCGGACCCGTTGGTTGAGAGGGTACAGCTACTTCACGCCAACTCTCAGTACGCCTACGTAGCGTACCCCGACGGCTGCCAAGATACTGTCTCCCTCAGGGACCTGGCACCAGCTGGTTCCACACACACCCTCCCGGCCCGGCGCCACCCTCCCCTCCCCCGGCGCTCCCAGCTTCAAACTCCGCCCCAGAACAATCCGTCCTCCCCTTGCCCAACCCGGAGGATGAAGAGGAATTTGACACATTCCCGGAGTCACCGAAGACCAAACCAACACCGGAATCACCACCAGCACTGTGGCGCTCCCAACGGCAGATCAAGGCTCCGGACCGACTGAATCTGTAACATGACCTGGACTTTTAAAACACCATCCCTCTGTACATAATTTTCCCCTCACCCCCGCCGGATTCAATCTTAACAGGGGGTGAATGTGGTAGTCACCACTGATGTATATATTGTATATAGAGGATGTCAGTGTAGGTGTTTTGTGGTAAGGCCCTTTACTACAGGTACGGGGGTAGTTCCTTGCTTGCTGGCTCCGCCCAGGAGGCAGAGTATAAATATGTGTGCTTCCCATACAACAGCCATTTCGCCAGCTGCTGTAGGAGGCCACACATCTTGTGTAATAAAGCCTTGATTGTATCCAACTCTCGTCTTCGTGTAATTGATCGTGCATCAATTGGTACATGGATTACGGTAGCATGATGGGGTGTAGATTAATTTGTTCTTAATCTAGGACAGAAGTTCGGCACAACATCGTGGGCCGAAGGGCCTGTTCTGTGCTGTATTTTTCTATGTTCTATATTGTTACCGTGTTTGCGTGGTCTGACCCCCACAAATCGAAGATGTGCAGGGTAGGTGGATTGGCCACTCTAAATTGCCCCTTAATTGGAAATTTGTTTTTTTAAATGAGCAGACTTTAGTCTCTTTGGTCTTTGTATAAATCATCTGATTCTCATGCTTTCAAAATCAATATGATGAAAATGGGATGAATTCCACATCAAGTGGGTGATATGACCGTCCACGTCACCGCTAAGACACTGAAGGTCAATATAATCTGGGTCAGTTGTATGGTGGTTTGCTGCTCCTGTGGAACCAGCTGCTTGCACCATTGGGGTGTGCATTAAATTTAAATCATTAAGGCCCCAATTAGGGGCAATCCTTTTCGCTCACTGGCAAATGCCACCACCAGAGGTGAATTCTTTGTGACAGCCCTTTGGGGGCCTCATTGGAACGGCCAGTCCATATCCCACTGACAGGACCGTGGGCAGGAAACACCAATGGCCGATCTGGAGCGGTTCAAATCCAAAGAGCCAGTTTGGCAGGCCCTGATTTATTCATTTTATTTTGCCATGCCCAAGAGCATCTCCATTTTTGAGGTGTGTCCACCCATCCCGATGAGGCTTCGAAGCTGTGGCCCTCCGATTGGGTCCGATGCTGGCTCCCGGAACATTGCTGATTTGGTCCTGTTGCTGGCAAATGCTGGCTCGGGACCTCATGACCCGGACATTGGGGTGCTGACCCCTGCGGTAAAATCATGTCTGGTGTTTGTGGCAAAGGGCAACTGAGTATTAAAGCATAATCAAACGATTTATTACCCAAAGCCCTCGTGAGTTTGCCAAACACAAATCAAGTCATCCTTCTTAATGAGACTTAAAAATAACAAAACAGCAATATGCACCATGATAATGATTTCTCAAACGAAGCATGTATTTAAACTGCAGGGTTTGGGTGAGGGGGTCTCAAATGTTGCTTTAAATCTTTACATATTACTTTCTTGATCTACCAGAAATAGTAAAATATTACAACATAAACTGCATATTTTGGATCTATAAAACAGGCTGTACAGCAAAGGCACAGAGGCGCTGGGTAACATCGATCAATGAGAGAGAAAAGACAGGTCAATGTTTTCGACAAGGAGCCTTCATATCAAATGCTGGGATGTAGGATCCATCTTTTCTCTCCTCTGTTCCTGACAGAGCCACTCTGCATTTCAGCATTTTCTCTACAAATAAATCCAACAGTTCAGGAAAACTAAACATGATTAATTTCCAATTATTCAACAAGATCACAGGTAAGTACAATAATCATCATCCAGAGAGATGCTAACACGCATCCCACTCTATTTCAGCATCCAATTCACTTCATAAACAGTTTCCAGTGCTTTCACTACTCCATGAGCTGGCCTATTCCACACATTGATCAGTATCTCCGAGAAGCATTTCCCAATATCAATCCTAAAGGTGACCTCTGAGGCAGTTCCTCTCCAAGCTGAAAGGCCCCTGTTTCTCCCAAGTCCTCCCGCGGAACACAGAACACTGGGGACCAACATTGGGATCCCTCCTCTGCACAGCCTCCTGCACTTTTAACATTTAATACTTTGCAACCAAATGGTCTGGAAGCCAAGGAAGACAACATCTGAACCTCAACTTCATTCATTGGCCCATGATAAGTGAAGACTTTCACACAATATAGCCATGCAGTGATACAAAGTGACCAACAATCATTAGTAACTCATGATAATATCAGGACTTTGTGCACTCCTGTTATGCTAACTTTTATTGAACAATAGGAGACACTTGCTATGTTTCTTTAAGCCACAGCTCAATCAAATTACTCGGGCGACTTGCTTTTGCAGGGCCTGTGCCCATTGTGACATGCAGCCCACTTATGAAGCACATTACAAGCTACCAGGCAACATTGGCGCAGGCTGGTAGCATGCCCTTGCTGTGGGGGCCACACGGACCATCACACAACCATTCACTGTTGGTATCTGACACTTTTGTGCTTTAAGAACACAGCAATCTAAAACAGTTGACTTTGGTACCTTATTACGAGTCTGTGTCTGTCCAACCACGATGAGGATGTTGGATGAGATGATGGAGAAGCAGAAGTTTATCAGGATAATCGACCTTTCTGATCGGATGTACCTATGCAAACACAACAGTAGGGCCCGCTTTGTAGAGGATTAATAAACATCTCCAAAATGAATCATCGTGAAAAATCGCTCTACTTTTGGTAATTAGCAATTTTGGCTTTAACTCAAGCAACATAACGTACCCAGGATTGAAGAGACACTAAAAGTGGTGAAAGTACATAACGGTTTCACAAGAACCAGGTACAAGTGGGACAAATGATCATCTGCACCTTTGGTTACATAAAGCTAAATGCAAAACACAGCAATATGCTTGAAACAATAAACTGTTTAATAGCAAGTGATGCATTATAACTCTAACTAGCAAGTCATGTTTTATTTATCCAAATTGACTTCTGCATGCTTCTGCTTAATTGTCCTAAACCAAAGACTCTATTATTACATGATTTGCCACACAAGATTGATCAACTGATTATATAGATGGAACTTTTTGTTTAAAGACTTTCAGCGCAATTGCTTTGTCTCTTAAAATAATGATTGGAAAATCCAGATCAGAGACTACAGGCTGGAGGGCTGATAATTGGCGAGGTGGAGTAAACTTTGTCGGGTCACTAGAGAGGCTCAGTTGTCAGTGAGAGGACCTCAGTAATGAAAGCCTAATCCTGTCACTCCCCCGTTATTGGTACTAATGAAAGTAATCTGTAAGGTGTCCTAAATACGCTCTCTGCAACTCGCGACAAATATCCCAAGATGTTGCCGTAGGGGTAATGTCACTGGACTAGTAATCCGGAGGCCCTAATCCTCTGGGAACATGTGTTCAAAACTGACCACAGCAGCTAGTGGAATTTAAATTCAGTTATCAAAAGAAACCTGAAAAGTAGCCTGAGCAATGAAAACCATCATCAATGGTCGTAAAAATAAACCCTCTGGTTCAGCATGATCCTTTATGGAAGTTCATCTTCTGTATTCACCTGGTCTGGCCCACGTGTAACTGCAGACCCACAGCAATGTGGTTGACGCTCAACACCATTTGAGGGCCATAAACAGTGGCCTTGCCAGCTATGCTCACATCTAATGAATAAATAAATAAAACCTCTCTCTCCGTAACATTCGCCCTAAGCCCAGAAATAGCCTGACAATAATACAATCAGTAATGGCTGCGCAGCCATAATTAGGACCGGTGAACACGAACAAAAGAGCAACACTGGGATCGAGTTGCATTTGAAGACACGCACCTCCACAGCACAGCGTAGACCACTGCCAGAGCGATGAGGGCCATACAGGACAGACCGCAGCCTACTATTAGAGTGACTGAAGGCATATCAGCGTTCTCCATATTCTGCGGAAGAAAAGCAGTGACAATTAATAATAATCTTTATTAGCGTCACAAGTAGGTTTACATTAACACTGCAATGAAGTTACTGTGAAAATCCCGGCGTTGTCACACCCTGGTGCCTGTTCGGGTACACAGGGGGAGAATTCAGAAAGTCCAATTCACCGAACAAGCACATCGTTTGGGACTTGTGGGAGGAAACCGGAACTTTTCTCTTCATACATCAAGATTCTTTCGTGCATCGAGATTTCTTAAATACATTTGGGTCAAAGACTAGGCTTGCACAATTTCACATGAAGTGATGAAGCTAACAGTAAAACTGGGCGAGGGAAAAAAATATCTTCAGTTTCTTTGGAAGACATTGCATGACCTCTACCATCTGGAGGGACAAGAGCAGCTGATGCATGGAAACACCATCACCCGCAAGATTCCCCCTCCAAGTCACACACTATTCCGAGCTGGCAACACATCGCCGTTCCTGCACAGTCGCTGGGTCAATATCTGGAAAATCCCTCCCTAACTGCACCGTGGGTGTACCTACACCATATGGACTGCAGCGGTTCAAGAAGGCATCTCATCAGCACCTTCTCAGGGGTAATTAGGGATGGGCAATAAATGTTTGCCTAACCAGCGACGCCCACATCCCAAGAATGAATGAAGGAAAACATCCACTGCACAACTAGGGGCATGATTTGGACACACAGCAAAAAGATAACAGGAAAAAATAAGCAAAATATGACTTGGGACATAACAGCTTATTACTGGCACAGACACCGAGAAAGCGAAAGCTGTCCCTCACAAGATAATTTACATGCTGGTGTCACCTGTGCCTTAGTCACAAAACAGATCAAATTTCACTCCTCTGCTTAACATTTAACTCCTGCCTTTATTTTTTAAACCGGAAATTCATTTCCTAATTGAATTTTTAATTTTGTTTGGGAATAGAATTGTGCCATGCCAACGCTTTGATAATATGGTCCGTCACCGGGGACTGCAACACTTAGTTTCAGACTGCATCTGCATACACATTACTTGAAATCAGGACACACTAGATGAATTTGCATGATAATGTGTCAGTGTTGGAGAGTGGCAGGAATGGGAATGTGTGGTTAAGTGAGACAGTGAGCTTGATCTCTTCACAAGACTGCTTGTTGTTTCAAAAGTCAGCTCCCAGACCACTTGCTTTTTCACTAACAGAGTGGCCGCTTGTTTGGTATTATTCCGCTCTGTCAATCACTCTATTGGGGTTTGCGATGCAAGAGTTTATAAGCAGTGTGATTTTTACCGTATTTCATCAACTGGTTAAGTGCAGCCATGGGAACGACAGCTTCCCCGACGACTGGACTATTACAACAACATGCATTTATAAGGCATTTTTAATGTAGTAAAACATCCCAACGCGCACAAAGCCTGATACTGAAGCCACATTTCGAACTGTTCTATTAGGGAGGGAGTTCCAGGATGTTGCTCCAGCAGCAGTGAAGGAATGGCGATATATATCAAAGTCAGGGTGGTGATATTTCCAGGTACCTGCTGCTCTTGTCCTTCTAGATGGTAGTGGTTATGGGTCTGGAAGGTGCTGTTTAAGGAAACATGGCGAGTTCCAGAAGTGTATCTTGTCGATGGTACACTGTTCCTCAGTGGGGGAGGGTTTGAATGTTTGGGGAAGGAGAAGCAATCAAGTGGGCTGCTTTGTCCTGAATGGTGTCGAACTTCTGGAGTGTTGTTGGAGTTCCATTCATCCAGGCAACTGAAGAGTATTTCATTTCACTCCTGACTTGTGCCCTGTAAATGGTGGACAGGCTTTGGGGAGTCAGGAGGTGAGTTACTTAGCATAGGATTCCTAGCCTTTGACCTGCCTTGATAGCCACAGTATTAATATAGCTAGTCCAGTTCAGTTTCTGATCAGTGGTAACCCCCAGGCTGTTGATTGTGGGGGATTCAGCGACAGTAATGCCACTGAATGTCAAGGTGAGGTGGTTAGATCCTCTCCAAGGAGGTGATCACACACCGCTTGTGTGGCACGAATGTACCTACACCTCAAGGACTGCAGAGGTTCAAGAAGCCAACTCACCACCACCTTCTGAAGGGCAACTAGGGATGGACAATACATGCTGGCCTAACCAGCGAGCCCATATCCCATAAATAATTTTTTTTTTTACACCATTAGGAGAGGTGACTAAATACTTGGCCAAAGTAAGAGTTAAGGAGGATAGAAAGGTAAAGTGACTACTAAAGCAATAGTGGTGGACCATTACTAATTTGTTCTCTGTCACAACAGTGATGCCCCAGAGCCAGACGGTAGCAGTTGCAACACTCTTAAATCCAATGGCATTTTCCTCAGCAGGTTATGTGTTGCTCATGCATACTGCAGGTAACAGCCATTTCCTGAATCTATCTTCATTCACCTTGACATGTTTTTTGGCAGAAACAAGAAAAAGTGGGATTTATTCGTCAAATAATCTTTGCAGATGCCTTCTCATGCTTCTAGTTTCAATGCTTCCACAATTCAATTTTTAAAGATTTTAATGGCATCAAGTGGTATGGGGTGAAAGCACAAATATGGCATAGAGATAGAGGATTAGCCATGATGGTATTGAATGGCAGAGCAGACTTTGAAGTGGTCGACTAGAAACTGACAGCACTTAACTCTGTTTGAAGTGGCCCAGGAGCTGTCAATCAAAGCTTGATGTTTATAAATATTGCGGTTAGAGCACTTCAGAATTACTGAACCGTGAAGGAAGATGAATGAAACGATGCTGACAGTTAAGGTATGTGAAAGCTGTCAATCACAGCCTAGTAAAATCAATATCAAAGATAAATAAATGAATTATTTGCAGATCAAAGATCTGAGGGGGTTTAAACACAGTTTGAACACTGGTCTTCTCTTTCCAGGAATTGACATGTGGTGCTTCCTATGTCTGAACCAGCAGGTGTATTGCCCAGGTGAGTGTTAAGGCAATCAGTTTTTCACTACCTGTGTATGGACTGCTCTCGAGCTTCCAACAGGGGTCTCCTTTGGGGGAGGGGGGGGGGGGGCTTCCTGGCAGGGGACTCTCTTCTGAGGGACTTCCTAGCAGGGGCCTCTCTTCTGGGGGACAGAAATCAGAGTCTCGCAATGTTCTGCATTTTTCTTCACGATCTTTGCTGACGCATATTGTGGCGAATCAGAAATTCACTCAGGGCTTATCTGAGCCAATCAGAATCATGATACTTGATGTTTTTGTTCTTCTCCAGACAAATGTAATTAAGCCTGCAGACATTGAACCCACAGGTTTCACTTCTCTGACAGGCTGGAGTTTCCTCTCTATTTGTGACCAAAGACACACGTAATCTGGGCCTAAACTAATTATGTGGCTTGAAAGATCAATGCAATTTAGACCTCAGCGAGTAACCCTTATGACTTGGATACGCCCATGTCTTTTTGATTTTTTCCATCAATCCACAAAACACGCCATGCCCCAACTTCGGGGAGATAGTGGCACATTGGCAATGTTGCTAGACTAGTCATCGAAAGGCCCCAGCTAATGCTCTGGGCACATCGATTCCAATCGCAGCACGACAGCTGGTGGCATTTCAATTCGATTTACAAAATCTAGAATCGAAAGTTAGTCTCAGCAATGCTGATGATGGAATTATCGTTGATTGTTGTAAAAACCCACCTGGTTCTCACATGTCCTTTAGGGAAGGAAATCTGCCATCCTTACCCAGTCTGTCCTACATGCGACTCCAGACCCACAGCAAAGTGGTTAACTCTTAACTTGCCCTCTGAACTGGTTGAGCAAGCCACTCAGTCCAAGGGTAATTAGGGATGGGCAACAAATGCTGGCCCAGCCAGCAACGCCCACAACCCATGAAAGGATACAATGAAAATCTCAAACATTATTGACCCATAACTTCCTGGGAGTGACAATCACTGGCCAAACTACCAGTCCGTAGTGACTCATCGTTTCTGGAATTCCAAAGTCCCTGTCTCGCCCGACCTTCCTCATTCAGGCCGGATGAGACTAAAACAGCGAAAGAGTTCCGGTGCCCCAACAGCGAAGTGTAAAAGGAACGCAGTGGATGATGACACACATCCAGTTTAAAGGGACCAATGAAAGGGAGGGGGTAAATTTCAAAGGTAAGTGAACAGGATGTGGGCATGGGTAGACTCAGGTTGGCGCGGGGGTGGGGGTCCCGGGGCAGCCATTACAATGGTCTGCATAACGCAGCACATCACTTCCAGTACAATCCTAGCTGGGAGGACTAACCACACCAGGCCCTGTTTGAGCCTGCTTTTATGTTCTCCCCGCCCCCTACATGGGAAGTTCGTACTTCAAGAGTCCCACAGGGAGATCAATAATGGCTTCCATCAATAATGGTTTTTGAACATACATAAAGATACTTTCCTCATCAATGTTAGCTGTGGAACATTAGTGTGTGGCAATAGTAAGGATAGTCCTCCATTAGTGCCCCAGCCCGTGGCCATGTCCCCCCATGCCCGCAGAATGACCCTCCTCCAACTGTGGCGGTGCGGGACTGTGTCCGCAGCCGCCACACCGAGTTCCCGACGAAAAATAGCACACATGACCCACGCTGTCAGGAACTCGGCCGGCCGGGGGCGGAGCATCAGGGGGAGGGCCTCAGCCAACGTACGGAGGCAGTGGATATGGCGTCTGGAGTACTCTGTGAGTACACCACTTTTCAGGGGGCAGAGCATCGCCACCCCCCCCCCCCCCCCCCCCCCCGATTTTGGCGTCATCGGGAATTCTCCGCCCTGTCGCCGAATGCGATTTCGGCGTCGGGATCGGAGAATCCAGCCCCTGGTGTGATTTAATGGATATAATACATATATTAAGTATGAAATACTGCTGTAGTGAATTGCAAATTATTTATCATTATTGAAAGATGTTTATTGCTGGTCAATGTTATAGAATATGACTGCCAACTCTTATTTTACTCTGTGAACTTGAAATAGAATAAAAGTGTCATACCTCAACTAAGTACTGTAAGAGTTACTCATGCAATTACTTCCAAAAACTGTCTGCCATATAGTGTGATATAATAGACAATAGGGAATGATATCAATGCTATAATCTAATTGAGGGGTTCATAAAAGACTTGAGCCTCATATGCATGGTTTATGATACCACTTGAGCCTCTTAATTAGGTTACAGCCCTGACATCTACTCCCTGCTACCCATTGCTCTGTATAGAGTTTTCAGAAAGTATAAGGAGATAAGGTCCTTGCATCTATTGTAAAGCAATTACATGGTCAGGAGTCTCAGATGATGCACATTAAATGCTGGAGGATAGCTCAGGCAATCTGCATTGTTAGCAGAATCCCTGAACTGTATGTAAACTGATGCTACAATAATCACTTGAGGCAGGTTTGGATTTTGAGAGATTCTGGAAAATGGTGACAGCTCGCCGGAAACCTGTTTTTTCCTCCCTACCGATTTTTATTTTGGATGAAGTCAATGAAGAGAGATGCTGACTCTCTTATCACCCATTTTACACCACTAAACAAAATCAAGGTCTATCCCACTGGTTTTTTACTTAGTGCCCCGAAAGCGCCTTAATAGTGACTCCGATGCATTGGCTTTCGAATAATTGATTTTGTGACTGTTATTTACGATTCTTTCTCGGTGATATTTTTTTCAATGGACATGCGAATTGTAAAAGTGCTGATATTCCAATATAAAAAAGTTAAATCAGATAATAATTAATAGTTATTGAAAACAGCCGCCACCATTCATTCTTTGTCTCACGTTTCAAAGATGTCAGCCGAGATTCTCCAGGGTCCCAGGTTCGATTCCGGCTTGGGTCATTGCCTAGGCGGAGTCTGCAAATCCTCCCCGTGTGTGTGGGTTTCCTCCGGGAGCTCCGGTTTCCTCCCACAGTCCAAAGTCCAAAGATGTGCAGGTTAGGTGGACTGGCCATGATAAATTACCCTTAGTGTCCAAAAGTGCCCTTAGTATTGGGTCGGGTTACTGGGTTATGGGGATAGGGTGGAGGTGTTGACCTTGGGTAGGGTGCTCTTTCCAAGAGCCGGGCAGACTTGATGGGCCGAATGGCCTCCTTCTGCACTGTAAATTCTATGATCTATGAATTAGGTCATTCAGCCCAAGTGCTGCGTGCCAGTATTCATGGTCCATAAGAGCCTCCTCTCATCCACATGCACCCAATTCGACAGCAACATCCCTATCAGAATATCCTTCCAGTCTTTTTTGTTTCCTCTCATGGTTTTATCCAGCTTTCCCTGAAATTGTCTATGCTGTTTATCTCAACTATCCCATGGAGTAGCGAGTTCCACATTCTCATCATTTGCAGTGAATTGAATGACAATAATTAAAAAAAACAAAGTGATGAACCTTGCTACCCGGGTGGCAATCTGATTGAGTGGACTCCTGTCCATTGTAAAGAGGACAAATGGAGGGAAATCTGCCAAGAAGGCAACAAAGAGGAAAACATATGTCTTTGGGATTTGGTTAGGATCTAGGCATGCTTTGCTAACCACCAAAGATTTAAGATGTCCCCATCTGGTAATAGGTGCTGTCTGCCTCAGGAGGTTATTCCAATGCCAATTCACCAACAGCTGCAGAAAACGGATGGCAGGCCAGGTGTTATCCAGCCCTTTGGCACCATCCCTGTAACACAGAATTGTCACAGCGCAGAAGGAGGCCACTTGGCCCATCGTGTCTGCACCAGCTCTCCAAACAAGCATTGTGACTTTTCTACGGTGTCCTCCTCACAGATTACAATACTTCCAAGTTTAGTATCATCTGCAAACTTTGAAATTGTGCCCAGTACATCCAAGATTTAGATAAATTTAGATCATATAGCAACTCCATTGCAAACCTTCCTCCAGCTTGAAAAATATCCATTGGCTTACTATTATTCAGCCAATTTTGTATCCAGGTTGCCATGTTTTATTGCACGAGCTATAACATTTCTAACAAATCTGTTATGTGGCACTGTATTGAATGCCTTTTGAAAGTCAATGTACAACACATCAACAACATACCATCATTGGCCCTTTCTTTTATCACCTAAAAAACTCCAGCACATTAGTTAAACATGATTCCCCCTTTAGAAATCCATTCTGGCTCTTCCTAATCAACCCACATTTTTCCATGTGACTACTAATTCTAACTCAAGTAATACTTGCTAGAAGCTTGGCCATTACTGAACTTAAACTGACTGGTCTGTAATTTCTGGGGCTCCCCTTACAATATTTTTTGAACAAAGGAAGATTGGACATCGCCATTGCTTCCACAATTTCCATCCCTGCTTCCCTCAGCAATCTCATACAAAAGAATAGTTTAAAATTGTTCTTTGCCTTCACTACACTCACACAAGTGGCTCTTTGTATATGCCTGCATCACTATCAAACTCAAACTCCAATGAATCCAAATGTGAAACTTCTGCAAAAAGTTGACATTAATTTTAGAAAGCAAGTTACATTCCTCAAAATCAACTCGGATTCGAACTCTCTCAGTCACATGACTGTAAACTTTGTGACTCAGTGAGAAGATTTGGCTTCAAGTACTATCCCAGAGACTTCAGCAAATAGATCTGAGGCAATACTACATACCATCATAGATGCCATCCTAGTACACTATTTGACTGCCAGTTCAAAGAGGTTATTAAAGGATTAGTTGCCTCTGATATGGGATGTCACTACAAATTTGAGGGGATTAAATGCTTTGAATGGATAGGGTGTATTTTTTTAATATAATGAAGGCTGTACTATACATTTAAACTTTTGTTCAATTTTGTCTCAACATGGTTCCTGAGGTCTGCCCATGGTGGATAATTGACATGGATGGTGTCAGGGCAAAGAGTGGTGGGTGATATTACATTAAGTTGGCATGGTGGCTACAAAGGGTGGATGAGGACATGACTTTGCATGAATTAACATTAGGTTGATATGTGGGCTGCAATTGGCCATAGTAGCTGAGGGGCATGGGTTGGCATAGGGAATGGATTGGGGAAATGGTGGGGTGCGAGGGTTATGGGATTTAAAATATCTGCAAACAATTGGGCCAGAGAACTGAGGGAAGCCCGTTTTGACACTAGGCAGCCCACGTGTACGACTCTGACCTGCGCTGGGAGCCAGCAGGCCTGACTCCGTCCTGCACCTACCCCAATGGCCCTCATAGCGCCCCCCAAAAAATCTGATGGGGCACTTTCTCCCAAGACAGGTGTAGTAAAGGTCAGAATTGGGGTTCTTCTCTGATGACTGTACAATTGTCAGCGACATTCGCAACTCCTCAGGTACTTAAGCAATCCATAGCCAAATGCAGCAAGACCTGGGCAACATTCAGGCTTGAGCTAATATGTGGCAAATGATATTCACACCACACAAATGCCAGGCAATGACCATCTCCAACAAGAGAGGATCTAACCATGGCTACTTGATCATCAACGTCATCACCATGGCCGAATTATCCCATTGACCAGGAATTGAACTAAACCAGCACATAAACTGTGGCTACAAGAACAACTCACCTGACTCGTGAAAGTCTGTCCATCTACAAGGCACAAATCAGGATTCCGATGGAATACACTCCATTTGCCTAGATGAGTACAGTTCCAACAACACTCAAACAGTTCAATAACATCCAGGACAAAGCAGCCTGCTGGATTGGCCACCTGAAACCTTCATTCCCTTCACCACTACATACCGTGGCAGCCGTGTGTACCATTTACAAGGTGCATTGCAGCAACTCATTAAGGCTCCTTTGACAGCTCCTTCCAAACCCACATCCTCCACCACCTAGAAAGACAAGGGCAGCAGATATCTGGGGATATCACCATCTGCAATTTCCCTTCCAAATCACACACCATCCTGACTTGGAACTACACGCTATTCCTTCACTGTTGCTGGGTCAGTATCATGGAACTCCCTTCCTAACAGCATAGTGGATGTATCTACACCATGCAGTTCAAGAAGGCAGCTCACCACTTGTCTATGGGGATGAACACAAGGTGTGACAGTGGAAGTTCCAGTTATCAGTATGGGTGGGTAAAGAAGATAAAACACGATATATGAAAAGAAACACTGACTGGTATGCTTGGCAGGTCTCATGTACCAATCAATTGCACTGGTGATCCAATGAAAATGGACTGCTGGTCCTTGATAGCACGTGACAAAAGAATATTGTTATATTTTCAGTTTCTAAAGTCAGTCCCATTATCAACAGGCACCTTGACTCCAATTTTGGAATAGATTGCGTGTGAGGCATTTTGTACATATCGAGAAAGCAGAAAATGAGAGCAGCTTCCCACACTAAACACTTGTTATAGTGGGTGTTCAATATGGCATTGACTGTGCAGGAATCAAAAGGCAACTTGCCTTTATATAATAATTTAACTTTGCCTCAAATCAGTACAGGCACCATGATTTACTTTAAAATGTAGTCACAGTTGTTCTGTAGGCCAACATACCATCCGTTTTCAACAGAACCAGATCCCATGAATAGCAATGCGATGAATGGCCAGTCAATATGTTTTTGGCAGTAATGGCTTTCAGGGAGGACTGCATGCCACAGCACTAGGACAAGTCATTGTGCTTTCACAAAACAATGCTCAGCTATTTTTAATAGCCAGCCTAAAGAGACAGCAAGGACCTTGGTTCAATTCTCATCCTGGTTTTCAGGTACTTCCATGGTTTGGTCCTACCTATCGCCGTAACCTCTCTCCAGGCCTATTAATCCTCTGGGACCATTATGTTATGCCAGTTCTAGCCTTGCACACAGCCTCCGGAACTCCCTCTCTAAATCTCTCGGGTCCTTTCAGATACTTCTTGAAACCCTCTCGGACTAAGCTTCTACTTCTGCTGAGTATCTCTATGTGGGGTTCGGTCTTCTGTGAAGTGTCTTGGGATGTTTTACTACATTATGAGGATGTGACGGGTAGAGTTGACGAGGGGAGCCAGTTGATGTGTGTATATTTGGACTTTCAGAAGGCTTTTGAGAAAATTCCGCATAAGAGCTTAGCATGTAAAATTAAAGCGCACGGGATTAGGGGTAGTGTGTTGAGGTGAAGAGAAAACTGTTTGGCAGACAGGAAACATAGAACATAGAACAGTACAGCACAGAACATGCCCTTCGGCCCTCAATGTTGTGCCGAGCCATGATCACCCTACTCAAACCCACGTATCCACCCTATACCCGTAACCTAACAACCCCCCCCCCCCCTTAACCTTACTTTTATTAGGACACTACGGGCAATTTAGCATGGCCAATCCACCTAACCCGCACATCTTTGGACTGTGGGAGGAAACCGGAGCACCCGGAGGAAACCCACGCACACAGGGGGAGGACGTGCAGACTCCACACAGACAGTGACCCAGCCGGGAATCGAACCTGGGACCCTGGAGCTGTGAAGCATTTATGCTAACCACCATGCTACCCTGCTGCCCCCAAAAAACAGAAACAGAAAAAAGAAACAAAGAGTAGGAATTCTCAAATTGGCAGGCAGTGACTAGTGGGGTACCGCTGGGAACGGTGCTGGGACCCCAGCTGTTCACAATATATATTAATGATTTAGATGAGGGAACAAAATGTAATAACGCCAAATTTGCAGATGCCACCAAGTTGGGTAGGAGGGAGAGCTGTGAGGAGGATGCAGAGATCCTTCAGTGTGATTTGGACAAGTTGAATGGCAGATGGCAGTATAATTTGGATTAATGCGAGGCTATCCACTTAGGTAGCAAAACCGAGAATGAAGACTATTATCTGAATAGCCATACATTAGGAGAGGGGAATGTGCTCGTACACCAGTCACTGAAGATAAGCATGCAGGTGCAGCAGACGGCAAAGAAGGCAATGGTACGATGGCCTTCATTGCGAGAGGATTCAAGTAGAGGAGCTGGGATGCCTTGCTGCAATAATACAGGGCCTAGGTGAGGCCACACCTGGAATTTGTGTGCAGTTGTGGTCTCCTTATTTGAGGAAGGATATTCTTGCTCTGGAGAGAGTGCAGTGAAGTTTTACCAGACAGATTCCTGGGATAGCTGGACTGACGCATGAGAAGAGATGGAATCAGTTAGGATTGTATTCGCTGGGGTTTAGAAGAATATGGGGGGGATCTCATAGAAACCAATAAATTCTAACAGGATTAGACAGGGTTGATGCAGGAAGGATGTTCCCTATGGTGGGTGTATCCAGAACCATGAGTCACTGTCTGAGGATACGGGTTCGACCATTTAGGACAGAGATGAGGCAAACTTTCTTCACCCAGTGAGTGGTGAGCCTGTGGAATTTGCTATCACAGGAAGTAGTTGAGGCCAAAACATTGTACGTTTTCAAAAAGATATAGCACTTAGGGTGAAGGGAATCAAAGGATACGGGAGAAGCGGGATTAAACTATTGAGTTAGATGCAATAGCGGAGCATGTTCGAAGGGCTGAATGGCCTTCTCCTGCTCTGATTTTCTATGATTCTACTGAGGGTTCTATACAAATGCAACTTATTATTGTCAATGTTGCATCGGAAGTACAGCACCTTCAACAGTGCAGCACTCCCTCACCACTATAACATAAGAACAAGGAGCAGGATAGGCCATCCGGTCCCTCGAGCCTGCTCTGCCATTCAATAAGATCATGGCTGATCTTTTTACGGACTCAGCTCCACCCGTCGGCTCACCATAACCTTTTATTCCTTTACTGTTCAAAAATCTATCTATCTTTGCCTTGAAGACATTTAACGAGGTAGCCTCAACTGCTTCACTGGGCAGGGAATTCCATAGATTCGTGACCCTTTGGGTGAAGAAGTTCCTCCTCAACTCAGTCCTAAATCTGCTCTCCCTTATTTTGAGATTGTGCCCCCTAGTTCTAGTTTCACCCGCCAGTGGAAACAACCTCCCTGCTTCTATCTTAGCTATTCCATTCATAATTTTATATGTTTCTATCAGATCTCCCCTCCTTCTGCTAAATTCAAAAGAGTATAGTCCCAGTCACTCAGTCTCTCCTCATAAGCCAATCCTCTCAACTCCGGAATATCCTCTGCACCCCCTATAGTGCCGGTACATGCAGTGGCAATCCAGATCACAGTCTCTGAGCTCTTGGCTGGGACTTCCTGGCCTTTCCTGTCAGGCGACCCCCTGTGTCGGGCTGGGTGAGCCATGCAAACCCAGTTGGCTTCAGCGGGACTGGAAGATCCTGCCGATATCTAATGGCAAGCCAACTCTACCACTGGAAATATGCCGGGGGGGGGCGTTCTCAATTCGGTACCAAATTTCGGACCGCAAACTTGAGGTGGGACTTAAATGGAATTTTCCACTAATTAGCATATATCTCATGTTGCTCATTGCAACATGTTTTAGTGCTCCAAAATAGGCTTCGAGACTCATGAGGCAACATTATTACAAACACATCGTCACAAACTTCAAGGCCCACAAAACAAACTAGCGATTAAGACACATTGGGACGAATAAGACTGAGATTTGCCAGGGTTCAGGGGCTTCATGTGGTTATAGCATTACCGGTCACTCCCCGCCTGATTTATGTGAAATCCTGGAGCGGGGCTTGAATCGCCAGCCTTCTGCACGAGGGTGCTACCTCAGTGGGCCAAATACTACCTTATTTCATTGCTCATGATTATATCTCCTGTAGGGATAAGGGAAAACTCTTGTGGATCTTCTTCCAGTAGTAACTGTTTTATTGGCATAGGTGTCTAGACTGGTATATGAATATTTTCCACTGACTGCACAGGGTTTCTCTTCTTTTAAGACTATCTAACCAAAGCATAAACATGGAAGAATTACAGCAATGTCTGGTATTTTACACTATTGTCATGCTCAGCAAAGACGTGTTATATAAATAACTTTAAACATTGACTGCATTCAGTGCAGAATTTTCTAGAACGGCCTTCCCTTTTAAATATGGACAGTAGAAGATTGTCTTGATGGCTGCCGAGGATCAGGTGACTTTTTCCCAATTTCTGCATAGACACATCTATTTCAAGTTTCCAGAAAGTCCCTAATTGAATGGCCAAGAGTTGGATGCTCCCTCTTGAACAGACATACCAAGACGAAACCACCTATGGAATTATCACCTCCTCGTGCTTTCAGACTTACCCAAAACTCCAAAAATCTATGTACTCTCAGACCTACTGTCGTTGAGTTCGGAATTAAACAAAATGAGAGCTGTAGAGAAACCAGTTCATCATAAGTAGGTGCTAATGTCCACCATCCAGCCCTCATTGTGCAGCACTGGCTTCCAACTTCAAATCATTCTGGATGAACAATAGAGCATGACCAAAGCTGACTACAGGTAACAAATCTTTTTACCCCAACTAGCAGAAAGCAACACATCAGTTTGCAAGCAACACGACAAAAAAACAGCAGGAAAGGTAGAAATATATATTCCTTCGAACTAAAGACTGCAACACTGTATGATCTTCAAGCCTGTTCCTTTTCAAGTCCACCAGTACAGAAAACCAACCTCCTGGTAATAAGTTTACAAACAACTAACTTCATGACCTGCTGAAAATTCACCTCTTCCTGAAATGACTTTGATATACAACTTTGGCTACTGTATTCACCTAGCTACACTTCAAAAGAGGAAAAGAACCTCCTCTTCACCAGGTCTGCATTGAGATTAGACTTACCATCTATTCCTTCGTTTGTAACTTGTAAAAGTGCATTATCCTCTTTAACGGTATTTAGCCCCGAGGGTGTGAGGGTGGTGAGTGAGTGACATTGGGTTAGTCTTTTGGGGGGGGGGAGGGGGGAAATCCACAAAAAGCTTGTTGCTTGTTATTCAAATTGACCGCTCATTCAGGACTTAACTCTCCCCCCCATCTCTCTTCTCAGAGGAACACACGGATTATGGACAATAAAGAAAGGGAAAAGGGGTTTCAGATCTTTCTCTTCCCTGTCAGTAACACTAACAACACATTAAAACTCGCCAGTGAGTGAAGTAATGCAGACTGACAGGAGTGTCACTGTATCGGGACATGCATGCATCTACCATCCGTACCTTCAAGTGGGGAATGTAAAGGAATATTTAAAAAAATTTAAAGGCATATTTTAGACTTTCTTTGTGAAAAATGAAGAAATGTTGCCCGTCAATTATGTTCTGCATCTTCGTTGCTCACAAACCAACTGGGCCCTGTAACCAAAGTATGTTCATAATATTCATCAACAGAGGCATACACTCCAGTGTCAACCAAACCAAAGCCAATACAGACTCCCTTAAATCACATATCATGTACAAAGCCCAGTGTATATTTCACCAACTATTTCAGCACTGTGAAATGAAATGAAAATGAAATGAAATGAAAATCGCTTATTGTCACGAGTAGGCTTCAATGAAGTTACTGTGAAAAGCCCCTAGTCGCCACATTCCGGCGCCTGTCCGGGGAGGCTGGTAGGGGAATCGAACCGTGCTGCTGGCCTGCTTGGTCTGCTTTATAAGCCAGCGATTTAGCCTTGTGAGCTAAACCACCCCCTGTGGTGGCAATGATGAGTGACACTGGCACTACCAGCCGTTCAGATATGGATAAGGCAGGGTCCTGCGCCATGATTTCCAGATCAGGCCTGATCACTGCCAGTGAGGTTTTATTTTTGTGACCAAGAGAAAATGAGAAAGGGCATCACTTAGCCAAAGATTATTTTTGTTGTAAAGTTATCTGTCCTCCCCATCCACTTACAGGAGTTTTCTCTCAATGGCGCCAGCAAGCCGCCAGTGTAAAACCGTCCGGGATTTACAGTATTGTGGCAGCACCAAACACTGTGCCACAGCAAATACCAAGTTTGCCTTGCAATCAGGCACTTTTAGGACGGT
Organism: Scyliorhinus canicula; assembly: GCF_902713615.1. Classification (NCBI taxonomy): domain Eukaryota; kingdom Metazoa; phylum Chordata; class Chondrichthyes; order Carcharhiniformes; family Scyliorhinidae; genus Scyliorhinus; species Scyliorhinus canicula. The sequence goes on from NC_052151.1 coordinate 191,453,360, forward strand.
ATGTCATCTGCTAGTCTTAAAGTGGACGGTGTAACATCAATCAGTACCTCACACACAGGGAACACACACAAGACATGATGGGGACCTGTACCTCACCACACCACCACCCTTTCTGCACTTTACTTGGGAGTGTGTAGGGGCAGATAAGTACTCTCAACAGAATGTAATCTCCCAGTCCCCCCCCCCCCCCCCCCCAAAAAAAAACCTCTGATTAATATTAGGAGCTTCTATCCTTGCCTTCTTGGACGGGTGATCAATTAGGTACCTGGTCTCGCTGGCCAACGAGTCTCTTTATTCTCTGACATATAAAACGAGCTAGTTTCTGCTCCTTTTAAAACAGGGCGTGAATGGTCAATTCACGCGGGTGAGGGGATTCAGCACGAATAAACGGTACCCCAACACACATTTCTGAGTCTCCATGACAATGTGGAGGAATTTCTCCTTTACTTTTCAAAGGCATTCAAAATATCGCAGTTTGATCTCAAAAGCGACGAACATAGCAATACTCCTCAACAAGAATAAACCTTACTGTTCTCAGTAGCACATCGTAAAAAAAATCAGGTCTTTTAAAAAAAAGGCACATTCTGTACAAGGTGGCAGGAGCAGCTAATCCCCATTTAGGTTCCATTTCAACCAAGTGTTGACTAGTTCCTCTCCCTTATCCCCAGATTATCATTACTCAGTGTAAAACCATAATCAATTTTTTTTATTAAAACCCCCCCACATGACTGGAGGATTTAGATGCAGTAAGACAGTGATCCTTTACACAGCCGCTTTAGAGAGAGAGAGATAGAGAGAGAAGGGGGGGGGGGGGTGGGGGGATGACATTTCGTATCTGCCACAGTTTGAAAGAAAATGGGAATTTGTTAATGAAGATTATTTATTTCTCCCCTTGGTTACTTACTATTTCTGTGGGTTGGTAAGCCAAAATGGCGAATGTCGACAGGCGATCACACAGGCATTTGGTATGGGATGCATCGGTAAGCACAGTTTTACATCCCAGAGTGGACCAGGCGCCGGTAGACTCGTTCCTGGAAGAAGGAATACATTAGATTTGACGGACAGTTAGAGAGAGAGAGATGGGAGGAGAGGCAGACACACTGTAACTATTTCACACACACACACACACACACATATACACAATCTCACACACACACACAGGGCAGGAATCATTGTAACATCTCGACTGGATAGCAACACGAAAGATACATTTGTTCATTACTGTTTACAAAAGCAATACCCGCGCTGCTGGATTGAAACGCCGGCGTGCAGTGATGTTAATGGACTATTTGCTGCTACATCCAGCCTGGAGTCTCACTCTAGGAGCTTTCCCTCAGGGTGTGAGTGTGTGCACCGTGAAAACGGACAGCATCAGCGAGTTACCGGCCGGGGGGGGGGTGGGAGGAGGGGATGTGTTTTTGCTGCAGGCGGCGAGGAGGAGCAGGGTGGAAAGGGAGGGATTTCTCTCACAAACTAAACACACAAGGTGCATCGTCAGGCAGAGGGTGGAGGAGAGAGATGGAGGCCGAGTGTCGCCTTTTTTTTTAAATAACAAGAAGGTCCAGGTACTGTGCTTTCCAGCGTCATCCTTGAAAGCCGCCCCGCTTTCCTTCAACCGGTCAGTAACAGCCGCCCCATCGCCAGCCCTACCCCGGGCAACGCTCACAAATGGTGCAAACCACACACACACACACACACAGTAGCAGCCAGCGTTACTGGAAAGAAATAATAGATTTTATATTCCGAATGCACGACCTGAAGGCAATTGCAAAATAAAAAAAAAAGCCAGTTCGATTATTATCATTTGTATTTTGAGAGAACCCTGCTTATTTACGTCGGCTTATAAAGTTCTCCAGAACACAACAAGGAAGCATTGCTGACTGAACTGTTTTTCACACTGGGGCTGGGGGGGAGTCACTCAGTCTTAACTCTGGTCTGGGGAAATGGTTGGAACATAGAAAGAGGGTTTTTTTTTAATTTACACAGCTACAGAATCTGCAATCAGGTTACAATCACCGACTCGATGTATTACAGTAATGTCTGACAATTAAGTCATAGAATTTGGCAGCACAGAAAGAGGCCCTTCGGCCCACCCTCTCCGTGCTGGCCAGCAATTAAACATCACAGTAACATTTTTTTGCTCGTCCCATTTCCACTCCACAGAATTATAAAATAGAATCCATACAGTGCAGAAGGAGTCATTCGGCCTGTCGAGTCGGCACTGACCTTCGAAAGACCACCCTACCTGGGACCAATCCCCCCCAACCCCACCCAAAGGGCCAATTTAGCATGGCCAATTCACCTATCCTGCACATCTTTGGGCTGTGGGAGGAAACCGGAGCACCCGGTGGAAACCCACGCAGACACGGGGAGAAAGTGCAAACTCCACAGAGTCACCTGAGGTCGGAATTGAACCCGAGTCCCTGGTGCTGCGAGGCCGCAGTGCTAGGCACTGTGCCACCTTGCTGCTCATCCATCCGTGCATCACAGTTCCATTAGCTATTTAAATCTCTCCTGCTTTCCGATCTATCACAGACTTTCTCTTTTGTTATTTTTTCCCACACTCTTCACCATCACATTTCTGACTTCTTCAGATCTGATGAAAGGTCATCTGCCGGGCAGTCCAATTATGTGGCTGTCATCCCAATAAGGACAGGAGCCCACACCCTCCACCACCCCCCCACCCCCCCACCCCTCCCATCATTCCCAAGAGCCGCCAGCCCAATCCGAAAGCCAATAGCTCAGCGGCGCCACCATGAATGGTGGCCTTGGCAGACATTGCGGCCAGGCCCCAGTGATCGACCGCTGAGGCCAGGAGGAGGCCATTGCCATCAAAGGGCACTGGACCATGCAGTTTCTTAAATGGAGCACCCTGCCCACGAATGCCGCTGGGAGGCCACGGGGTGTCATGGGTCAATCTTTGCATGTGGACATGCCCTCTTTCATGACATTAGCTGCTGCATACAAATATTCCAGTAAATGAATGAGTTTAGGAATGCATAAGTGAGGTGCTGACTGGGTGGGTAGGTTGGTGAGCTGGGTAGGTGGATGAGTGGAAGCAATGGGTTGGTGGGTGAATTTTTAGGCAGGTGAGTAGGTCATTGGTAGTCAGATCTGGTTGGTGGGGTAGTCAAGTAAGTCAGGATGGTAGTTATTTGGTTGGAAAGGTAGTTGGGTGTTTGGGGCTAGTCAAGCCTGGTCGGTGGGGTGGGGACTAAATTGGGTGGCCAGGGCATTCATCGGGTAGTGTGGATATTGGGGCAGTACGTCTGGGTGGTTGGAGGATGAGTCAGGTAGTCGAGGATGTAGTCGGGCGATGGAGAGATGGTTGGGTGGCCATTGGTTAGGTGGTTGTTGGGTGATGAGGGAGGATTGTTGGGGTCTGGGCAAGTCAGCTCATAGTGGTGAGACTGATGGAGCAGCAGTGGGAGGTGGGGGGGGGGGGGGGGGGTGTGGTCGCAGGTGATGCTTGGTTTTGTTACACAGGTGTTAGACCGGGTATTAAACTGTGTAACTTTTACAGGATAAGTATGCAGCTAAATCCCAAGTTTCTGTCCTGAGTTTAGGATGGGAGAATATTCACAGAGTCTCAGACAGCTAAAATCAATCTGCCACAATTTCAACATTGGTCTGTGCAGCATGGCTGCCACAGGATTGTGATGCACATCTCCAAATTATATCCCACCTCCGATGATCTGGAGGTGGGCGTATCAGGCACACAACTAACTTTGAATCAGATATGACTACAGTAATGACTACAGTGGACGCACATTGTAAATTACAAACTTTATGGTAAGGGGCATGCACCTTGTAAATGACCAATATTACGGCAATTTTAAAGTCCCTGGTAAATTACCGACATTTTGTTCATGTGAGTGCACCGTGTAAATTATCAACATTGTGGTATTGTGAACGTACAGTGATGTGTGTGCACACAGTAGATTAGCAACATTGCGATCATGTGAACGCACATGTAAATGATCAAAATCACGGTAATGATAATGCACCTTGTGAATGACCAACATTACAGTAATATGAACGCATCTTGTAATTTACCAACATTACGGTAATGTGAACGTACTTGTAAATTACCAACATTATGGTAATGTTTACGCACCTTGTAAATTACCAACATTACCATAATGTGAACGAACTTTGTAAATTACTAAACATTACAATAACGTGAAAGCAACTTGTAATTTACGAACATTGTGGCAATGTGAACACACCTTGTAAATTACTAACATTACGGTAATGTGAATGTACATTCTAAGTTTCCAACATTACGGTAATGTGAACACACCTTGTAAATTACCATAATTATGGTAATATGAACACACCTTATAAATTATTAACATTATGGTAATGCAAACTCACCTTGTAAATTACTAACATTCATGTAATAGGAACACACCTTGTAAATTGCTAACATTACGGTAATGTGAATGCACCTTCTAAATTACCAACATTACAGTAATGTGAAGGCATCCTGTAACTTAGCAACATTACAGTAGTCTGTGCTCCTTCTAAATTACCAACATTATGGTAATGTGTTCGCAGCTTGTGGATTACCAATATTGCGGTGATTGGACCTTGTAAAATATGAACGTTACTGCAATATGAATGCCCCCTGTAATTTAACAACATTTCCATAATTTAGATGCACCATTTAAATTACAAACACAATGGTAAAGTGAGTGCACCTTGTAAATTAACAACATTTTGGTGTGAGTGCTCCTTCTAAATTCCAAACTTCAGTAATGTAAATGACCAACATTACGTTAATGTGAATGAACCGTTTCAATGACCAACCATATGGTAATTTGAAACTATTTTGTAATTTACCAACATTACAGTTCTGTGAACACACTGTCTAAATTATCGACATTACAAGAATGAGAAAAATACCTTGTCAATTACCCAAATTACAGTAACGTGTGCACATTGTAAATTACCAACAGTACGGTAATGTGCAACAATCTCATAAATTATCAACATTACGGTAATGTGAATGCATCTTGTAAATTACCAACATTACGGTAATGTGAACGCACCTTGTAAATAACACACAGTACGGTAATGTGCAAGGATCCTATAAATTACAAATATTACGGTAATATGAATGCATCTTGTGAATTATCAACTTTATGGTAACATGAGCACACCTTGTAAATAATCAACGGTACGGTAATGTGCAAGGACCACGTAAATTACAAACATTATGGTAATGTGAACACCCATTGCAAATTACCAACAGTATAGTAATGTGCAAAGACCATGAAATTATCAACATTGCGGTAATCTGAACGTACCTTGTAGATTACCAACATTACGTAAATATTAACGCACCTTGTAAATTACCAACACAATGGTAATGTGAAAGGACCTTGTAAATTACCAAAATTACAGTACTGAGAAGGCACCTTGTAAATTACCACCATTTTGGTAATGCCAACGCACATTGTAAATGACCAAAGTTTACAGTAATGTGAACGACCTGTAAATTTCCACCATTTCGGTATAGTTAAGGTAGCTTGTAAACGACCAACATTGCGTTAATGTAAATGCAGCGTTTAAGTTATTAACAATATGGTAATGTGTAATTTACCAACATTACTGTAAGCACACTGGCTAAATTATCAACATTTTGCTAAAGTGAAAGGACTTTGTAAATTGCCAAAATTATGGTAATGTCAACGCACCTAGGAAATTACCACAATTACGGTAATGTGAATGCAACTTGAAAATTACCAATATCACGGTACCGTGAATGCACCTTGTAAATTAACAACATTACGATAATGTGCGCACAGCTTGTAGATTACCGACTTTGCAGTACTGTGATTGTGCTTTGTAAATTATGAACATTACTGTAATGTGAGTGCACCTCAAAAATTACCAACGTTACGGGAATGTAATGCACCTTGTAAATGACAACACTGCAGTAAGGTGAACACACATTGAATAATACCAACATGAGTGCACCTTGCAAATAAATAACATTACGGCAATGAGACTGAACCTTGTAAATTGCCAATGTTACAGCAATGTGACTGCACCTTGTAAATTACAAACACTATGGTAACGCAGATGCACCTTGTTAGGTAACAAAATTTAAGGTAATGCGAAAGAACCTTATAAATTTACCAACATTATTGTAAAGTGAGTGCACCTTGTAAATTACGAACATTATGGTAATGCGAGTGTATCGTGCAAATTACCACAATTATGGTAATATGAACGCACCTAGAATCTTACCACAATTATGGTAATGAGATTGCAATTTAAAAATGACCAATATTACGATACTGTGAGTGCACCTCAAAAATATTCAATATTGCGGTAATGTGAACGCACCTTGTTAATGACAACATTATGGTAATGTGAACACACCTTGTAAAATGTGCATTATGGTACTGTGACCATACAGTGTAACTTACCTACATTATGGTAATGTGACTGTACCTTGTAAATTACAAACATTACAGTAGCATGGATGCACATTGTCAATTACCAATATTACAGTAGTTTGGACACAGTAAGGTAATGTGAATGCAACTTGTAAATTACTAACATTACGGTAATTACCAACATTGCAAAAATGTAAATCTTCTAAATTACAATTATTACAGTAATCTGAATGCACCTTGTAAGTTACCAACATTGTGGTAATGTAAGTGTAACTTGTAAATTAACATTATATAAATGATAAGGCACCTTGCAAATTACCAAAATTATGGTAATGTGAACACATCTTGCAAATTACCAAAATGACCGAAAGTTAAAGGTGTGTTCACATTACCATAATGTCGCCATTTACAAGGTGCGTTCACATTACTGTAATACCGAATATTTTGAAGGTGCAAAGTTAGGGTAATGTGAACCCACCTTGTAAATTACCAACATTATGGTAATGTGAACCCACGTTATAAATTATTAATATTATGGGAATGTGAACGCACCTTGTAATTTACCAACATTACGGTAATGTGAACGCACCTTGTAAATTACCAACATTATGGTAATGTGAATGCAGCCTTGTAAATTACCAACATTACGGTAATGTGAACGCACCTTGTAAATTACCAACATTACGGTAAAGTGAATGCACCTTGTAAATTACCACATTACGGTAATGTGAACGCACCTTGTAAATTACCAACATTACGGTAATGTGACTGCACCTTATAAATTACCAACATTACAGTAAAGTGAATGCACCTTGTAAATTACCAACATGAGGGTAATGTGAATGCACCTTGTAATACTTTTTTTTTGTTTTTAAAATTCAGAGTACCCAATTTTTTTTCCAATTAAGGGGCAATTTAGCATCGGCAAATCATCTACCCTGCACATCTTTTTGAGTTGTTGGGGGTGAGACCCACACAGACACGGGGAAAATGTACAAACTCCACACGGGTAGTGACCCGGGCCGGGATCGAACTCAAGTCCTCGGCGCCATGAGGCAGCAGTGCTAATGACTGCGCATCCGTGGTGCCCTACACTTTAAATAACTAACATTATGGTAATATGGGCGCACCTTGTAAATTACTAGCATTACGGTATGGTGAACGCACCTTGTAAATTACTAATGTTACGGTAATGTGTACCCGCCTTGTAAATTACCAACATTACGGTAATGTGAACACACCTTGAAATTACCAACATTATGGTAATGTGAACACACCTTGTAAATTACCAACATTACGGTATTGTGAACGCACCTTGTAAATTACTAACGTTACGGTAATGTGAACCCACCTTTAAATTATCAACATTATGGTAATGTGAACACACCTTGTAAATTACTAACATTACGGTATTGTGAACGCACCTTGTAAATTACTAACATTACAGTAATGTGAATACACCTTGTAAATTACTAACGTTACGGTAATGTGAACCCACCTTGTAAATTACCAACATTACGGTAATGTGAACATACCTTTAAATTCTCAACATTATGGTAACGTGAACGCACCTTGTAAATTACCAACATTACGGTAATGTGAACCCACCTTTAAATTACTAACCTTACAGTAATGTGAATACACCTTGTAAATTGCCAACATTACGGTAATGTGAATACACCTTGTAAATTACGAACTTGAGGGTAAAGTGAACGCACCTGGTTAATTACTAACATAACGATAATGTGAACACATCTTGTAAATTGTTTTGTTTTAAACGCATTTTATTCAAACTTATATCAAAGTAGGTTACAGCAAATAAACACCCCGGGAAACATTCTTCACAACAATCAACTATACAGTTTGTATAGATTTTTCTAATTTTTCATCCCCCCCTCTCCATCACCCACCCCCAACCCCTGCGACGAACAGCTCCTCAAACACTATCACAAGTATCCCCCACCTTCTCTCAAACTTCCCTGCTGAGCCCCTTAACTCAGACTTTATCTTCTCTAACCGCAGGATGTCATACAGGTCAGCCAACCATGCTGCTACCCCCGGTGGCGATGCCGACCGCCACTCCAGAAAAATTCTTCGCCGTGCAATCAGAGAGGCGAAGTCCAAGACATCGGCCTTCCGCATTTCCATGAGATCCGGCTTCTCTGAAACCCCAAATATCGGCACCAAAGGTCCACTCCCTCCTCCACTATCCTGGCTAAGATCGCGAACACTCCCGCCCAGAACCTTCCTAATTTTTCACAACCCCAAAACATGTGCGCATGATTGGCTGGCACCAGCCCACACCTCTCATAATCATCTGCTACCCCCAGAAAGAACTCACTCATTCTCGCCCGAGTCATATGCACCCTATGCGTCACCTTTGTATCAAGCTCATCCTTGCACAAGAGGAGGTCCCGTTTACCCTGCGCAGTACCTCACTCCATACTCCCCAATTGATACCCATTCCCAACTCCGCTTCCCATGTCTCCTTGATCTTCACCACCCGCTCACCTCCCTGCTCCCCCAGCCACTTGTGTGTATATATATATATATATATGCCCAATTCTTCCCTCCCCTTCCACATCCGGAAGCAGCAGTCGCTCCAGCAGGGTGTATCTTCCTGACCTTTCGTACAAAGTTCCTAGCCTGTAGATACCTGAGCTCACTACCCCTCGGCAACTCTACCCTCTCCCTTATCTCCTCCAGACTGGTGAACCCTTCATTCAAATACAAATCCCTCACCTTGACTGGCCCCATTTCCCTCCACCTCCTGTGTATACTATCCATCCCCCCCTTCGGCTCAAACCCACGATTCTCGCACAGCACGTTAGCACCGACATCCCTTCCACACTAAAATGCCTCCTCCGCTGATTCCATATCTTCATCGTGGACTGGACCACTGGCTCCCTGAATACCTACTCGGAGCCATTGGCAATCCTGCCATCACCATAGGCTTCAAAATAGACCCCTTACAATATTCTTCCTCCATCCTAACCCACTCTACACCTTCCCACCATCGCCGCACCTTGTCCACATTCGCCGCCCAATAATAATGAAGCAAGTCTGGCAACGCCAGCCCCCCCCCCCCCCCTCCCCCACTACCTCTGCCTCTGTAGCAGGGTTCTCCCCACTCTTGGCACCTACCCTGCCCATACACAGTCAGAGATGATTGTGTCCACTTTCCGAAAAAAGGCCTTTAGTATAAAGATCGGAAGAGCCTGAAAGATAAACAAGAACCTCGGCAGAATATTCATTTTCACCACTTGGACTGTCCCCGCCAATGTTAAGTGCAGTGTATCCCACTTCTTAAGATCCTCCCTGGCCTCCTCCATCAGCTTCGTTACGTTCCACTTATGAAGCTCCGTCCATTCCCTCGCTATCTGAATCCCCAAGTACCTAAACCTATCCCTCGCTACCGTAAATGGCACCCCCTCTAAAGTAGCCAGCTGTGCCAGCTCACCGGGAATACCTCGCTTACATTCCCTACATTCAGTTTGTATCCCGAGAACCCTCCAAACCTCCCCAACAGGCCCATAATCCTTCCTATACTCTCCAACGGATCCGAAACATACAGCAAGAGGACATTGGCATAGAGCGACACCCGATACTCCCTCTGTCCACTCAAAATCCCCTGCCACTCTGCCGACCCCCTGAGAGCCATCGCCAATGGCTCTGTGGCCTGCACAAATAGCAGCAGTGACAGCGGGCACCCCTGCCTCGTACCCCTGTGTAAGTCAAAGCTTTGTGAGCTCATATCGTTCGTCCTCGCCCTCGCTCTTGGCGCCACATACAGCAGCCGCACCCATGCCACAAATCTCGGCCCAAACCCAAACCCTCCCAAAACTTCGAACAACTACCGCCGCTCCACCCGATTAAATACTGTCTCCGCTTCCATGGACACCACCACCTCCGGTACCAGAGCTCTCGACGGATTCATTGCCATATTCAACAGCCGTCTTATATTACTCGCGTGCTGCCTGCCTCCGTTCCTTATTCTTTATTCGCACGAACCGTAAATGATATAATTTCTCCCCCGACCACTGCCTTCAATGCTTCCCAAAAAATGCCCGCCGACACCGCCCCATTCTAATTAAACCACACAATCCCTATCGCCAACCTCCATCCGCCAACAACCCCAAGTCAAACCTCCACCCCGGCCTCTGCTCTCGTCCCGTACTGAACCGAATATCCAGCCAGTGGGGTGCATGGTCTGAGATAACTATCCCCGCATACTCTGCCCCCTCCACCCCAACCAAAATCTCCCGACTCACTACAAAGTGATCAATCCTCGAATACACCTTATCGACGTGTGAAAAGAAGGAATACTCCCTTCTGAAAGTGCCATGGATTCACCATAACCATCCTCTCCATAACCCCCCCCCCCCCCCCCCCCCCCCAGCTCCCTTGCCATTCGTACCCTACCCATCGCCCTGGAGCTGTCTATCCACCCTCGGCTCCAGGACAAACTTAAAATCTCCTCCCATGATCAACTGGTATGTGGCCAAATCCGGGATCGCTGCCAGCAACCCCCTCATAAAACCCACATCATCCCAATTTGGGGCATACACATTTACCAACACTACCGGTGCCCCTTCCAATATCCCACTCATAATCACATATCTCCCACCTGGATACCTCACCTCCTTCGCATTCACAAGTCCGATTTTTTTGCTCATTAAAATCGCCACACCCCTCGATTTCAACTCAAACCCCGACCCACCCCTTCCTTAAACTAACCTGGTCCTTCACACAGAGGTGTGTCTCCTGCAAAAAGATAACCCCCGCTTTCAAGCTCCTGAGGTGCGCGAAAACCCGCAACCTTTTAACCGGCCCATTCAGTTCCCAGATGTTCCACGTTACCAACCTTACTGGAGGCTTGCGCCTCCAATCCCCTCTACCGTCCTTCATCTTCCCCACTTAACTCCTGCCCCTTTAATTCCACTCTGTACCTAGCCCATCTCAGATGGCCCCGTTCTTCGCCCTTGACCATGTCATCTCTCACCCCCTGCCGCGTCGCAGAAACCCCCCCCCCACTTTTTCCCTTCCCCTTCCCCCCATTTCCCCTCCCCTCCCCCTCCCCCCGGCCACCTCTCTTGGCCTCCTCCCCCTCCACGTCACTTCCGCTCACCAGCATAACCTGCTAACGCGGCTGCCCCTGCCCAAAGGCACATCTAATGACCTCCCCCTCCCTCTCTCCACCCCCCCACCTCCTCCGCCACTCCTCAGCTCAAAGAAGAAGGCCTCCTGCTGGCCTTACCCTCCCCCACCCAAACAAGGACGTCTCCTGAACTCCAGGTAGCCTTTTCCAAAAGCAAACAAACATATGTTAAACACAGTCCCATAAAACAGGAGGGGGGTTGGGAACATCCATCCCCACATAGACCTTTCACCCCGACAACTCCTTACAATCTCAACATTGAACAGAACGTCCCCCCAACAAAAAAGGTGTAAATCCCCCATACCCTACACCCACTTCAAATATGCTACCAACCATTACATAGTGCCGGCACCTTAGTTCCCAAGCATTGTCCACTCAGTTCTCCCCAGTTTATGCTCCTTGATGAAGTCCTCGGCAGCTTCTGGGGTCTCGAAATAATACTCCCGGCCTCCGAACGTCACCCATAATTTCGCCGGGTAGAGCACCCCAAACCTGATATGTCGTTGGCACAGCACCGCCTTGGCCTTGTTGAAACCTGCCCACCATTTTGCCAACTCAGCTCTGATGTCCTGATAAATCCAGACGTTATTCCCCTCCCAGTCGCAGCTACGCTTCTCCCTGGCCCACCATAGAATTTTCTCTTTCTCCACAAATTTATGGAGTCTCACCATCACCGCCCACGGCGTCTCCCCAGCTCTAAGCTTTTGCCTCAGAGGCCTATGTGCTCGGTCCACTTCAGGTGCCTTATCTAGCACCCCTTCTGCCACCAGTCCCGCCAGCATCCTCGAGACGTACCTTGTGGCATTCACACCTTCCACTTCTTCAGGCAGGCCAACTATTCGCAGGTTCTGCCTTCTCGAGGTATTCTCCTGCTCCTCCACCTTTGCCCTCAAAGGTCTCCGAGGAGCCCCACCTCGGCCTCCAGAGCACCACACGATCGCCGTGGTCCGAGATCACTCCTTCAATCTCCCGAATCTGTGACCCCTGCACCTCCAAACACCTCTCCTGACAGCTTGCCCCTCCCCCCCCCTGCATGCTGAAAGAGACTGTCTGTGAAGCACAAGACTGTTTCAACTTTCAAGCCAAACCTCTCACTGTTTTCTGTCGGGTCCGGTGATCAGAAGACTTACCATTCCAGGGCTAAACTACCCCTCTAACATTCACCTACGCCTTTTCATCAAAATTCCACCCGGATCTGGGTAAAAAGAGCCCTTTTCTGTGACTTTGAAGAGGAACAGCCCTTTATGTGACCAATCACTCCATGGTCACAAGCGGAGGTCCACCTTGTAAATTACTAATATTACGGTAATGTGAACACACCTTGTAAATTACCCACATTACGGTAATGTGAACACACCTTTAAATTACTAACATTATGGTAATGTGAATACACCTTTTAAATTACCAACATTATGGTAATGTGAACACACCTTGTAAATTACCAACTTTACGGTAATGTGAACACACCTTTAAATTACTAACATTATGGTAATGTGAATACACCTTTTAAATTACCAACATTATGGTAATGTGAACACACCTTGTAAATGACCAACATTACGGTAATGTGAATACCCTTGTAAATTACTAACATAACGGTAAAGTGAATGCACCTGGTTAATTACTAACATTACGAAAATGTGGACGCACCTTGTAAATTACTAACATTAGGGCAATTTGAATGCACTTTGTAAATTACCACCATTTCGGTAATGTGAGATCACTTTGTAAATTACCACCGTTAAGGTATTGTGGGAGCACCTTGTAAATTACCACCATTTTGTTATTTGAATGCACCTGAAAATTACCACAATATCGGTAATGTGAGAACACCTTGTAAATTACCACCATTTCGGTAATGGGAGAGCCCCTTGTAAATTACCACCATTTCGGTAATGTGAGAGCACCTTGTAAATTACCACCATTTCGGTAATGGGAGAGCCCCTTGTAAATTACCACCATTTCGGTAATGTGAGAACACCTTGTAAATTACCACCATTTCGGTAATGGGAGAGCCCCTTGTAAATTACCACCATTTCGGTAATGGGAGAGCCCCTTGTAAATTACCACTATTTCGGTGATGGGAGAGCCCCATGTAAATTACCACCATTTCGGTAATGTGAGAGCACCTTGTAAATTACCACCATTTCGGTGATGTGAGAGCACCTTGTAAATTACCACCATTTCGGTAATGGGAGAGCCCCTTGTAAATTACCACCATTTCGGTAATGTGAGAGCACCTTGTAAATTACTACCATTTCGGTAATGTGAGAGCACCTTGTAAATTACCACCATTTCGGTAATGTGAGAGCCCCTTGTAAATTACCACCATTTCGGTAATGTGAGAGCACCTTGTAAATTACCACCATTTCGGTAATGTGAGAGCACCTTGTAAATTACCACCATTTCGGTAATGTGAGAGCCCCTTGTAAATTACCACCATTTCGGTAATGTGAGAGCACCTTGTAAATTACCACCATTTCGGTAATGTGAGAGCACCTTGTAAATTACCACCATTTCGGTAATGTGAGACCACCTTGTAAATTACCACCATTTCGGTAATGTGAGAGCACCTTGTAAATTACCACCATTTCGGTAATGTGAGAGCCCCTTGTAAATTACCACCATTTCGGTAATGTGAGAGCACCTTGTAAATTACCACCATTTCGGTAATGTGAGAGCACCTTGTAAATTACCACCATTTCGGTAATGTGAGACCACCTTGTAAATTACCACCATTTCGGTAATGTGAGACCACCTTGTAAATTACCACCATTTCGGTAATGTGAGAGCACCTTGTAAATTACCACCATTTCGGTAATGTGAGAGCCCCTTGTAAATTTCCACCATTTCGGTAATGTGAGAGCACCTTGTAAATTACCACCATTTCGGTAATGTGAGAGCACCTTGTAAATTACCACCATTTCGGTAATGTGAGAGCCCCTTGTAAATTACCACCATTTCGGTAATGTGAGACCACCTTGTAAATTACCACCATTTCGGTAATGTGAGAGCACCTTGTAAATTACCACCATTTCGGTAATGTGAGAGCCCCTTGTAAATTTCCACCATTTCGGTAATGTGAGAGCACCTTGTAAATTACCACCATTTCGGTAATGTGAGAGCACCTTGTAAATTACCACCATTTCGGTAATGTGAGAGCACCTTGTAAATTACCACAATATCGGTAATGTGAGAACCCCTTGTAAATCACCACCATTTTGGTAATGGGAGAGCACCTTGTAAATTACCACAATATCGGTAATGTGAGAGCACCTTGTAAATTACCACCATTTTGGTAATGTGAGAGCACCTTGTAAATTACCACCATTTCAGTAATATGAGAGCACCTTGTAAATTACCACCATTTCGGTAATGTGAGAGCACCTTGTAAATTACCACCATTTCAGTAATATGAGAGCACCTTGTAAATTACCACCATTTCGGTGATGTGAAAGCACCTTGTAAATTACCACAATATCAGTAATGTGAGAGCACCTTGTAAATTACCACCATTTCGGTGATGTGAGAGCACCTTGTAAATTACCACCATTTCGGTAATGTGAGAGCACCTTGTAAATTACCACCATTTTAGTAATGTGAGAGCACCTTGTAAATTACCACCATTTCGGTAATGTGAGAGCACCTTGTAAATTACCACCATTTCGGTAATGTGAGAGCACCTTGTAAATTACCACCATTTCGGTAATGTGAGACCACCTTGTAAATTACCACAATATCGGTAATGGGAGAGCACCTTGTAAATTACCACCATTTCGGTAATGTGAGAGCACCTTGTAAATTACCACCATTTCGGTAATGTGAGAGCACCTTGTTAATTTCCACCATTTCGGTAATGTGAGAGCACCTTGTAAATTACCACCACTTTGGTAATGTGAACACACATTGTAAATTACCACCATTTCGGTAATGTGAACACACATTGTAAATACTCAATATTTCGGTTATGTGGACGAACCTCGTAAATGACCAAAATTCTGGTAATGTCAGTGCAGCTTTTAAATTACCAATATTATCTTAATGGAAATATCAAACATTATAGCAAAGTGTATGTACCTGATAAATTATTGACATTACAGTAATGGGAACGCAACTTGTAAAATAGCAAAATTCCAATAATGTGAATGCACCTTGTAAATTACCAACATTTCAGTAATGTGAACGCACCTTGTAAATTATGAGCATTACGGTAATGTCAATGCAATTTGAAAATTATCAACATTACGGTAATGTGACCACACCTTGTAAATTACTAATATTACGGTAACGTGAATGCATCTTGTAAATTACTAACGTTACGGTCATGTGAACCCACCTTGTAAATTACCAACATTACGGTAATGTGAACATACCTTTAAATTCTCAACATTACGGTCATGTGAACCCACCTTGTAAATTACTAACATTACTGTAATGTGACTGCATCTTGTAAATTGCTAACAACACGGTAATTTGAACATACCTTGTAAATTACTAACATGGCGATAATGTGAACGCGCCTTGTACATTACCGTGAGCAGCACGGTAGCACAAATGGATAGCACTGTGGCTTCACAGCGCCAGGGTCCTAGGTTCGATTCCCCACTAGGTCACTCCTGTGCGGAGTCTGCACGTTCTTCCTGTGTCTGCGTGGGATTCCTCCGGGTGCTCCGGTTTCCTCCCACAGTCCAAAGACATGCGGGTTAAGTGGATTGGCCATGATAAATTGCCCTTAGTGACCAAAAAGGTTAGGAGGGGTTGTTGGGTTACAGGGATAGGGTGGAAGTGAGGACTTAAGTTGTTCGGTGCACTCGGTGGGCCGAATGGCCTCCTTCTGTACTGTATGTTCTATTATGGTAATATGAGAGCACTTTGTAAATTACCAATATTATGGTAATATAAGTGCACCTTGTAAATTACAAATATTACGGTAATGTAAACATACTTTGTAAATGAACAACATTACAGTAATGTCAACGGACCTAATAAATTACAAACATTATGATAATTTGAATGCAACTTGTAAATTACTAACATTATGGCAATGTGAATGCATTTTGGAAATTACCAACATTATGGCAATGTGAACACATATTGTAAATTATTAATCACGTCAATGTCAACGCATCTTGTAAATTACTAACATTACAGTTATGTGAACATACCTTGTAAATTACCAACATTACAGTAATATGAGCACCCCTTGTCAATTACAAACATTACGGTAATGTGAACACACCATGTAAATTGCCAGCATTTTAGTAATGTGAACACACCTTGTAAATTACCAACATTACGGTAATATGAACACATTTTGTTAATTACCAACTTTGCGGTAATGTGAACATACTTTGCAAATAACTAACATTATGGTAATGTGAGAGCACCTTGTAAATTACCAACATTACAAGAATCTGGACACTTCCGGTAAGTTATTTGCATTACAGGTATTGTGGGTGATCCTTGTAAATTCTTGGCGTCTAACTCCTAACTCAAATCACTCCGCTGTGCACTGTGATATCTGGCCTATTTTAAAATAGACAATGTGCCACCAAGTAAAACTATTAATAGCCTTAGGGCACGTCAAGGATAGGAAATGTAAATAATGACTGCGCATCCCTGCTAGCCCGTAATCACCATGTCGGTTCGTACTTGAAATCTCAACTGTTTTACATGGTGTCATTGTAACAAGTCCGCAGATGGCTGTCCCAAGTTGTGAACTCCAGCACATTTAAGATGCATTGAAGTAGAAGGCGAGTAGAGGTAGGTGAGGGGGATGGAATGTGCGTATGTACTGACAGGGTGAGATGAAGTCTCATGGGAGGAAGCTCATGTGGAGCGTAAATGCCAGCAGAGGCCTTTTGGGCAGGATGGCTTGTTTCTGTGCTATTAATTATTTGCAGTAGACTTCCAGTTGCGGCTATGCGGAGCTAAGCCGCACGTTCGGCAGCTCCCGCCAGGAACGGACTTTTGGGCTCTTTTAAGGGCCCCCAGCGGTACTTGCTCAACGGTTCCCGACATGAGAAGGTGTCTGCAGTGGATCCCCAGTGGTCTATGGTCTTGACCAGGAGCAGGGCCAGCAGAATAGCGGTGGCAGCGCCTAAGAAAAAGCGAGGGAAGAAAATCAAGATGGCGGCCGGCGGAGGCCTCGAGGAATGGAGGCAGTGGGCGCAGGTGCAGCAGGAGACTCTCCAGCGCTGTTTTCAGGAGCTCAAAGTGGAGCTGCTGGACTCGCTGAAGGTGAATACGGACAAGCTGCTGGCGACGCAGACAGCCCAGGGGGTGGAGATCCGGGAGCTCCGACAACAAGCCTTTGAAAGAGAGGATGAGGCCGCGGCCCTCGCGGTAAAGGTGGAGATGCACGAGGCGCTCCACAAGAAGTGGCATGAGTGGTTCGAGGAGATGGAGAACTGGTCGAGGCGGAAGAATTTGCGGATCCTGGGCCTCACGGAGGGGCTGAAAGTGTCAGACCTGGGGGCTATGTGGTCGTTCTGTTGAACTCGCTGATGGGAGCTGGGTCCTTCCAGGGGCCCCTAGAGCTGGAGGGGGCCCACAGAATACTGGCCAGGAGGCCCAAACCGAATGAGCCGCCGCGGGCGGTGCTGGTGCAGTTCCACCGGTTCGTTGACCGAGAGTGCGTGCTCAGGTGGGCCAAGAAGGAGCGGAGCAGCAAGTGGGAGAACACGGTAGTGGGGATCTACCAGGACTGGAGTGCGGAGGTAGCCAAGTGACGGGCCGGGTACAACCGGACGAAGGCTCCACAGAAAGAGTGTGAAGTTTGGCATGTTACAGCCGGCACGTCTGTGGGTCACCTACAAGGACCGGCACTTTTATTTTGAGTCCCCGGAGGAGGCGTGGGCCTTTGTGCGGGCCGAGAAGTTGGACTCTGACTGAGGGTTGGGGGTTTGTAAATACCTGTGTGAACTTTTGGTGGGAAGGGTCTCTGTTTTATGCTGTTTTATGCTGTTTTGAGCTGGTTGTGTGTTGTTTCTAGGGTGGGTGGGTTGCTGTCTTTCTTTTGGGGGGGGTTGGGGTCGGGCAGAGGGAAAGCGCGGGCTTTTCTTCTGTTTCCCGTGCTGAGGGTGGATGGGGGCGGGGTCGGAGCTGAGAAGCGCGGGCTTTTTTTCCCACGCAAGAGCGGGAGGGGGAGGAGGAGGGTCTGCTGATGGGTCTGGGGAGGAGGAGTAGCCCCACGTTGGGAGGGGTCGGAGGTGTGGGGGGAGCTGCCGGGGTCAGCAGAAGTTAGCTGGCTCACGGGAGTGCTACGGAGAGGGGTCCTAGCCTCGGGGGGATGGTGGAGGTGTGGGGGGGGGGGGGGGGGGGTACCGGGTTGCTGCTGAAATGGCCAGGAAGGAGCTGGAGTCTGCAGGGGGGCCGGGGTGGCGGTTTGCCGCCGTGGGGAACGGGCCGAGCGAGGGGTGCTAGCCTGGGGTGGGCAGGGGACGGGTTATGGCTAGTCGGCAGGGGAGGGGGGCAGGGAACCCTCTGATCCGGCTGATAACTTGGAATGTGAGGGGGCTGAATGGGCCGGTCAAACGGGCCTGGATGTTTATGCACCTGAAGGGGCTGAAGGCGGACGTGGCTATGCTCCAGGAGACGCACCTGAAGGTGGCGGAGCAGGTCAGACTGAGGAAGGGCTGGGTAGGCCAGGTGTTTCACTCGGGGCTGGATGCAAAAAATTGGGGGGTGGCGATTCTGGTGGGAAAATGGGTGTCGTTTGAGGCGTCAAAGGTGGTGGCTGACAGTGGAGGGAGGTATGTGATGGTGAGCGGCAAGTTGCAAGGGGAGCGGGTGGTGCTGGTGAATGTCTATGCCCCAAATTGGGACGATGCGGGTTTTATGCGGCGCATGTTGGGCCGCTTTCCGGATCTAGAGACGGGGGGCTTGATACTGGGGGGGGGACTTTAACACGGTGCTGGATCCCCCATTGGATCGATCCATGTCCAGGACGGGCAGGAGGCCCGCGGAGGCTAAGGTGTTTAGGGGGTTTATGGACCAGATGGGAGGGGTGGATCCGTGGAGGTTTGTGAGGCAGAGGGCCAGGGTGTATTCATTTTTTTCCCACGTGCATAAAGCCTATTCCCGGATCGATTTTTTTGTCCTGATTTCGAGGGTGGAGGATGCCGAGTATTCGGCCATAGTTATTTCGGACCACGCCCCACACTGGGTAGACCTTGGGCTGGGGGAGGAGAGGGACCAGCGCCCGCACTGGCGCCTGGAGGTGGGACTGCTGGTAGATGAGAAGATGGGCGGGCGGGTTCAGGGGTGTATCAAGAGGTACTTAGAGGCCAACAATAATGGGGAGGTCCGGGTGGGGACGGTTTGGGAGGCATTGAAGGCGGTGATTAGAGGGGAGTTGATTTCCATCCGAGCCCATAGAGAGAGGGGAGAGCAAAGAGAGAGGGAGAGGTTGGTGGGGGAGATGGTGAGGGTGGACAGGAGATACGCGGAGGCTCCGGAGGAGGGACTGTTGAGTGAGCGACGTAACCTTCAGGCCAGGTTCGACTTGCTGACCACCGGAAAGGTGGAAGCTCAGTGGAGGAAGGCACAGGAAGCGGTGTACGAATATGGGGAGAAGGCAAGTAGGAAACTGGCGCATCAGCTTCGTAAGCGTGACGCGGCCAGGGAGATTGGTGGAGTGACGGATAGGGGAGGCAATGTGGTGCGAAGGGGGGTGGACATTAATGGGGTCTTCAGGGACTTTTATGGGGAATTGTACCGGTCCGAGCCCCCGGTGGAGGCGGGGGGGGGGGGGGGGGGGGGGGGGAATGGGGCGCTTTTTGGACAGGCTGAGATTTCCGAAGGTGGAGGAGGGACAGGTGGAGGGGCTGGGGACGCCGATTGAGCTGGAGGAGCTGGTCAAAGGGATAGGGAGCATGTAGTTGGGGAAGGCACCGGGGCCGGATGGGTTTCCGGTCGAATTTTACAAAATGTATGCAGACCTGCTGGGCCCCCTATTGGTTAGGACCTTTAACGAGGCAAGGGGTGGGGGGGGGGGGGGGCTTTGCCCCCGACTATGTCACAGGCGCTGATTTCCTTGATCCTTAAACGGGACAAGGACCCCCTGCAGTGTGGATCATATAGGCCGATCTCATTGTTAAATGTGGATGCTAAGCTGTTGGCGAAGATCTTAGCCACAAGGATAGAGGACTGTGTGCCGGGGGTCATTCATGAGGACCAGACGGGGTTTGTGAAGGGAAAGCAGCTGAACACCAATATACGTAGGCTTCTGAATGTTATCATGATGCCGGCGGTAGAAGGGGAGGTGGAGATAGTGGTATCATTAGACGCGGAGAAGGCCTTTGATAGGGTTGAGTGGGGGTACTTGTGGGAGGTGCTGGAAAGGTTTGGGTTCGGGGAGGGGTTTGTCAGTTGGGTGAGGCTGTTATACGAGGCCCCGATGGCGAGCATAGCCACGAATAGGAGGAGATCGGAGTACTTTCGGTTGTACCGGGGGACGAGACAGGGGTGTCCCCGTCCCCCTTGCTCTTTGCGTTGACAATTGAGCCCCTGGCCATGGCGTTGAGGGAGTCGAGGAATTTGAGGGGTCTCGTGCGGGGTGGGGAGGAGCACCGAGTGTCATTATACGCAAATGACTTGTTGCTATATGTGGCGGACCCAGTGGGGGGAATGCCGGAGGTGATGAAGATCCTTAGGGAATTTGGGGGCTTTTCTGGGTACAAGCTCAACCTGGGTAAGAGTGAGCTGTTCGTCGTGCACCCGGGGGATCAAGAGGAGGGGATTGGTAGGCTCCCACTGAAAAGGGCAGGGAGGAGCTTTCGGTACCTGGGAGTCCAGGTGGCTAGGAGCTGGTGGGCCCTTCACAAACTTAACCTCACTAGGCTGGTGGAGCAAATGGAGGAGGAGTTTAAAAGATGGGACATGTTGTCGCTGGCAAGCAGGGTGCAGTCCGTCAAGGTGACGGTCCTACCGAGGTTTTTGTTCCTGTTCCAGTGCCTCCCCATCCTTATCCCGAAGGCCTTTTTTAGGTGGGTCAATAGGAGTATTACGGGATTTGTATGGACGCATGGGACTCCGAGGGTGAGAAGGATGTTTTTGGAGCGGGCCAGGGATAGGGGGGGGCTGGCGTTGCCCAACCTCTGTGGGTACTATTTGGCTGCCAATGTAGCGATGGTGTGTAAGTGGGTAATGGATGGGGCAGGGGCAGCATGGAAGAGGATGGAGATGGCGTCCTGCGTGGACACGAGCCTGGAGGCGCTGGTAACGGCGCCGTTGCCGCTCCCACCAATAAGGTAAACCACGAGCCCGGTGGTGGCGGCTAACCTTAAAATTTGGGGGCAATGGAGACAGCATGGGGGGAGGAGGGGGGCTCAATGGAGTCCCCGATACGGGGAAACCACCGGTTTGTTCCAGGGAGCATCGATGGTGGGTTTCTTGGCTGGCATAGGGTAGGTATTAGGAGGTTGAGGGACCTGTTTGTGGATGGCAGGTTTGCGAGCCTGGGTGAGTTAGAGGGGAAGTTTGGGCTCCCCCGGGGAACATGTTTAGGAACATGCAGGTTAGGGCGTTTGCCATGTGGCAGGTGAAGGGGTTCCCTCTGCTGCCTCCACGTGGAGTACGGGACAGGGTGCTCTCGGGGGTGTGGGTTGGAGGGGGGAGGATTTTGGACGTGTACCGCGTCATGCAGGAGGTGGATGAGGCCTCGATGGGGGAGCTGAAGGGTAAATGGGAATAGGAGCTGGGTGAGGAGATTGAGGAGGGGACATGGGCGGATGCCCTGGAAAGAGTGAATTCCTCCTCTTCCTGAGCGAGGCTTAGCCTCATACAGTTCAAGGTGCTGCATAGGGCCCACATGACTGGGACGAGGATGAGTAGGTTTTTCGGGGGCGAAGACAGGTGTGCTAGGTTCTCGGGGAGCCCAGCGAACCACGCCCATATGTTTTGGGCATGCCCAGTGCTGGGGGAGTTCTGGAAGGGGGTAGCAAGGACAGTGTCGAGGGTGGTAGGATCCAGGGTCAAGCCAGGCTGGGGACTCTCAATTTTTGGTGTTGCAGTGGAGCCGGGAGTGCAGGAGGCGAAAGAGGCCGGGGTTCTGGCCTTTGCGTCCCTAGTAGCCCGGCGGATTTTGCTTCAATGGAAGGATGCGAGGCCCCCAAGCGTGGAGGCCTGGATCAATGATATGGCGGGGTTCATCAAATTGGAGAAGGTGAAATTTGCCCTGAGGGGTTCAGTACAGGGGTTCTTTAGGCGGTGGCAGCCTTTCCTTGACTTCCTGGCAGAACGGTAGGAAAATGGGTCGGCAGCAGCAGCAACCCGGGGGGGAGGGTGGGGAGTGGGGAGAGGGGAGAGGGGAGTGGGGAGAGGGGAGAGGGGAGTGGGGAGAGGGGAGAGGGGAGAGGGGAGAGGGGAGAGGGGAGGGGAGGGGAGGGAGAGGGGAGGGAGAGGGGCGGGGGCTTTGTTCCGGGGGAAGGGAGTAATGTGTATATGTGTTTATTGAATATGCCGGATGCTTATCTATTTCTTCTTTTTGTAGTTACTGGGGGGGGGGGTTGGTTTTGGGGGTTATTGTGTTTTTTCTTTTTGTTGTTGTTACTCCGGTTTTCTTGCTGTTATTTTATGTTTTTGATATGTTTTTGAAAATCTTAATAAAAATTATTTTTGAAAAAAAAATTTTATGGAGTAAATTGTATCTAAAGGGTTGCATTCGTAAGCATACATGTGTTTGTATTCCTGGCTGTTATCGTGGTGGTGTGGTGGTGGGGGAAGAGTTTCCATATAAATACAGTCAGTTCGTGGTCACTTTTGTGAAAGCGTTTGAAGAAGAGACTGTGCTGCAGTGACTGCAGTCGTTTGTTGAGTTTATCACTATGCACTCAAAACAGCTTCTTTAATCCAAGCGTACGTCTGCCAGTTCCATGTCAGTATTGCAGCCTCAGATCAGCAACATATTCTGTGGTGTGAAATCGCAGACTCTCATTATGTTAGTGTCTCTGCCAGAGAAGAATTAAGCTTCACTCACGTTAACCTGTTGCCACATTGAGTGCTGATTAATTTGATCTTAAGGCAGAACCTCCCATCAGCTCACTGTCGGCCGGAGGAATTTCATTTTTCAAATTGTAGCAGGCTCCCAAGTGGTTCTTTTTTAGACTTGGCTTCACATTAAACTGTAGTTATATTTTGATGGATGATAAATCCAGAGACATTCGGTTACCTCCTGGAGGTGATTTGACATCTTCCGGCCTTGTTTCCTTGGGTGATTCTTTAGTCAGTTCACATCTGGGCAACACAGTTGCACAGTGGTCAGCACTGTTGCTTCACAGTTCCAGGGTCTCATGTTCGATTCCCGGCTTGGGTCACTGTCTGTGCGGAGTCTGCATGTTCTCCTTGTGCCTGGGTGGGTTTCCTCCGGGTGCTCCGGTTTCCTCCCACAAGTCCCGAAAGGCGTACTGTTAGGCGAATTGGATATTCTGAATTCTCCCTCCGTGTTCCCGAACAGATGCCGGAATGTGGTGACTTGGGGCTTTTCACAGTAACTTCAGCGTAAATGCAGTGTAAATGTAAGCCTACTTGTGACAATAAAGATTATTATCAAACTCAAAAGAGAATTTCCATTTATATAATAACTTTCTTATCCTAAGGACCTCTCTAAGTACCTTTGAAGTGTAGTTCTGGTTTGTAATGTTGGAAATGTGGCAGCCAATTACATGCAGAAAGCTCCCACAGGAAACAATGAGTGTGTTCTACAAGAGCACTATACTGAAGATGCTGCAAATCTGAAATTAAATCATGAAATACTCCGCAGGTGAAGCAGCAGCTATGCTGGAATGGGAAATAGTGTTAATGTTTCGGGTCAATGATGACCCTTCATCAGAACTGAGGAAAGATAGAAATGTAATGAATTTTGAGCAAGTGAAAAGGCTTTGGGATTGGGAGAAATGCAATGGAAGTACAGAATGGAAGGCCTGTGAGAGATTAAGGGCGGGACTGTCTGATCCTGAGGTTGACGCCATCGTAAACATAGTTATGTTTTACGACGGCGTCAATAAGCCCCCCAGGATCAGCTATCCTGCACCTCACAGGAGGCCAGCACCGTACTGGAGCGACTCACGCTGCTCCAGCTGCCGATACCGGCGTCAAATGGGCGTCACGTGTCTGCGCATGCGCTCTGACACAGGCGCGAATTCGCGCATGTGCGTAACGACCAGCACGACCTCGCGCATGCACGCTAGGTGCCTTCTCTGCGCCGGCCCTGATGTAACATGGTAGAGAGCTACAGGACACGGAGTAAAATAGGCCCCCAACAGGAGAAGACGGCCCACCGATCGGTAGGCTCCAATCGCGGGCCAGGCCACGGTAGAGGCCCCCCCCCCAGGGTCAGACCCCCCTCCCTCCCCACCAGGCCGCACCCTGCAACATCAACGCCGAGGTCCCGCCGGGTAGGACCACACGTGAACGGCGGAGGCGGGACTTGGCTTATCTCAGCGGCCACTCAACCCATTGCTCGTGGAGAATCGTCCGGGGGGGGCGAGTAGAGTAGCCCCCGACCGGCGCCGCGTCGGCGCCAATGCCGCTGATTCTCCGGTGATTGTAGAATCAACGGACAGCCGTCGGAGCGGCATCGCATGAATCGCCCCCCCCCCCCCCCCCCCACCCTGGCGATTCTCCGACAGGGCCCATGGCGGAGATTCCCACCCTAAATATCAAAAGGTTTCATGGTGATTGATGCGACCATCAATTCACACGAGACAGAGAGCTGAAGTGAACAGTGTCTTTAATCAACTAGATCAGTGCCTGCCTGCGACTGCTCTGCTACTGAGTGCCGCCTACAGGGCAGCTGCTCTTTATACCTCCCCTCAAGGGGGCGGAGCAAGGGGCGGAGCCAGGGGCAGAGCCCACCAGGGCACCAACATGATACAAGCGGTGTAATACAGTACAATGGTCCATAGGTGGAGCCCACATGGGCAACAGCACAGTACAATGTAATACAGTGGTGAATGGTTACCATAATACGTTCACCACAGTGA
Organism: Scyliorhinus canicula; assembly: GCF_902713615.1. NCBI lineage: Eukaryota > Metazoa > Chordata > Chondrichthyes > Carcharhiniformes > Scyliorhinidae > Scyliorhinus > Scyliorhinus canicula. The sequence continues at coordinate 191,478,913 of NC_052151.1, forward strand.
TGAAAAAAGTAAAGAAACAACAGATGTGTCCAGAGTAGGTGTACATGGCTGGAGGGCAGCCTTCAGATTGAAAAGTGAAGAGATAAGGAAAGAAACAAGAAAAAACTGAACAGCAAAGAAACATGAAAGAAAATGGAAGCAGAAGTTATAATCTAAAATTGTTGAACTCAGCGTTGAGTCCAGAAGACTGCAGAATGCAGAGTTGAAGGTCACGGTGCTGACCTTCGGGTTTGTGCTGAGGTGCACTGGAAAACTGCAGCAGGTCAAGGACAGAAATGTCAGAATGGGAGCAAGGTGATCATTGAAATGGCAATCAACGGGAAGCTCAGAGTTATTCTTTGAAGTGAAAGAAGATGTCCTGCAAAGCGATCACCCAGCCTGTGGGGTGAGGATAAGGGGAATTCTATCATGATTCTGAGAGTGAGGGGAAGAAGTGCTTCGGAAGTGTATGAGATAGATCGGACGCGGTGAAATGCCTTGTCACTCATATCGGGGGGTGAGGGAGGTGGATGAACCTCCGTTAAGGGAAAAGGATGATGTATTGGCAGTGTTAGAGTGGAAAGTTGGATTGTCTGAACAGATGCATGATGATAGAGAAACTGACAGAGTGAAAGAGTCCCTGGCATGAAACGGGGTGTGTGGAAGTATAGTCAAGGTAGCTGTGCGAGTCTGTGAGCTTGTAGTGAGATTAGTTGATAGCCTAGCCACAGAAATGGAGACAGAAAAGTCAAATAAGGGAAAGGAAGAGTCAAATATGGACCAGGTGGCAGTGAGGGAAGAATGAAAATAATGGTGAGAGGTGGAAACGGCATCGATACAGTCAATGATGTACCTGAAAAAAAACTTGAGTGTGGAACTTTAGTGGATGCGGAATAAAAATATTCCACATATCCCACAAAAAGTAGATGTAGCTAGGACATGTACGTGCATCCATAGCAACGCCATTTATTCAGAGGAATTGAGTGGAGTTAAAGTAGAAACTATTTAAAGTGACAAAAATTTCAACCAGGGACAGGAAGGTGGTGGTGGGTGGAGACTGATTGGGTCTCGAACCAAGGAAGAGGCAGAGATCTTTCAGGCCGTCCCAGGGGCTGGGGTTGGGGGACGGGGTGGGGGGTGGGGGTGGCTGGACATCCATGGTGGGTGGTGGGTGGCTGGGCATCCATAGTGAAGAGGAAATGGTTGGGCAAGGAAACTGGAAGCTGTTGAAGCGAGGTAGGCACCTGAAGAGTCCCAGGTGGAAGTATAAAGACTAGACAAGGGGGAGGAGAAGGGTGAGTCATGATAGGACGGTATAAATTAAGTGAGCCCGAAACAGGCTGAAACAATGGGCTAAGTAGGCAGTCCTGTTTATGGACTTTGGGAAGGAGATAGAAGCGGCCTGCTTGGGGTTGAGGGAAGTAAGAAATAACTGGTTTGGTGCAACTGATGCAGGGATAAATGCCAGCCAGGACACAACGATATTTTCCCTACTCTCCTTAAAACAGTGCCATGGGTTAAACACCCATCTGAGAGGGCAGATAATCTTGTCATGAGAGAGTGCCTTTAAGAATTGGATGTTTTAAGAAATGTACCGTTAAGAAATGAAGCTGATCATATTACTGAAGTGATGTCACAGGGGGGGAGCTGAGCTCACTTCTGCTTTTTGGGAGTTGTGGTTTCAGTTTGAAGAAAGCTTGGGTGTGGCTGTGAGCTGCATTGCTGGTGATCTCTGCCATGAAGGACTATCTCTTAATCCTTTGGTGAAATCGGAATTGTAAAAAGGTCTCAGTATTGAATTTAAATCTAATGTTCTTCTGTTTGAAGGATTTGTTAAGTCTTTTGGATGTGTAAAGGAACAGTTTGCAGGATTGGGTAGCGTTGTATTATTTTTGGGGTTATCTTTGAAGTAAGGGGTGTTAACAGATCCAATGTTTATTTAAAAGGTTAATTTGAGTTCATGGAACAAACATTGTTTTGTTTTAAAAACCACGTGTCCATAATTGTAATACAACACCTGGGGAACAAGCCGTGTGCTTCAAAAGCAACAATCCATTAAAGGCGGGGGTTGGTTGAAGTCCATGATACATTTTGGGGTTCTGAAAACACCTCTCCCGTAACAATTTAATATCTCATTCACAATACAGCACTGAATCACTCGCTCTTTACCATGCTCAAATAATACAAAATTTATCCAATTTATTACGTAATTTATCTGGAACCATAGAACTCCCTAGAGTGCAGAAGGAGGCTATTTGACCCATCGAGTCTACACCGACCCTTTGAAAGAACATCCTACCCAGGCCCATTCCCCCACCCTATCACCGTAACTTAACCTGTACATCCCTAGACACTAAAGGATAATTTAGCATGGCCAATCCAGCTAACCTGCACATCTTTGGACATCTAGTGTGAGAGACAAAGACCCTCACACTATATTTTTGTAAAATATATACAGATGTGCTCATTATTACTTCTAAAATTTAAAAACCTGAATAGAGACCTTTAAAATGGTTGAAACTGTGTCTGTCTGTGAACCCTAAACAAAAGAAGCCACTTTCCTGTTTTAGGAATACTCACACCTCATCATCCCTGAGGTAGCACTAACAACCCCTTGTGGACTGTACAGCCCAACTTAATAACTTCAGTGCACTTGATTACACAGGCTGGTCAGAAGAAAATGAAATGTCCACTATGACAAAGCCCCCACAAGCTTTCTTTCAATTTCTAACGGCAGAGATATTTAACAGTCATTAGAATCCAGACAACAGATACACATCCTTTGTCAAAGATGGTGGAGAGATGGGAGTCATATGACATGGGCCTCGACTTTGTGGAGAAATTAATATTGCCTTACTGAGCTTCATAGCTCTGTCTGCTAACACCTGACAAGTAGGCCAAACCGAAGGATTTCTGGTCTAGGTTGGGCATCTGGCTCCACCTACCCTGTTTCCGCTGGAAGTTCTGTACCATCGCCTAAAAGACTGATTAATCTCTGCATGCCTATATCATCTTGTAAAGTCAACACCGCTGGAAAAGTGAATTATTGAGCTGCGGTATTCAGACCACCAACCTCCAGGAAGGAATACTTCCTTGGACTTTGATTCAGATCTCTGTGAACCAATGTCTATTTTGTCTGTGGTCTCTCTGTAAATTCTTCTTTTCTCTATCCCTCTTTTGCTGCCTGAGTGTGGAGGCAACATAACGGACCTCCTTTCGCGGTTTGAATATGTGCAAATAAACTAACCCTTTGAGTTCATCCTATCTCAGGTTTGCTGTGGTGATATTAATAGACAATTGGATCACACCAAAACTGAGGCGTTGGGACATACATCACCACCTATAAAGAGGGAAACAAATTAAAAACACCTTTCTGGTTATGGTGAAAGGAGAAATTAGTGCTGTTTAAATTAAACCCCCTCTTATCCGTCATACTAGTAATGAGTTATGCATAATTTATTCAGTCAATAAGGTTTCTTATAGTTCACAAAATTATTTGTTTTTTATTCTTCATTTTGTTTTAAAATCACAGCAAAACATTTTAATTATGAGACAAGTTTGGTTTGTCCACGAATGTCCATTACCTGTGGAACTTTGTGACGAATAATCTGTTCTATTGCTAGTCACTGAAGACGATAATAATTATTTATTATATTGTCACAAGTAGGCTTACATTAACTCTGCAGTGAAGTTACTGTGAAAAGCCCCTAGTCGCCACATTCCGGCGCCTGTTCGGGTACACAGAGGGAGAATTCAGAATGTCTAATTCACCTAACAAGCATGTCTTTCGGGACTTGTGGGAGGAAACTGGAGCACCGGGAGGAAACCACACAGGCACAGGGAGAACGTTCCGTTTCCACACAGACAGTGAACGAAACCGGGAATCGACCCTGGGACACTGGCGCTGTGAAGCAACAGTGTTAACCACTGTGTTACTCTGCGCCCCCCCACCAAAGCAATTAGTGGCAGATAGAGGAAGCTATTTTTGCACATGGTGCGTCTTCAGCCCACTACAGGTTTTGGTCCAAGGACACAATTAAACAAATTGCAATGCCTTCCACAAAATATTAAGTTGAGCGGCATTACACCAAAGACAGGAACAGATCCAGTAAATTATTCTGGGAGGAGCACTCAAATCAATGTCAAAAAAATTAGTCATTGGGTTAATGGTGGGTACAGGAGACCCCGAGACACAAATTGCAATACAAAAGCAAGGGCTTTCAGGCAGTGAGAAGCAGTCAACTGGAGCAAAATACACCATAATTGACAGGATCAATAGGAGACAATATGAGGAAAAAAAATCTGCTGTTTCCTTTCTGGCAAAAATGGGACAAGCAGCAAGCATTCACTAATGACAACCGCAACAATAACTCGCAGTTATCTAGTGAAACATATCAAGGAGCTTCACAAGTGCACTGCCCGACAAAATCTTGAAACCGAGTCACATAAGCAGATAGGACCGATAACTAAAATATTTGACCATGACGCCTGATTGAAGAGGGATCTGAAAGAAGAAGGGAGAAGCGCAGGTAGATATAGGGAGTGAATTTCGGAGCTTAGGACCTAAACAGCTGAAGACAAAGCGGAGGATAACAAAAGTCACAAGTGCACATGAGGCCAGAAGTGAAGGTGTGCAGAGACCTTGTGCGGCTGTGGAGCAGAAGGAGGTGAGACATTCTTATGTCAGGACCAAATGTTTAATACCCACAGAACAGAAGAAACGAATCAACGAGTTCTGGAAGCCAGCTTATTTCAAATCACGAATGAAAATCAGATGCTACAGATATTACAATCTAAAAAGAACATCTAAAATGCCTCAAAGTGCTGAGATTATACTGGAACATTGGCTGGTTAAAATTCATATAAAACGCAAATAGCACTTTGTTACTTTCTTCATATTAAAAGTATTACTTTATCCCACTGATATCCTATTTGTGTGGTTAAGGCGAGATGAGCTGAGGGTGACTGTCCTAGGCATCAAGACCGTATTTAATGGTCTTGATCAAGGAGCATCAAGGAACCCTAGCAAAATGGAAGTGATGGGAAACACTCCACTGGTTGGAGTCAAACCAAGGTTGTGCTTGTTGGACATCAATCATCTCAGCCCCAGGACATCACTGCAAGAGTTTCTCAGGATAATATCCTCGACCCAACAACTTTAGTTGCTTGATCAATGACCCTCCCTTCCTCATAAGATCTGAATTGATTGTTGATGATTGCACAATTATCAGCATCAAACATTGCTTTTGAATATTGAAGAAGGACTCCTCAGATACTGGAAGAATCCATTTCCACATGCAGCAAGACCTCGACCATATTCAGACTTGGACTGATCGGTGATAAGAAACATTTGTGCCACATAAATGTCGGGCAATTACTATCTCCAGCAAAAGAGAATCTAATCATCTTCCTTTTTCATTCACTAGCATTACTCTAGCTGAATCCCCCACTGTCAACATCCTGGGGGTTATCTTTGATCAGAAACTGAACCAAACTAGCCATATCAATACTGTCCCTACAAGAGCAGGACAGAGGTTGGGAATTCTGCTGGGAGTGCCTCACCAGAGTCTAGGAATGCGCAACAAATGCTGGTCTAGCCAGTGATGCCCGTTCCCAGTTTAAAATGGTGAAAGTTGTTTTAAAAGTTGTCAAGTTCAGTACACATAGGTAATTAACTGATCAGGCAACAAACTAATTAATTCAAGATGGAGATGATTGCAATTGCACAGTTGTTGGAATGTAAGATTGCAATAAAGTTGATGAGATTGTGCAATGGTAAGAGAAATGACTACCATGGAGGTTACACGCTTTCGTATCGGTAATTTACTTGATGTTAAAACGAGCACTGTTATTACCCACATATAGACCAACAAACTAAATGAACTGAACTTACACAATGATCCCAATGGAAGAAATCAATGGATATTAATTAACATTTAATAATTTATACTCTAACAAACAAACAAAAATTAACGTCAATTTAAGATTAATTAACAAGCAAATTCCACGTAATAAAAACTATAAATTTCACTTTAATTAGCTGATACTACAGATATAGATCTCACAGAGCACATATGGTATTACATCCGGCCACACAATCCTTCAAAACTCCATCTTCCTCAGGTAGTGTTCTGGTTCCTATCTCCTCACAGACTTTAATCACATGATTCTTCTCAGATGCTTCTTTCAACCAACCCAAGTTCCATGGGCACAGTCGTCACCATAATTAACAGCTTTGTTTAATTTGTCCCTTCAAAATAACTGAGGGCTCTTTGGTTTCTTTCTGGTTTCAATCAGCTTCAGTTTCCTTAGCAAACTGAGTTTGCAGTTTGATTTCCCTGAAATCTGATATAACAGCCAGAAACCCAGAGTTACAACTCTGTTTTGCAGAGTTTTAGTTTCTCTTTTGGTTTGGACGTCTCAAAATATGCAGGTTTTGCAACCACAAGGTCATTTAAATTTTACAAGCCATCTGAGCAGACAAATCCTTGCACATTCCTCAGTGGTCCTTCAAACAATGGGCTTACGTCATGCCCAATTACCTCAAACACATAGCTTCCATTGTGAAAATCATATTCCAATGGAGATAATGGCCTTGAGATTTTGAATAGTGGGGGGAACAATTTCTGCCTCTCAGTCACTCCATCTTGAACTTTGAGGGGGCAGGAAGACTTCATTCACACATTTCTCATTCAACCTGAAGCCATTTTAGTCTTAGAACATAGAACATAGAACATTACAGCGCAGTACAGGCCCTTCGGCCCACGATGTTGCGCCGACCTGTGAAACCCCTCTAAAGTCCCTCTACACTATTCCCTTATCGTCCATATGCCTATCCAATGACCATTTGAATGCGTTTAGTGTTGGCGAGTCCACTACTGTTGCAGGCAGGGCATTCCACGCCCTTACTACTCTCTGAGTAAAGAACCTACCTCTGACATCTGTCCAAATCTATCTCCCCTCAATTTAAAGCTATATCCCCTCGTGCTGGACATCACCAACCGAGGAAAAAGGCTCACTGTCCACCATATCTAATCCTTTAATCATCTTGTATGCCTCAATTAAGTCTCCTCTTAACCTTCTTCTCTCTAACAAAAACAGCCTCAAGTCCTTCAGCCTTTCCTCATATGATCTTCCCTCCATACCAGGCAACATTCTTGTAAATCTCCTCTGTACCCTTTCCAATGCTTCCACATCCTTCCTGTAATGTGGCGACCAGAACTGCACACAATACTCCAAATGCTCTTGGGTGTCTGACTTGGTTGGATTGCTGAAATCTTGCCTTTTGGGCAGGGCCAGAATTTATTGCTCCCTGAATTCAACTGAGTGACTTGCAAGGCCTTATAAGAGGGCATTTAAGAGCCTACTACATTGTTGTGGATCCTGGCGACACATGGAGGCCAGACCAGTTAAGGATGGACGGTTTCCTTCCCGAAAGGACATTAGACTTTTACTTCCAGATTTTTATTAGATTCATACTATATTGGATTGTGTATGTTGGCTCCATTTGTAGCTTTAAAAAAATCATATAATTGGACAACCAGGTAATTGGTTTACAGTATTCACTGGATAATTATACCTGAACTATCCATTTGGGTAATTGGATTTTCACACACCTCCAGTGTCCGGCAGACGGGTTGTAAAAGAAATGAGTCTTTCCGCCATGGTGAGAAACAAACCCGGGTCTCTGGATTACTAGTCCAGTGATAATGGCACATCACCACCCCGACCGTATACTGGTTCCCCTGGAATGTCTAGATTGTTACATTTAGGTGATTGAGAGATCACAAATCAGCGCTTCAAAATACTGTGGGTGCTTGTTAATGCAAAATATATGCACATTGGACTTATCACAAATTATTGCAGACTATCAGAACTGTGTCCAAGAGAACTGAGAATGAGATGATTGGCTATTGACAATATTCTTGGTTGATTACAAAACTGTACATTTAAGTAAATTCTGATAGCTCGCGACTTTACTACAACTGTAAAGCCTGGCCAATCGGCTGACCTCCCTGTACAAACATTGATTACAAATGGACGTACTTCTTATACCCAAAGGGTGACAGAATAATAGGGCACTTAGTTACTGGTGAAGATCATTGTGGGTTCATTGCATTTGCAAGGGATAGTGCATTATGATGAGAGGGCAAGTTGGTGAAATTGATCTACAAAGACGTCAATATTGGGATTGGGTAACTTGGCTTCTCTTGTAGCTAAAAATCATCCTTTAATTGGACAACCGGATAATTGGTTTGAAATATTCAATAGGATAATTATATCTAAACTATCCATTTGGGTAATTGGATTTTCACACACCTCCTGCCATGTTGAGATGCCTGGCAGTGAGGTTGTAAAATGAATTTGTCTTGCTGCTTTTGGATACCCACTCAGCCAATAATAAATATCCAGCTATTTTGAGACAAAATAAATAACACCCATTTATTTTCACCAGTGTTGTACATTATAAAGTGGAATTCTGTAATCAAAAGAAAGATAGTGGATTTTTTAGTTTTGTGTTAAATCTTTAAGCATGTCTCTATCCTCCTGTAATGAAAGCAATAGCCATCATTGGGTAACATGTCACTGGTGTCAACTGACCCTTCGTTGTGCCATTCAGATGAATTCATGTATAAGCATACACAGGCTATCCACCCTTGGAGGGATATCTTAGCCAAGTTCAAACCTGTCCGTGTGCAATATCCTTGCAATACATGCTTTCTGAGAGGCATCAGTGAATAACAATGGTAACAGGAATGTTAAATGATTCCCCCATCCCCCAGCTCCCCAAGTCAATCTTGCTGAGGTAAATTGTAGTTGTACCAGTTGCTCTGGTTGAAATGAGCTAACTTCAAATGGTCTGATGCAGAGGTGTAGGTAGAAAGGTCATTCCAGGGGCTGTTTAGCACAGGGCTAAATCGCTGGCTTTGAAAGCAGGCCAGCAGCACGGTTCGATTCCCGTAACAGCCTCCCCGAACAGGCGCCGGAATGTGGCGACTAGGGGCTTTTCACAGTAACTTCATTTGAAGCCGACTCGTGACAATAAGCGATTTTTCATTTTCATTTCATTTTCCAGAGCTTGGGGCCAGACAGCCAATGGAAGGGCTGCTATTAGTGGAGGGATTAAAATTGAGAGTGAGTAAGAGGTCAGAATTGGAGGAGTTCAGGTATCTTGGAGGGCTGTGAGGCTGGTTACAAAGATAGGGAGGGGCCAGACCCTGGAGAGTAGTGTCCTAGGCCTAAACATCTTCATCTGCTTCATCAATGACTTTTCTTCCATCATTAGGTCAGAAGTGTGTATGTTCGCTAATGACTGCACAATGTTCAGCACCATCCGTGACTCCTCAGATACTGAAGCAGCCCATGTCCATGTGCAGCAAGACTTGGACAATATTTCGGCTTGCGTTAACAAGTGGCATTCACACCACATAATAGCCAGACAATGACCATCTCCAACAAGAGAGAATTTAAACATCTCCTCATGACATTCAATTGCTGAAACTCACACTATCAACATTGATCAGAAACTGAACTGGTCTGGCCATATAAATACTGTGGCTACCAGAGCCGATCAGGGACTAAGAATTCTATGGGGAGTAACATACCTCAAAGCCTCTCCACTATCTACAAGGCACAAGTCAGGAGTGTGATGGAATACTCTCCATTTGCCTGGATGAGTGCAGCTCCAACAACACTCGAGAAGCTCGACACCATCCAGGACAAAGCAGCCTGCTTGATTAGCAATCCCAACTTAAACATTCACTCCCTCCACTACCGACACACAGTGTCAGCAGCATGCACCATTTACAAGATGCAACATGGTATTATGCCAAGGCTCCTTCAAATGTGACTTCCAAAGCCACAACCCCAACACCTGGAAGAACAAGGGTAGCAGATGCATGGGAACGCTATCATCATATCCATCCCTCAATCAGCACCATTAAAAGTATATTAGCTAATACTGCATACTAACCCCTTCATGGACCCCTGCTCTGTACAAACTATACCCATTACAAATGTCACCCTCCAAGCCATAGACCACCCTGGAACTATATCGCCGCTCATTCACTGTTGCCGGTCAAATTTCTGGAACTCCCTCCCTAACAGCACAGTGGGTGTACCTACGCCACATGAACTGTAACAGGTCAAGAAGACAGCTCATCACTACCTTCTCAAAGGCAGTTAGGGATGGATAATAAATGTTGGCCGTGCCAGCGACGTTCACATCCCTCAAAAAGAATGCTAAAAGCATCTGAAAATAAGACCTTTAAAATGTAAAATGTAATGATCCTTCACCTTAATGGCCTTTGAGTTCTTTTTGTTCAATAGCACCATATAATTCACTCATGTGCAGGACACATTACTTTTGATGTAAACTGTATTTTCCAAATATCCCATATCAAGGTACATTATTGTTGATCAAGCGCAAACACTTGTTTTAAAAATATCTCTTGGAGTTGTCATAATTTGTGACTATCTGTTGAAAACACTTTTCTTTTAAAATTCTGTACCTTTTCAATGGATCACTGTCCATTCACCTTTCACAAGATTTCTGTTGCCAGTCTTTTCTTATTGATAATGCGTGCAACTCATTTTTCATTGCCGTTACTCAATACCGTGTTTTAGAAGTCACACTAATCAGTCACCAGTCCTCACAGCTCCCTCAGTGCAGGCACCGTGCTAAAAAATCATTACAAATTGCAGTTGCTACAGTCACTGAAAACAATGATTTATCGTACAAATCTCTTAAAAACCTCTCTTTCGAATGCTGCCGTCCTAAAAATAATACCATAACAGAGATAGCCCACTGCCATATACTGCTCCTGGTACTTCTGTTGGAGGACGCACTTCAAAATGTCAGCTTGCTGAGCAGATTGTTTTCTGAGTTACAGATAAAGGTGAAGTCGCCATAATCCCAGGTGACAATGGGCTGCTTTCCCCTTTGAGAGTGGAGGGGGGAGGGGGGGGGGGGGGGGGGGGAGAGAGAGCTGACTGGTGGTGGTTTAACCAGAGTGTCACCGCAACTCAGGCGAGGGACAAGGTTGAGAAAGTAGGGCTTTCATGAATAACCTCAGCCGGTACGGGAATTGAACCCAATATGGGAACTGGCCTCGCTCTACATCACAGCTGTCCCACAACTGATTGTGAAACCCCACTTTCGGATTTGAGTACATGGTGGGAAGCTGGCATGAGGACGGTGCTGTCTGAGGTTCCGTCACTTTGATGAGAAATTAAATTGAGGCGTTGGGCGGGATTCTCCAATAATGGGGTTCTCCCAAAATGGGGCTATGTCCCCACTCCTTCCTGAAGAAAGTCCTGAATGTTTCTCCTACCTGAAGGGGGCTAGCAGGGCCCCTGAGTACTCCTGGAAGCTCTGTCTGCCGATACGGGGCCCTGGACGTCCGGTTGGGAGTCCTGCGGCGGCCGCGCTGTGCGCGATGGCGGACTCACACCACGGACCGGCCCCGTAAATATAGGCCCCCCCAAAATCGCGCTCACCTACGGATTGGTGGCCCCCTGATCGATAGTGTGGCCATCCGTGAGGCCCTTCCCCCGCCTCCTGGTGAAGGATCCCCAGCTCCCGACCAGGGTGGCCACAGACTGACTCCGCAGCCGCCACTGGCCGTTCCCGATAGGCAAAACGTGGTTAGGACCACGGCGTTGGGAACTCAGCCAGTTTTCTTCGGCGAATCGCCGCGGGGGTCTCTGTCAATGGCCCCCTACCTGCGCCGTGTTGACTATGCGCGTGCAATTCGCGGCGATTCTCTGGGAACCGGCGTCGCACCAGGTTTCAGCGTCAACGCCCATTCTCCATCCCCGCGCCAATCGCGATTTCAGCATGGAGGCTCGGAGAATCCCTCCCCCTGTCCAACTTTCAGGTGACATAAACAAATTTATTTTGCGAAAGAGGAGGGGGAGTTCGTTCGTTCTTTCTTTGCAAACATTTATCTCTCAATCAACATCACCATAAACATATGAGCTAATCTTTCACCAATGCTCTTTTTGGATCCTTGCTCTGTACAGACTTTGCACATTATTACAGCGATTACGCTTCAGCAGTATAGCATTTCAGTGCCTGAGAAATGTCTGGAAATTCTTGTCTGTGGAAAGTACTATTTAAATCCAAGTCTCTCTTTCTCTAAAGGTGACAAAGTGAAGTGAACATTAGAATAATCTTTATTATTGTCACAAGTAGGCTTACATTAACAGTGCAATGAAGTTACTGTGAAAAGCCCCTAGTCGCCACACTCAGGCGCCTGTTCGGGGACACTGAGGGAGAATTCAGAATGTCCAAATTACCTAACAGTACATCTCTCGGGACTTGTGGGAGGAAACTTGGGCACCCGGAGGAAACCCACGCAGCCTCGGGGAGAACGTGCAGACTCCGCACAGACAGTGACCCAAGCCGGGAATCGGTCCCGGGTCCCTGCTGCTGTGAAGCAGCAGTGCTAACCGCTGTGCTACTGTGCCGCCACATGATTTAGTGTGCTAGATTGAGGTTTTGGTGTGTTCTGCAACAAAATGGTGGGATGTAGAATTCCCTTGGTGAGCCCTTAACTATATCTATGACACCACAGGATTAATTGTGGGGAAAATGAACAGTTGCCAGGGCGCAGAGGGAGCATATGTTTAAAAATTATTTTGAGAGATGTGGGCATCACAGACAAGGTTAGGATTTTTTGATCAACCCTAATTGCCCTCGAGAATGTGGTGATGAGCTGCCTTCTTGAACCACTGCAGCCCATGTGGTGCAAGTACACCCACAGGGCTGTGAAGAGAGTTCCAGGCAGTAGAAGGACGGTCATATATATTTCCAAGCCAGGATGGTGTGAGGCTTGGAGGGAAACTTGCAAGTGATGGTTCTCCCATGCTCCTGGTGTCCTTGCCCTTCTAGTCCATAGAGGCCACGGGCTTGATAGGTGCTGTTGGAGGCGGCGAGAGTTGCTGCAGTGTGTCACACTGCTGTCACTGTCTGTAATGGTTGTGGGAGCGAATATTAAAGATGGTGAATGGGTAGCTTCATCTTGGATGGTAGCAAACTTTGTGAGTGCCGTTGGAGCCTCACTCCTCCAGGCAAGTGCAAAGTATCCCATCACACTTCTGATTTGTAGATGGTGGACAGGATATGGGAACTCAAGAGGAGAGTTCCTCACCTCAGAACCCCAGATCTGGCCTGTGCTTTCAGCCCCAGTATTTATATGCCCAGTTCAGTTTCTGGCCAATGGGCAGGGACTGCTTCTGTGATTGAGGAGTTGTGAATGGTAGTGAACATTGTGCAATCATCAACCAACATCCCCATTTCTGACCTTATGGTAGAAGGGAGGTCATCGATGAAGTAGCCGAGATAGTTGGTTGGCACTAGGACACTACCCTGAGTAACTCCTGCAGTGATGTGCAGGGACTGAAATGATTGACTTTCAACAACTGCAGCCATCTTCCTTTGTGCCAGGAATGGCTCCAACAAGTGGAGGGTTTTCGCACTGATTCCTATTGACTCCAGTTTTGCTCCTTGATGCTACAATCGGTCAAATGCCGTCAATCTCACCTGACCTCTGGAGTTCAGCTCTTTTGTACAGGTTTGGACCAACCATGTAATGAGGTGAGGAGCTGAGTGGCCTTGGCGGAACCCAATCTGAGCATCAGTGAGCAGATTATTGCTCAGTAAGTGCCGCTTTATGCATTTGATGTTCGGCAACATATTCCATAGCTTTGTTGATGATTGACAGTAAATTGATGGGGTGGTAATTTTCTGTTCAGATAATTGGCTTGTTTCTTGTGTACAGGCCAAATTTTCCACATTGCTAGGCAAATGCCAGTGTTATAGCTGCACTGGAACAGTTTGGCTAGGGGTGAAACTTGTCATGGAGTATTGTTGCTGGTATGTTGTCAGGGCTCATAGCTGTGGCAATATCAGTGACTTCAGCCATTTATTTGGTATCATGTGGATTAAATCTAATTGGCTGAGGGATGATATCCTTGACACTGGGGACCTCAGGAGGAGGCTGTGAACAAAGAACAAGAACAAAGAAAAGTACAGCACAGGAACAGGCCCTTCGGCCCTCCAAGCCCGTGCCGACCATGCTGCCTGTCTAAATTAAAACCTTCTACACTTCCGGGATCCGTATCCCTCTATTCCCATCCTATTCATGTATTTGTCAAGATGCTCCTTAAACGTCACTATCATCCCTGCTTCCACCACCTCCTCCGGCAGCGAGTTCCAGGCACCCACTACCCTCTGTGTAAAAAACTTGCCTCATACATCTCCTCTAAACCTTGCCCCTCACACTTAAACCTATGCCCTCTAGTAATTGACCTCTCTACCCTGGGAAAAAGTCTCTGACTATCAACTCTGTCTGTGCACCTCATAATTTTGTAGACCTCTATCAGGCAGCCCCTCAACTTCCGTCGTTTCAGTGAGAACAAACCGAGTTTATTCAACCTCTCCTCATAGTTAAAACCCTCCATACCAGGAAACATCCTGGTAAATCTCTTCTGCACCCTCTCTAAAGCCTCCACATCCTTGGAGCCTCATCATCCTGTGGTAGATCATCCACTCAGTACTGGCTTAGAGTAACTCTTACTCTATGGACTTTCCTATATTCACCCGAAAGAATCTTGCTGACCCTACAATACTGAGAAAGGTGCCATGATTGAGATGAGCTAGGAAACAGAAGCCTTGTCTGCCTGATTTGGAAAAATCAATGGCAGTGTTTGAAGACAAGATTTTTCCATTTTACTTAAACAACTTGCACTTCATTGCGATGGAGAGGCTGAAAGTTCTCAGTTTTGATCTGAGCAGAACACAGGTCACAAGCAGCCTGCTTCGACTGAGAATAAAAGCCAACAAAGGGGATGGTGACAAGACACGAGTGTGTAGTTTATGACAATGGTTTGGATCTACCTGATGACTAGCTGTAGGAATTTAGCATCGACCCATGGATAAGTGAAAACACAGGGGCCGGCATGACATGACCGAGGGGTGCAACTCAGTGCCAACTGCCAAACCTCCCTGGGAACTCAGGCATGGATCTCCCTCTCCCCTCCTCTCGTCTCGGGTTGGCTGGGTATGTGGTGGATAAACAACCGGGAATCTGGGAAGAGAATGACAAACCCAAGAAGCGGTGTGAAGCTCGATTGGAAGAGGTTAAACCCAGACTATGAGGCAAAGGATTGGAGGTTATGAGTAGATGGGTGGCGGACCAGAGTCTGGGGGAAGTTGGGATTTGGAGATGCAGATTTGGGGACAGAGGTAGCAGACGACTGTGAATCGGGAGGGGGGATTTGGGAGCATGTGGGACAGGGAGAAGCATGGGTCAAGTTTGGGCTGCGGGGTGTCATAATATGTATGCAATGTGGGTCCGATACGCCATTATGGTAGCAGCTCATTGATGAGATCTTGAGGCTTGTGTGTTTAAACATAAACAACTTCATTGGTATGTCTTGCATGGTGTTGTTACCACCTTGCAGGTTAGTTGCTTCCAGAGTGTTCCTCTAGACTGTTATCTGGCCATGTAACTATATACATCACACTGTGGGCAGTGCCAGTCTCTCATGTTAACCTTTGCTCTGCTGAGCACATTTGCATGCAGGCACAGCTCATCACAGAGGGCAGAATGACTTCTGCATTGATTTACATAAGTACGGCCGGAATTCTCCGGTCATCGGATTCACATTTCCCGCCAGCAACCCACCCCGCTTGCCAGTTTCCCGGCAATGTTTTCAATGGGCAATCCCATTGACAAGCCCTGGGAAGATAGACTCCCGCTGCCAGCGAACGGCCTGCGACCGAGAATCACGCGGCTGGGGGACCGGAGAATCCAGCCCCACATTTCAAACAAAATTCATCGCGTGTGAAACACTTTGAGACATCCTGGTTAATATTATACAGCACTTTATAAATGTTAATTCATTCCTTTGCAGTGGATCCTCTTTGGAGAGCTGGGGACCAATCAGCAATCTGTTCCCTTGGTTAGCAAGGTAAATTGGCACACATCAGAATAATAGAGATTAAAATTGGGGAATTTTTCACACTTGGGCACAGACTAATGCAGTGGATCACCCAACCATCATAGAACATAGAACATAGAACAGTACAGCACAGAACAGGCCCTTCGGCCCTCGATGTTGTGCCGAGCAATGATCACCCTACTTAAACCGACGTAACCCGTATACCCGTAACCCAACAATCCCCCCCATTAACCTTACACTACGGGCAATTTAGCATGGCCAATCCACCTAACCCGCACATCTTTGGACTGTGGGAGGAAACCGGAGCACCCGGAGGAAACCCACGCACACACGGGGAGGACGTGCAGACTCCACACAGACAGTGACCCAGCCGGGAATCGAACCTGGGACCCTGGAGCTGTGAAGCATTGATGCTAACCACCATGCTACCGTGAGGCCTATCATGGAACCCACTCGATTGCCATCTCCATGGAAAACAATGGTACATAAGTGAAATATGTTGCTCTGCTCAATGTAGAGCAGAGATACTTTCATTGTAAAATGAGAATCCATTTTCTCCACAATTTCTATGCAGGCATTAATCTTTCATTTGCTCAGTGTCACTGGTTAATAGAAATCTGTGGGTTCCTAAGTTTTGAAATATGAATTGTATAAAGATTGTTCACAAGCAAAATAATGATCACACTGTTCTCAAGTGCAGTGTTCGTATAAGTCAGGGCTATTTGAAAAGTAAGACATTGGCCTTGAGCAATGCAATCTGACACTCATTCTAAAGCAGCTGGGAAAATGCTGTTAAACAAAACATACATTGCCCTTTTACACAATGGAGAGCAGATGGTCAAATTACTGACGCTATTAATAGCCTCAACACTATTAAGAAATAAATAATGTGCTTTACAGTCTCAGAGGGGAAGGACCCATGTCTCCATCTCTCCATAGGGTAAATTAGTAATCTGAGTCAGGCCTTAAGGGTAGATGCCGGAGGTTCGAGTCAGGAGGATACTTCTCTAAAGAGTAGACTAAAGAAAATACTCAAGAGGATGGGTCAACCTGGGCCATTAACCTGATCTCCAAGGACCAATGACATAGAATTAACAGTGCCAGTGTTTATACCTCTTCCCACTCTTTTTCACCAAACCCATCTATGTTATCCTTCCGTTTCCCGTACCAGCCTCCCCGACCAGGCGCCGGAATGTGGCGACTAGGGGCTTTTCACAGTAACTTCATTTGAAGTCTACTCGTGACAATAAGCAATTTTCATTTTCATTTCATTTTTCATTATCCAGCTTCCTCTTAATCAATGCCATTCACCCAATTACACCATGTGGTAGCAAGCTACACATGCTAGACACTCTCTGGGCTGCTGAATTTATGTGACAGATTAAAATGGACTTGGGCTTGTCCATTCCTGTGTCAGTAATGTTTCTAGCAGTGCGATAAGTCTTGATTCCTGTCAAGCAATCACCAGCACTGAAATTTAACTTTTACAGCGTGGAGTCTCATCCCATTAGACTCATAGAATCCATACAGTACAAAAGGATGCCATTCAGCCCATTGAGTCTGCCCTGACCCTTCGAAAAACCACCCTACATAGGCCCATCCCCCCCCCCCCCCCCCCCCCCCCCACCCACCCCCACACGATCCCCATAACTCCACTGAACCTTTTGGACTCTAACGGGCAATTCAGCACAACCAACCCACCTAACCTGCACATCTTTGGATACTAAGGAGCAATTTATCACGGCCAATCCACCTAACCTGCACATCTTTGGACTGTGGGAGAAAACCGCAGCACCCGGAGGAAACCCTCGCAGACAAGGGGAGAAAGTGCAAACTCCACACAGACAGTCACCCGAGGCCAGAATTGAACCCGGGTCCCCGGTGCTGTGAGGCAGCAGTGCTGACCAATGTGCCGCCCCTTTTAATTAGATTTTAATTATTTCACAAATGAAAGAACTATTTATCAAAAAAAAAATAATCAAGGGATGGATTTGACTCAGAAAAGTAAAGTTTTACATTAGAAGTATCAATGCCATATATTGTTCACCAGGAAGGAGCAGTGCTCCGAAAGCTAGTGTTTGAAACAAACCTGTTGGACTTTAACCTGGTGCTGTAAGACTTCTTACTGTGCTCACCCCAGTCCAACGTCGGCATCGCCACATCATATGTTGTTCAGAACAGATTTCAGTTATTTAAAGTTGATTTCAATGAAGGCGGCAATCAGGTGGGTTTTATAATGATTGCGTGATCCGTTGCACTAATCTTTGGCCAAGTAGGTAAGGGTGAAATGTAACCCTTTTTCCAAATTCTTTTCTTCTCTGCTTTGTTTTCTGGATATGATTTTGGATTGAATAAAACTTCAAAGTTACATGTTGTCAGTCAGATCCTTTTTGAAAAATCATTTCATGGGATGTGGGCGTCGCTGGCTGTCCTAGCATTTATTGCCCATCCCTAATTGCCCTTGATGGGGCAGTTAAGAGCCAACCACATTGCTGTGGGTCTGGAGTCACATGCAGGCCAGACCGAGTAAGGATGGCAGATTCCCTTCCCTAAAGGACATTAGTGAACCAGATGGGTTTTTACAACAATTGACAATGGCTTCATGGTTATCATTAGACTTTTAATTCCAGATTTTTACTGATTTCAAATTTCACCATCAGCCATGGTGGGATTCGAACCCGCGTCGGCAGAGTAATACCCTTGGTCTCTGGACTACTAATCCAGTGACAATACGACTACATCACCACCTCCCCATAAATGTCTAAACGTCCTTCAGTCTGATTGGTTAAAGAGACAACCTGCTCACACAGATACCAGATCCTCTGTACAGGAACTCACGGTAGCATGGTGGTTAGCATCAATGCTTCACAGCTCCAGGGTCCCAGGTTCGATTCCCGGCTGGGTCACTGTCTGTGTGGAGTCTGCACGTCCTCCCCGTGTGCGCGTGGGTTTCCTCCGGGTGCTCCGGTTTCCTCCCACAGTCCAAAGATGTGCGGGTTAGGCGGATTGGCCATGCTAAATTGCCCGTAGTGTAAGGTTAATGGGGGGATTGTTGGGTTACGGGTATACCGGTTACGTGGGTTAAGTAGGGTGATCATTGCTCGGCACAACATCGAGGGCCGAAGGGCCTGTTCTGTGCTGTACTGTTCTATGTTCTATGAACACGCAGAATGCTTCATTTAAGAGTTTTGATACCAATTTGAGTTCTGTGAGAAATTTACTCAGGATCCCAGACTCCAACATCCAAATAAAACATGGGGCAGCTTCCTTTGAAAGCAAATGCATATCAGAAGCAGGAAAAAATCTTAATAATAATAATCTTTATTAGTGACACAAGTAGGCTTGCATTAACACTGCAATGATGTTACTGTGAAAATCCCCTAGTCGCCACATTCCGGCGCCTGTTCAGGTATGCGGAAGGAGACTTCAGAATGTCCAATTCACTTAATAAGTGCATATTTCGGGAGGAAACCAGAGCACCCAGAGAAAACCCATGCAGACACGGGGAGAACGTGCAGACTCCACACAGATAGTGACCCAAGCTGGGAATCGAACCTGGGACCCTGGAGCCTGCTAACCACTGTGCTACTGTGCCACCAGTGGAGGAAATCCTGAGCCAGGAATTCTTCCAAACCTCAATCATCTGCAGTATCTCCTGTCCCTTTTGGAGCAGAAACATTCAGGTGCAGTTTGATCTGAGGAGTCCCCTATCTACCCATCGGATCCTTATAAAACACCTTGGTGGGTGAACATAGTCATCCTTGCCTTGAAGGATGAACAAGAAGTTGGATATTTCACACAGAAATGGATTTCCAATCACCTTAATCTCCAGTGCAAACTCTCCCGGAAAATCTGTAGGCAGACGCAAGTGCAATGATTGTCTAGCACCATTAATTTTTACCACTGATTGCAAAAGCTATATTAAGAATTGTTTCATTCAGCTTTGAAAATCAGACATCATAACATGCCACATTGTTCCTCAGTATTCGCTGATTTTGTTGTGAATCAATGACCCGTGTCTGTCACTTAATTGTAAAAATAACATTCCTTCTAATTCCCCTCGTTTCTTGAGACTCATTGGGTGGGATTTTGCAGTCGGAATCTTCTGGCCCCATCAATGCCGTCCCCCGACCACTACCCTGCGGTGGGTTCCCCAACAACATGGCCGGCGAGCAATGCAAATGGCCATTGACTTCGACAGGACTGGAAGATCCCACTGGCAGCCAACGTGATCCCTCACGTCACATGACACGGGGAGGGTGTGGAAATCCCAGCCATTCATTTTGTACATGTCCTCTAATTCATCAACTGTAGCTTTACCTAGATTCTGGCTTACGTCTACATTATTAACGTCTTTTAACAGCATGAAGACTTGGATCATGTTCCTGGAGAAAGTTTGGCCGTTCTAGCACAGCAAAAAGTTTGAAAAAGTGCTACTTTCAATAATGGCATTTTGAAATAATCACCATAACTGAAAAATTAAAAAAACTAAGAATAAGGGAGCTGAGACACCAATGAGCTAACATTGACACTGGGCACGATCTGACGGCCTTACCGTGCCCGACTTGGGACGCTCGTTGGGCCTCGCATGATCTAATGAGATCTCGCAAGGCGTCATGATCTGAATCTCGCCCATACTAAGCATGATCCAGATTTGCATATTCAAGTGAGTAGTTACCCAAGGCCCAGTATTGAACGGCCTCGACTGGGCACCGTTTCGTACTGGTCTCCACAAATGTTGACCGGATGTAACAGCGCTTGGGGGGGTCTCCAAGATGGAGAGAGGCCCCTGGGTGGTCAGGTTCTGGGCAGGGTGGTACCCTGCTAGCACTGTGGCAATGCCAGTGCAGCACCTGTGCAGTGCCACCATGGCAATGCCAGGGTGAATAGGTGGCACTGCCAGGCTGGCAGTGACAAGATGCCCAGGTGACATTTTACCCGTGCTGTGATCGTGTCCGGGGTGCCGTACCCTTATGCAGTGAGGTGTGGGGGGACTCAAAAACTCTCTAATTA
The DNA here is from genome assembly GCF_902713615.1 of Scyliorhinus canicula. Taxonomy (NCBI): domain Eukaryota; kingdom Metazoa; phylum Chordata; class Chondrichthyes; order Carcharhiniformes; family Scyliorhinidae; genus Scyliorhinus; species Scyliorhinus canicula. The sequence goes on from NC_052151.1 coordinate 191,499,874, forward strand.
GTAAGTTGGAGTTCTGGACACTGTGGTTGGAGGGGGCCAAGAGATCAGGGCAACATATTTAAATGTCGCCCCAATCTCTTCATGTACTGGCGAGCTGAGTTCGTTAGTGCTGGGAAAGAAGAGTCCTGTTCATAAGCGGGTTCTCTGTGCTGCAAGCATCGGGAAACATCCCGCTAAACGCGACCAGAACTGGACTCTGGGGCGGAATTCTCCAACCCCCGGGGTGTTGGAGAATCGCCCGGGGCCGGCGTCAATCCCGCCCCCGCCGTGGGCCGAATTCTCCGCCACCCGGGAATCGGTAGGGGCGGGAATCGCGCCGGTTGGCGGGCCCCCCGCGGCGATTCTCCGGCCCGCAATGGGCCGAAGTCCCGCCGCTGACAGGCCTTTCCCGCCGGCGGGAATCAAAGCACGTCTGGTGCCGGCGGGATTGGCGGCGCGGGTGGGCGCCAGGGTCCTGGGGGGGGCGCGGGGCGATCTGGCCCCAGGGGTTGCCCCCACGGTGGCCTGGCCCGTGATCGGGGCCCACCGATCGGCCGGCGGGCCTGTGCCGTGGGGGCACTCTTTTTCTTCCCTCCCGCCATGGCCTTCACCATGGCGGGGGCGGAAGAGACCCCCCTCCGCTGCACATGCGCCGGTATGGTCAGCAGCCGCTGACGCACCGGCGCATGCACGGACCTCCGCCGGCCGTTCGTGCCGGCCGGCGGAGCGGAAACCACTCTGGTGCAGGCCTAGCCCCTAAAGGTGCGGAGAATTCCGCACCTTTGGGGAAGCCAGATGCTGGAGTGGTTCACGCCACTCCACAACGCCGGGACCCCCCTCCCCGCCGGGTAGGGGAGAATCCCAGCCCTGTTCTCTTTCCATTAAAATGCGGCCATTATGTCTCAACGGACTATAAATAATCACTTTGTTAGACAGTCTCGTCTGTTGAAAACAGCTCAAGCCCATTGTTTTGCCAAGTTCTTTATCCTCTTAACGGCTGTGGACAACAGGAGATATAAAACTCAAAACGCAGGCAAGTCAGGGAGGTTTCCTCAATCTGAAGCATTGATGCAGCAAAGCCAGAAATAATCATCAGTTAAGGAAGCAAGCTGACCCACTGGGATGAGAAGGATTACTTCACAAATATATATTATGCAGCTTGAATTAAGGTGAGTCCAGTCGTAATCAGTACCCTTTATGTGGCGTTTTACTATGTCAAAGTTGTTGAACAATTGCATGTTGCTGTTGATCGATTTGCTCATTAAATGTCTGCTCAGTCTGATTTCAGATAGATTGAAGAAACGCACTCGGAAAAAGCCCCACAGGTATTCAGATCACAAGGCCACATTATTACTGTGTCCCTGCTGTCATACAAATAGGTACAAGACAGTGTGAAAGTCAGACACTTATCGAGGTGAATGAAAACACTGAACCTTGAAAGTTATCTATGGCCGGCCTGAATTTGTAACAGCTTCCCTCACTCCTCTTGTCACAAGTGAGGGAAGGTTCAATTCCATGAATTTATCACTCAGAACTTTGAGCTCAAGGTCTTGCATTGTCAATCTTGTCACTCTTCTCTGAACTGACCACCATGCATCAATGTCAATTCGAAGGTGTATACTGAAACTGCATGTGGTATTCTGCATGCATCCTGAGCAACTTATGATTAAATGCCCTTGAGATGCACTCCATTACTTGATTAGTCCTGTTGAAAACAGCTTCACATTAACATGATCTGTTTCTCTGGCAAGGAGGTAGATTTAAAGGAGTGTCTTAAAGGAGGAAGGTGAGGTAGAGAGGCAGAGAGAGGTTTAAAGCAGCTGACAGCACAGCCACCAAACGGCGGGCTGATTAAAATTGGAGATGCTCGTGAGGGCAGAATTGGAGGGTCGTAGGGTGGGGGGAGATTACGCAGATAGAGGAGGGGTGAGGCCATGGAGGGATTTGACAACCAAGATGAGAATTTTAATCAAGATATAACTTGACTGGGATCCTAGGTCGGCGAAGGGATGGGTAATGGGTAACATGATATGGTGCGAATTAGGAGTTGGGCATCATGACCTCACGTATATGGCAAGTGGATGCCAGAGCTTGGGGTCGTCGAGAACATTTGGCCACAAGAGATGAGTATGAAGCGATAGTTGTCCGCGCCTGGCACATGTAGGTTAAATGCTCACACTCTCCCTGACAGTGTAAATTCTGGCCTGGTTGGTACTGGTGAGTGCCGTGGATGTAATTTCAGCGTGACGATCAGAGTCATGACCCAAGAAATTTCAGGAGTGAGAAATTCATTTCAACAGGCTGCACACAATAGCGCTCTGAGATCTCTGTGTTCCTCCAATGCTGGTCTCATAAACACCTCCAATTTGCATGACTCCAACATGGACTGCCATGCCTGCAGCTGCCTCGCCCTAAAGCTCTGAAATTCCCTCCCGAAACCTCTGCGTCACTACATACCTCAATTCCTTGAAGCCATTTCTTAATATCTACCTCTTTGAATAAGCTTTAGGTTACCTGTCTTCATATCTCTTGGTATGGCTTGGTGTCAGATTTTGTGTAGTAATATTCCAGTGAAGAACCTTGGCATGTTTTATGATATGAAAGAACCTATACAAGTACCCATTATTGTTGAGTCTGTTGGCTGTGTTATAAATAGGAACTGAGGAGGCCGTTAAGTCGCTCGGGCCTTCTCTAAAATTCAGTCAAATCATGGCTGACCTGTAACTTAATGCCACATACCCACCTTTGCTCAATATTTCTTGATACATTTGGTTGGCAAAAAAGTAACCACCTCTGATTTGAAATTAATAATTGATCATAGGCAGACTTGGCGACATGGCCTTTTATACCATGATCTAAGTTGTTAATAAATATGGTGAATAGTTCAGCACCCAAACCTGTGGGACACCATTAGTCACCTCCTGCAAATTAGAGTATCTGTCCATTATCCCTACTCTCAAATGTCACAAACGCAGCCAGAGCTTTCTTTCAGGAATATAACACATAATTCTTAATAATGAAATAAGTTCAAAGATACAAGATTATTTAAATAGCAACCGAACCGAATAAAAATATATTTCAATAGAATTTACTGTATAAGTGGCACATGGAAATCGAATCTGAGAATAAAGGTGTAAATTTAATTTATAGTGAAGAAAGGGGGGGGGGGCTGTTTCCTGTGTATCGCAGAATGCACAATCAATTTTGAACTTTAAATGATTGAGAAAGTGGGAAAATTAATTATGATCAGCAATAGATCCCCCCCTAGCTTAGCGAGCGGATAGTGAGGGAGTTGGATGGCTAATAGTTCACAACAGGGGGTGGGGTGGAACAGAATATCACAATTGGGTGAAGTGGGAGGGGAAAACAGGGACATGAGGCCTAGTTGAAGCACAGCTGGAGAAAGAGTCAGTTTTCTGTGATCTGGCTGCCAGGAGCAGAAGCACTGGATGAGCTAAGGATTGAAGACTTTACTGGGGCTGAATTTGGCATTGGAAGCATCTCTGTGTTCAGTTTGGATAAGAAATTCTCTGACAACTGGGACAGATTTTGATCAGAATGACAGGGCTGGTTCTGTCCAGCATATAACATTTTCCTGCACTGGTATACCTTTTACAATCTAGTTGTTTACAAGCAGTCACATTGCCTTGCCTGTCAAAATTACCTCAGATGAGGTTGTGAACATATGAATGAGGAGCAGGAGTGAGTCATTTGGCTCCTCGAGCCTGTTCTGCCATTCAATACGAATGAGAGGGGCCATATTGTTGGAGAGGGACAGTGTGAAACAGACTGGTAAGCTCGAGGAGATACTTTTTAGGAAGGAAGATGTGTTGAGCATTTTGAAAAACTTGAGGATAGCAAGTCCCCCGGGCCTGACGGGATATATCCAGGGATTCTATGGGAAGCAAGAGATTGCAGAGCCGTTGGCAATTATCTTTGTGGCCTCATTGTCAACAGGGGTGGTACCAGAGGATTGGAGAGTGGCGAATGTCGTGCCCCTGTTCAAAAAAGGGAATAGGGATAACCCTGGGAATTAGAACATAGAACAGTACAGCACAGAACAGGCCCTTCGGCCCTCAATGTTGTGCCGAGCCATGATCACCCTACTCAAACCCACGTATCCACCCTATACCCGTAACCCAACAACCCCCCCTTAACCTTACTTTTTATTAGCACACTACGGGCAATTTAGCATGGCCAATCCACCTAACCCGCACATCTTTGGACTGTGGGAGGAAACCGGAGCACCCGGAGGAAACCCACGCACACAGGGGGAGGACGTGCAGACTCCACACAGACAGTGACCCAGCCGGGAATCGAACCTGGGACCCTGGAGCTGTGAAGCATTTATGCTAACCACCATGCTACCCTGCTGCCCCTGAATTATAGGCCAGTTAGTCTTACTTCGGTGGTCGGCAAAGTAATGGAATTGAGTACCGAGGGATAGGATTTCTGAGCATCTGGAAAGACACTGCTTGATTAGGGATAGTCAGCACGGAGTTGTGAGGGGTAGGTCTTGCCTCACAAGTCTTAATGAATTCTTTGAGGAGGTGACCAAGCAAGTATTGAAGGTAAAGCAGTGGATGTGGTGTACATGGATTTTAGTAAGGGCATCTGATAAGGTTCCCCATGGTAGGTTTATGCAGAAAGTAAGGAGGCATGGGATAGTGGGAAATTTGGCCAGTTGGATAACAAACTGGCTAACCGATAGAAGTCAGAGAGTGGTGATGGATGGTAAATATTCAGCCTGGAGCCCAGTTACCAGTGGCGTACCACAGGGATCAGTTCTGGGTCCTCTGCTGTTTGTGATTTTCATGAATGACTTGGATGAGGGAGTTGAAGGGTGGTCAGTAAATTTGCAGACGATACGAAGATTGGTGGAGTTGTGGATAGTGAGGAGGGCTGTTGTCGGCTGCAAAGAGACATAGATAGGATGCAGAGCTGGGCTGAGAAGTGGCAGATGGAGTTTAACCCTGAAAAGTGTGAGATTGTCAATTTTGGAAGGACACATATGAATGTGGAATGCAGGGTTAATGGTAGGGTTGTTGGCAATGTGGAGTAGAGAGATCTTGGGGTCTATGTTCATAGATCTTTGAAAGTTGCCACTCAAGTGGATAGAGCAGTGAAGAAGGCCTACGGTGTGCTAGCGTTCATTAGCAGAGGGATTGAATTTAAAAGCCGTGAGGTGATGATGCAACTGTACAAAACCTTTGTGAGGCCACATTTGGAGTACTGTGTGCAGTTCTGGTCGCCTCATTTTAGGAAGAATGTGGAAGCTTTGGAAAAGGTGCAAAGGAGATTTACTAGGATGTTGCCTGGAATGGAGAGTAGGTCTTATGAGGAAAGGTTGAGGGCGCTCGGCCTTTTCTCATTAGAACGGAGAAGGATGAGGGGGCGACTAGATAGAGGTTTATAAGGGGACATAAATTTAAGGTGGAAGATATAGGGGGGATTTCAGAGGTAGGTTCTTTACCCAGAGAGTAGTGGAGGCATGGAATGCACTGCCTGTGGAAGTAGTTGAGTCGGAAACATTAGGGACCTTCAAGCGGCTATTGGATAGGTACATGGATTACGGTAGAATGATGGGGTGTAGATTAATTTGTTCTTAATCTAGGACAAAAATTCGGCACAACATTGTGGGCTGAAGGGCCTGTTCTTTGCTGTATTTTTCTGTGTTCTATGTTCTATGTTCAATAGGATCACGGTTGTTCTGATTTTGACCTCAACTCCACATTCAACCTACCACCCAACTTCCTTTGACTCTCCTGTTAGTCAAAAATCTATCTACCTCTAGCTTAAAAGTATTCAATGACTCTTTAAAGAGAATTTTTTTTTCCTCATCTCTATCATAAATGGGAGAGCCAACATGCTGGATTCTCCGACTTTGAGGCTACCTCTGGAAAATGTGTCTGGTTTTACGACAAAAAAGTTGGTGCCGCCCCCGCACCGATGCTCCGACTGGTAAGGGGCTCGCAGCCGCGCCACGTAAAACTTCCAGTCTCCACTAAATAAATGGCCGGAGAATTGCCAGGTCCATGGCCATGCATGCGCATAGCGATTATCTGCAGTGGTCAGACCGTACAATATGGCGCCGGCCGTGATTGGCCCAGCTTGCCAGATGGTGTCCCCCTGGATACCCCTTACCAGCCCCTGGCTACCGCCCACCAGTCTCCTCAGTCTTCGCTGAAGCCCCCCTGGCCAGTAGCACGGCTCTCCCCTGCCCCCCCCCCCCCCCCTCCAAACTGGACACATCCGCAGCTGCCACGTTTAATTCCTGAAAACTGAGAGCACACATCCCCCCTCACCATTGGGAACTCAGCCCATCGGGGGCAGAGCATTGGGACAGGGCCTTCACGTAATGCCCTGAGGCCGTCCCAATGGCACGCGGTGTACTCCTCGATGTCGTCGTTTTGGAGGGGGCGCAGCATCTGAAAACCGGCGCTGCCCCCGATATGGTCGTAGACAGGGATTCTCCGCCCGATCGCCGATCACAATCTCGGTGTCAGGGAACGGAGAATCCCGCCCACATTTTTACTGGTGTCTCCTAGTTCAGTCTTTCTCCCAAGGATAAAAATCCAGCATCCACCTTGTCCAGCCCCCTGTGGATCTGTTTTGATAAGGTCGCATCTCAATCTCCTAAACCCCAATGGATACAGATCCAGACTGTAAATCCAGAAGATGGCAGGTCAAAGGCTAGCAAGTAACTCACCTCCTTACGCCCCAAAACCTGTCCACCATCTAAATGCACAATCAGGAGTGTGATGGAATACCCTCAACTTGCCTGGATGAGCGCAGCTCCAACAAAACACAAGAAGCTCGACACTATTCAGGACAAAGCAGCCCATTTGATTGACAATCCATCCACAAAAATTCATTCCCTTTACCACCGACAAACAGTAGCAGCCGTGTGTACCATCTACAAGACGCACTGCAGGAACTCACCAAGGTCCCTTAAACAGAGACTTCCAATCCCATGACCACTACCATCTAGAAGGACAATGCTGCAGATACCTGGGAAGCCCACCACCTGGAGGTTCCCCTCCAAATCACTCAGCATCCTGCCTTGGAAATATCTCGATGTTCCTTCACTGTTACTGGGTCAAAGTCCTGGAAGTCCCTCCCTAATAGCACTGTGGGTATACCTACGCCACATGTTCAAGAAGGCAGTTCACCAGCACCTCCTCGAGGACAAGCAGGGATGGGCAGTAAATGCTATGACACCCGCATCCTAAGACTGTGAAGATAGTCGCAAGTTTCCTGAATGGCCAAGTTTCCATTTCGACAGTGGACAAAAGCCTCATGTACTGCAGGAATTCTTCCCCACACACCAGAATTCAGCGGTGATTATTGCACAACAAATTCAAGGTGCACTTCACTGTGGGCAATGAAGGGTTGGCTTAAGATGGCAATTAACGTTTTACCTGATTGAACCCCATACTTCTGAGAAACATTTAGATTTAAATCCCAGGCAGTGCAAACGCAATAGACCTCAAGGAAAGAATTGTCGGAGCAATTTTAAATTGCCAAAAAAAGAGAGAATTCTGGAGGTGGCGTTAATTATTTTGTTTGTCTTTCATGTATTTTTCAAGCTGCAGATTACTGAAGCAAAAGCAGAAAGCAGCTGGAAGGATTTTTCTCCTTGCTAATTATTTCATTGACAGTTTTTGATTCTTGATTGTTGGTTTTCATACCAGAAGTGGCTTGTTCATTGTTTAATCGCTACCTGTTCAGCAACAATTTGTTGCCACTTTATGAACGTCAATCAGATGCGAACCCGATGCACTCTGTGCACGTGCGACCAATTGGAGGAATTAGAGGCACAAATAAGACTGAGTTATCGGAGTATGGCGGGGTGGGGGAGGTGAGGGTTGATTGATGGTGTTCAAGCACCCACATTATTTTTCTTTAATTATTTCATGGGACGTGGATATCGTGTGCAAGGCCAACATTTGTTGCCCATCCCTAATTGCCCTTAAACTGAGTGGTTTCCTGGAGGCAGTTCAGAGTCAACCACATTAAGACACAAGAGCACAAGTAGGCCATCCACTCTCCGACCGTGCTCTGCCATTCAATGAGATCATCACTGATCTGATATAATCCACAACACCACTTTCCTCTTTTGTCCCCCCAAAAATATGGCTTGAACATACTTAATGACGTAGCCTCTACATCTCTCCGAGGTAACAAATTTTGCAGATTCGCTACCCTCACAGAGAAGAAACTCGTCCTCATCTCTGTCTTAAATGGGTGACCCGTTACGCTGAGATTATACCCTCTGGTCCCAGACTCTTCCACAAGGGGAAACAATCTCTCAGCATTTACCCTGTCAAGCCCCCTGAGAATCCCATATGACTCAGTAAGGTCACTTCTCATTCTTCTAAACTCCAATGAATACAGGCCCAATCTACTCAACCTCTTACAAGGAAATTCCTCCATTGGGATCAACCTAGTGAACCTTCCCTGGACTGCCTCCATTTCCAGTATATCTTTCCTTAGATAAGGGAAGCAAAACAGTTCACAATATTTACATTGCTGCAACTGGGTAACAATGATTTCTTCCCTGAAAGGCATTGGTGAACCAGGTGGGTTTTTTACAACAATGCATGATAAGCCTCCATTACCGGTTCAGTAATAGAATTCAAATTTCACCAGCTGCTGAGATGGGATTTGAATCCATGTCCCCAGAGTATTAAACTGGGTCTCTGGACTACTAGCCCAGTGACATAGAGTTTAAGAGCAGGGAGGTTATGCTGGAACTGTAGAAAACATTGGTTAGGCCACAACTAGAGTATTGTATGCAGTTCTGGAATCCACATTACAGGAGGGATGTGATAGCACTGGAAAGGGTGCAGATGAGATTTGGCAGCATGTTGCCTGGGCTGGAGAGTGTTAGTTATGAAGAGAGATTGGATAAACTTGGATTGTTTTCTTTGAAATGAAAAATGAAAATCGCTTATTGTCACGAGTAGGCTTCAATGAAGTTACTGTGAAAAGCCCCTAGTCGCCATATTCCGGCGTCTGTCCGGGGAGGCTGGTACGGGAATCGAACCGTGCTGCTGGCCTGCTTGGTCTGCTTTAAAAGCCAGCGATTTAGCTCAGTGATCTAAACCAGCCCCTATATCTTTGGAGCAGAGGAGTCTGAGGGGGGGGGTGGGGGGGACCTGATTGAGATATAAAAAATTATGAGGGGCATAGATAGAGTACACAGGAACAAACGTTTCCCCTTGGTGGCGGGGTCAATGACCAGGGGGCATAGATTTAAGATAAGGCATAGGAGGTTGAGAGGGGACGCGAGGAAAAACCTTTTTACCAGAGGGTGGTGGGAGTTTGGAGCTGGCTGCCTGAAAGGGTGATGGAGACAGAGACCCTCATGACATTTATGACGTATTTATATGTGCACTTGTGATCCCTGGACATACTAGGCTATGGGGCAAGAGCTGGAAAATGGGATCGGAATTATTAGGTGGTTCTTTTTGACTGGTACAGGCGTGATGGTCCGTGCTGTGTGACTCTATGACATTGCGCCTACGCCACCATCCCCTCACAATTTATTGTGATGCCCGGGTTGCTGACTGGACAACCTGCGTCTTTGTCTTGTGTCTGTTCGAGAAAGCTGGCTGGGTGATAGCACAGTTTTTCCCCATGAAGGATCAGTATTCCTGCCAGCCATAGAGTAATTCACTTATAAACATGCTGCATTTAAATGCAATCACTGCCTTCCTGTAGAGTTGATCTGATTAGGGGGAAGTTACAAGGTGGATGATAATTCTTCATTTAAAAAAAAAACACCTTCACATCGTGAGGCGAATTTGAAGCCACCAGTCCACCCCTGTAGAGTGGAGGCAGTGATGTGACATGAGAAGCAACAAGAGTCAAAAAGGTTAACTTGATGAACCATTTTCTTACACCCACCACTCGCTGACAGGATTGTGCCTCACAGTCAGCCAAGGATCCTGCAGCAGACAGGCAGGAACCTCGCAAATGTGATGCAAATTGGGGTCATTGAAACAATAAAATTCTGTCTATCGGTGAGGTGGCTCGGTTCACCCAGCTCTGATGTGTAATGAAATCGGATAATGCTCGACTATAGTGTCCAATTCTGGGCACCACACTTTAGCAAGAATGTGGCGGCTCCAGAGAGGGTGAAGAAACGATTTACAACAATGCTTCCAGCATTATATGCATAGACTGGAGAAGCTCGGACTGTTCTCCTCAGAGAGGGGATGGTCGAGAACAGAATTAATCTTTATTAGTGTCACAAGAGGCTCGCATTAACACTGCAATGAAGTTACTGTGAAAATCCCCTAGTCGCCACACTCCAGAGCCTGTTCGGGTACACCTAACGAGCACGGGATTTGGGGGAGGAAACCGGAGCACCTGGATTTCAAACGAGAAATTGGATAATTATGTGAAGATTTTCAGAGTGGCTGGGAAGAGGTGAAGGAATGGGACTAGATGAGTTGCTCTTACATAAGCTGTGCATTGGACAGGATGGGCTGAATGGCCTCCTTCTGTGCTGTAACAATTCTGTGATCCTCAGGCTTTCAGGTCATTGGCATCATTGTGTTGGTAAGGTTCGTTCCGTGCTCAGAATGAATTGCCAGTTGCATTATTGCATATTTCTGAATGTCCCTTTGGTTAATTGACCTGAAGAGGCTGTAGAGTTTCATAATGGGGCCATTCTACTTTATACTGGCAGCAGGAATGGTGGCAGCAACAACACAGATGCAGCACAGACATCATTTCCAACAGGAGTAGCAGGGAGGCCTCCGAAGGTAAAGTAGGTGAAGGGGGCTTGCTTGCAGAAGGCCTTTCATTCCCAACAAGGTCTACTGCTCAAGGGTCACCTCTCTGGACATACCTGAGGGACGGTGTATGGTGCTCAGGGAGGCTGGAAGTTGATGACTATTTGTGGCTTTGTGTTAAAGGCCTACAGCTGTAAAGAGCCAGGCCATGGCAGGCACTGTGAACATGACAACTGACCTATTTAGTGCCAGGGTTCCCGAGCTTATTCCGGAGGAGGTTGCGCACATTTTACAGTTAATGGTCTGTGAATTCACTGAGCGATTGAGAAGCATATCATTTCTCAAAGTGAACCACTGCATCTCACCCCCAATTGATAAGAATGGCCAGAAGGAGAGGGCCCGGGGGCTCATACCAAACAGTGGCTTCTCTCGAGTCCTGACCGCTAATGCCTATGCTCACTTGGCCATTAGGGCACTTCAGGGCTAGCCAGCAGCTGTGGTTAACGGCAAGTGATTCCATTCTCTTAGTGACTCGCTAGTATGTCACATGTCTGTGCTAACCAAAGCAGAAACAAAAGGAACTCAAATTAACCCCATTTTCCAGCATCCGGTCTGTAGCAGTGGCAGGTTACAGTACTTCAGTTACAGATCCAGGTACCTTTGAAACGAGTTGAGTATTTCACCCTCAACCACCAACTTAGGCAGTGAATTCCAGACACCCACCACCCTCTGAGTGAAAAGGTTTTTCCTCTAACCCGTCTACCAATCACCCTAAATCTATGACTCCTTAAATTCTCCGCTCCAGGGAAAAATCGGGAGGGCCGTCGTGAACTCGGCCGAATTTCACGATGGCCTCGGAGGCCACTCCTCGCCCCCTATTCTCCTCTCCCGGCGGGGCTAGGAGCGGAGCTCCGTAAATCTCGGCCGCGGGGTCATCGTGCCGAGAATGATGCGGCCGGCACGCCTAATGACGTCAGCCGCGCATGCGCAGGTTGGCCGGTTCCAACCCGCGCATGCGCAGCTGACATCATGAGCTAAACCAGGGGCTGGTTTAGCTCACTGGGCTAAATTGCTGGCTTTTAAAGCAGGCCAGCAGCACGGTTCGATTCCCATACCAGCCTCCCCGGACAGATGCCAGAATGTGGTGACTAGGTGCTTTTCACAGTAACTTCATTGAAGCCTACTCGTGACAACAAGCGATTTTAATTTCATTTCATGACACTGACGGCATGAACCCGCGCATACGCGGTGGCCGTCTTTCCCCTCCACCGCCCCGCAAGATCAAGCCGCCACGTCTTGCGGGGCGGCGGAGGGGAAATAGTGCGTCCGATTTGGACGCCGGCCCGATGATCGGTGGGCACCAATCACGGGCCTGTTCCCTCCCGAGCACAGTCGTGGTGCTCTTTCCTTTCTAGGCCACCTACAAGCCCCAAACAGGCTTCTCACTCCTGTTTCATGACGGCAGCGACCAGGTGTGGTTGCCGCCGTTGTTAAACGGTCGCGAACGGCAGGCCGCTCGGCCCATCCGGGTCAGAGAATCGCCGTTCGCCGCAAAAAACGGCAAGCGCCGATTCTTCCGAGCGGTGGGGGGGGGGGGGGGGGGGGGAGAATCGCGAGTGGTGCGTGAATTTTGTCGGGGGGCCCTCCCGCGATTCTCCCACACTGCGTGGAGAGCGGAGAATCGTCGTGCCCCTTAGCTAGGAGAAGGATCTAGGCCCCTCATAACTTTTTTTATTTGTTCATGGGACTTGGGCGCCGCAGGCTGTGCCAGTATTTATTGTCCGTCCATTGCCCTTGAGGGGGCAGTTAAGAGTCAATCGGATCTGGAGTCACATATAGGCTACACCAAGTAAGGATGGCAGATTTCCTTCCCTGAAGGACAATAGTGAATCGGATGGGTCTTTACGACAATCGACAATGATTTCATGGTTATTATTAGACTTTAAATTCCAGATTTTTATTAAATTCAACTTTCATCATCTGCCGTGCTGGAACCCCCAGAGTACTCTAGGTCTCTGGAATACTAGTCCAGTGACAATACCACTATGTCACCACCTACCCATGAGGAGTTTAAATATCTTCAATTACAAAATTTAGTTTAAAAGAAGTTGTCCTCTTCGCCTAAAGGCGAATTTATTAGAATGGAAGTCAGAAGATCTGCCAAAATTATCAACATGGGCAGGGGCTCTTGTGGAATTCCTTAAACTTGAGAAAATTAACTTTGCCCTTTGTGGCTCAGATGGGGAATTCTGGACAAAGTGGAAGCTGTTCTTGTCTCTATTTACAGATCTATTTGTTGCCAGCGGGTAAAGGGAGGGGGGATGGATGATGGGGAGGGAAATAGGAAAAGGTTTTATGGAAATCAGAGCAAAAACATAAAATTAGGAGAATTCTATTTTGTTTATATGTTGTTATGTATATCCTGATTTGAATAAAATTAATTATTAAAAAGTTAGCAAGAAACAATCTTCCCCTAACAAAACCATGCTGACAGAGTATTCTGCTGTCAGAATTGTTTCCAATACTTTGCCCACCACTGAAGCCACTTTGACCGGCCTACAGTTTTCTGGCCTGTCCCTCACATCCTTTTTAAATAATGGTACAACATTCACACACCTCCAATCCTCTGGGACCTTGACTGTCTTTAGGGAGGATTGGAAAATGATCCTCAGAGCATCTATCATTTCCTCCCTTGCTTACTTCAACAGCCACTTAGTTGCTTCAGATAATTACTCCCGTGTCAACCCAAATCAACTTTCTCTTCAAATTAGTGTTCCTTCATCCTGCCCACCCCTCTATCCATCAAAGACCAGTGGCTTTACCAGAGCTGGTGGTAGGTTGCTGTGGCTTATGATCAGACTGTTGAGATGCTCTTGGCCAGTGGTCCCTGGTAGTTAGACACGATGAGGGCCCAGACAATTATAGCTCCTGGCACATGCCAAGGCAGTCTGGCCCATTCAAGCATTCTGATACCGTGTTGGGTCTAGGTTGAGAGAGCAGACAAGTTAAGAGCCATCTCTCTGTGTGCCATTGTTACTCGCATAGGACTGCATGTCCTGCGATGATCTGAGGTACAGCAGGTGAGTGACGCCTTGAATGCCCCTGTGTCTGTGGTCCACCAGTCTCTCCAAGGTGCAGTAGATGTTGGCACTGATTGACAGTCACCTGAGCTTCCATCAAAGCTGCAAAGCTTGGTGACACAAATTGGATTGTGAGACCATCTACTTCATTTCACGGAAGGTCACCATGAGCTCCAGGGTGAATTACATAGAGGGGGAAACCATGGAAGAGAACGCACACACACTGGAGGTGGACGCCTTCATAATGCTAGACATGAGACACGTATTTGATGGGCCTTCCAACACCTCATACAATCACTGGAGTTCCTCAACACTTCTCAAGGTTGTGCCACTTAGAGCTGGGAGAGGACATTGCTCTCCGGCAAATTGTCTCCAACACTGTCCCTGTCAGTGCAGTCACCTGTGTTGTTTATTTCACCAAACGGAGAGGCTTCCAACCCTATCCCACCCAGAGTGCCCTCTCTGTGCTGCTTCCTCAAGAGGGATGCATTGTGTGATGACGGTTCCTCAGCAGGGGCGTTGCCCTCCTAGGTGTCTTTTTTAAAGAAAGTTGCTGATCAAGTTTTTGCTGATGAAGGGGACCCAGAGGAGATGAGAAAGGGATAAGAGTTAGGAAGCACAGAGATGTTGGACATGCGTATTCGCAAAACATGGCCCCATTTGCTGTCGTTTTAACATTGCCTGAAGGTCCAATTGTTCACGGTTCATGAAAGGTGTTGAGTAGCAGGCTCTGAGTAACCTTGCTCGGAAGATTCACCAGCTCTGGCACCTCCAAAGCTGTCAGCTCTTGCTGCGCCGCAGATTTCCATTGCCTCCTGCTCCATGTGTAAGAGCCAGAATGACTGGTGTTCCTTCACCAGCTTAATGCCCCTTCCTTCTGTTGAGTGCTGCAGATGAAAGAGGGGGACTAATGAGAAGGCAAGTGCAGCGGGTGCAGAGTCTGTGTTTTGCAATTCTGCATTTGCGGGCAGTGCAAAACCGTGGGAGAATGGGGAGGCTTAGAATGTCACATCAGTGGTTTGAATGTGAATTGAGGAAGGAGTCATGAGAGGAAACGCAGATTGTACAATTCACCCCAGGTGAGAAGAGCATGTTGTTAGTGGGAGGTGTGAAGCCGTTAGGTAACATATGACTGTATTTTAGGTGTGACAGTAAGAGGTGGTGAAATGTGACTCAAGGATGGTGGCTGTTAGAGAGGAGGGACTGGATCAGATGTAAAGAAGAGATGGGGTGGGATAGGGTGGAGAGGAGGAAGGGTAACTGTACTTACCTTTGCTGTCCTTGTGAGGCCATTTAATCACCATCCTTGGGCTGATGCTTCTGCCATTGAACTGATGTGAATGATCCGCTACTTCTGGCCATGCTTCCTGCATCAGATTGTTGGGTGCCTCCTCCCCTTGGAAAAGCATGTCAATCCTGGTACTCTCCCTGGCAGGCATCAGGAATACCGCAGCTGCCGGATCCCCACAACCCCGCCTCCATATGAAACCACTAAAAAGTTTTGGGGGGGGGGGAGCGGGAGAATCGCATGCGGGTGTCAGGGCGGCGTGGCGGGAATCGCCCGGCACCCCCGCGATTCTCCCACCCGGTGTGGGGGTCGGAGAATCGCGCCCCAGAAGCGGGATTCTCCGTCAGTGGGATCCTCCGATTCGCCGGCAGTGCACACACGCACGTGGGTTCCCCAACATCGTGGGGGTAACCACAATAGTTGTGGCTATGTAACCACTGGGGCTGTTTAGCACAGGGCTAAATTGCTGGCTTTGAAAGCAGGCCAGCAGCACGTTTCGATTCCCGTAACTGCCTCCCCGGACAGGCGCCGGAATGTGGTGACTAGGGCCTTTTCACAGTAACTTCATTGAAGCCTACACGTGACAATAAGCGATTTTCATTTCATTTTCATTTCATTCAAGGGAAACCCCATTGGCTGGCTGCAGGATCAGAGAAAGCCGCTGCCGGTGGGGGCCGTGCTAAAAAAACAGGGTGCCGGAACAGAGAATCCCACCCCAGGACCTTTGTTAACCTGAGGGGGTATTTTATATAAGATGCTCACTGCCGTAGTTTGTTGGAAGCTGTGCTTTGTGGCAGCATTGCATTAATTACTTTTTAAAAAATCTAGAGTACCCAATTATTCTTTTCCGATTTCGGGGCAATTTAGCGTGGCCAAACCACCTACCCTGCACGTCTTTGGATTGTGGGGGCGAAACCCACGCAGACACGGGAGAATGTGCAAACTCCACATGGACAGTGACCCAGAGCCAGGATCGAACCCGGCTCCTCAGCACCATAGGCAGCAGTGCCACCCCGAGCATTGCATTAATGAGACTAGACACTTGCTACCGACAGTTCAAAATGGACCATCAGACTGTATCGTATTTAGTGTCACAATGTCCTAATCATGAGGCATTCTGAAAGAAGAGGAACCACATCCTGTACTCCCAGATCCCACTATCTTATGGGATGTCCTGCCCCATGAGCCCAAAGGCATGTGGATCGAGAATTGGTCTGTTCAGCCACATTAAGATCAATAGCAAAACCTGTGACCCTTAATAGATGCCACCCTGAATTGAGGGACAGCTGATGATAACCAGACAGCTCTTCACCTCACAAAAAATCTAACAACTTCAAATTTGAAATTATCAATTGACTCCCTCCATCCCAACAGCCTTTCGGAGGAAGAGAGTTCCAAATTCCCACGTCCTCTTTGTGCATTGAAGTGCTCCCTAACATCACACCTGAATGGCCTGGCTCCCGTTTTTTATGCCCCCGCGTTCTGCAAATGTATTCTCTCTATCTGTCCTACCACGTCCTTTAATCATTTTATTCACCTCATCCAAGAAGACACAAACTCAGTATTTTAACCCGAATATGTCCTGTCCATATTTCGACATATGAATTATAAATCTGGTGCTATTTCTAAAGAAAATGCAGAGGCAGGTGTGTGGATGGGAGCAGAAAGTCCCAAATAGATAGATTCAGATTTACTGTGGACAAGTTTGCATTTATGAATGATCCAATGGTGGTTCATCATGTGCTGGCACAGCCATAAGTGTGACAAGTGCTGAGCTTCTACCTGTCACCGGTGCTGATGATGGGTCTGGCCAACATCACCTATCCCTGATGGAAATGTTTATGTAGAAACAAATCCGTCAGGGAGTGGGCTGCACATAACATGCCAGAGGCCCTACGGAAAAACGAGATGGTGGATGCTGCTGGGTGGTTCCCTGAGCAGACTGACTGGCAGAACGCCTCATCACCAGAACGTTCAAACAACCACCAAGACCTAGGTAGGCTGGTGGTGAGAAAGGCCCTCCCCCCTCACATCCTTCCTGCACACCCAGAGTCTCCATTTACACATTGCCCTTGAGGTGGTTGCTGTGGGGAAGAGACCATCACCCGCCTCCTTGTGGAATGTGCCTTTGCAAAGAAGATTTGGAGAGAGATGCAGTGGCCTTGGCCCGGAGGTCCATCCCAGGCAGTTCCAAGACGCAGGACTCTGTGCTCTACAGGCTGTTCCCAGGGACGCACACCGAGACAAACTACAGCTGGAGGATCATCAACTCAGTGAAAGATGCTCTTTGATCTGCCTGAAACTTGTTGGCCTTCCAGTGCAAAGAGTTGTCCCGACCGAGTGTTGCAGACTGGCACATTCCAAAGCCCAGGACTAGGTGCTGAGGGATGTATTGAAGCTTGGCACAGCAGCCGGAGAAGCGCAATGAGGTAAAGTCGCTTTCAAAGTCCTTTCAGCCATAGTGCACGGAGGGGCTGGAAATTGTTAAACCCCTCGGGCTGTATGGCTTACCTTGAATGTATATGGTGAATATTACCTTATCACAATTGTACTGAAGCACCTTCTCACAATTATACTGAAGCACCTCAGAGCGCAAGTTGATCGATGGTGAAAATTTGAATACCATTGCAATTTGTGCGAAGGCCATTTTAAAATGTTTTGTATTGTTCTTTTAGCTATTTTATGAATAAAGTATAAAAAGCCTTCACACCACGAGGATCATGGAAGTTCTCTCCTTACAGAATCGCAGAATTGTTATGTTGCAGAAGGAACTCATTCAGCCCATTGTATCGGCAACTGCTTTCAGAACGAGCAATTCACTCCGTGCTCGTCTCCCACCTTCTCCCCATAATTTGCTCATTCACCCTCTTTACATAACAGCCTAGCTTTCTTTTGAATACTTCAGTTGAGCCTGCCAAGCAACACATTACAGACCTTAACCACTTGTTGTGTGAGAGAGATTTTTCTTGACTCACTTTTGCCAATCATTTTAATAAGCCAGGTTGGCCAACTAGAGCCTCCCCATCTGCTACGACAAAGGAACCCCGCAACCTTCCTTTCAAGCCTTAATAGCTGGGACTCTTTGTATGAGGGTTATTACCCAATGCACTTTTGAGCAGATGAAAATCAGTGCTTGGCAGGCTCTCCCTCCACCAGCCCCGCCTTTCGCACACGGGTACTGAGCCCAACTCGAATAGTTCAACTGCTGCCTCAGCTAAAATCAACAAACTCAGCAAGTAGCAGAACTGAATTTGGGATATCCCCTGCTCAACTCCACACTGAGCAGCAAATCCATCAGTTCAACAATCAGGGACTGACCCCTTCTCCATTTAATTAAGCTGTGCACGAAATGGTCCATAATCTGCCATGAATTACAGCCTGCACAGTGTCACCGATCCGAATTTCTTACTGATTTACTCAAATACTACAGGCTAAATAATCCAAGTGTTGGAAGAGAACCGGGCATAATTCCATTGGCAAACAGACAGAACCAACTGACTTTAAAAAATAATCAATGGGAGAAACAGGTGGAGAGGAAAATGGGACTTTTCTCTGCCCCTTGGTGATGAAGGTTTGGCAGCAGTTTGGGGCTTAGCACCTGCCGAGATTGGCTAAGAATTCTGGTCTGGGCCCAGTGAACGACTGCAACGATCCAATTGCTTCCTCTCCGTGAGTACCTAGCTTGATAACCAAAATCCTGAGCTCACCTTCAAGTCAGTACGTTCTCAGGTCCCGCTGCAGTGAATGGGAGATTTGGCTGAGCACCGAATTCTCAGTCCGCACTAGTAGCACGGCAGACTCGCAATGGAGAAGCCTGGCCATGAGCTCATTGCTCCTTGTGGGATCTTACGGTACAAAAAAAAATCACCTGCCAAGTTTCCTGTATTGCAACAGAAACAAGCACATCGTTGGTTCGAGGACCTCCTGAGGTTGTGAAAGGTGCTAGAGAAATGCAAATCTTTCTTTATTTACAATGGTTCTGCGGGATTGCTTCCTCTTGGGTTACAATGGCAAAGATTGCAAATAAGTTCAGGAAATATTTCAAGCTGATTTTAAAAAAAAGACACAGCTATCTTTTTACTCATTACAAGCACACAGTATCACTTTGATGGGTGAGTCAGACATCATTTCACTGCCATGACCAACAGATTTTGCTTCCTGCTCCTTCCTAATGTTGAGAAAAGTGAGAGCCAGCCAGTTGACTGCATATTATTCCTGTGAATTGTTCCAACACTTGTTGTTTGCCTTTCTACTAAAGACACTTTAGAGCAGTACTTAGCCTGGGCCGGACTTTGAGGCCTAGTATTGTGTGTGCTGTACGGAGCAGGGGCCAGGATTTTACAGTTCCACTGCGGAATGTCTTCTCCTGGTGGATACAGTGAGCCATTTAAATCTCCATTCAGTTTGGCGGGAAAGTAATATCCCGCCAGGCAGGAGGAACTCTAGAGACCAATAAAAGAGCGTCTGTGATCACCTGCTATTGTTCCCTCCATCTTAAGGGTCTGCTGCTGACTGCACAATGTTCAGCACCATTCGCGACTCCTCAGATAATGCAGCAGTCCATGTCCAAATGTAGCAAGACCTGGCTAATATTCTGGCTTGGGTTGATGGGTGGCAAGTAACATTCGTGTCACACAAGTGTCAGGCAATGACCATCATCGACACGAGAGAATTCAATCGTCTCCCCATGACATTCAGTGGCATTCCCATCTCTGAATCCCCCACTATCAACATCCTGGGGCGGTCACCATTGAACAGACACTGAACTGGACTAGTCATAAAAGTACTGTGGCTACAAGAGCAGGTCAGCCATTGGGGGCAGGATTCTCCGGTCAGTGACGCCGAATCGGGGATCGGCCGGAGAATACCCTTTCCCGACGAGATCGCCTAATCCTTTGTGATGCTGTGCCCCTTCCAAATCAGCATACTCTAGGAGTACGCCGCACGCCTCATCGACGGCCTCAGGACATTGCCTGAGGCTCACCGCCCAATGCTCCGGCCCCGATTGGCTGAGTTCCCTACGGCGTCGGTCGCGTGTGCAATCGTCCGGCGGGAACTCGCCGTGGCAGCTGCGGACTCAGTTCAGCGTTGCCACAGTCAGGGAAGGGCCGTCCGAAGGCAGAGGGGACTTCGGCAGGGGCTGGGGGCACTGTTGGGAAGTGGTTCAGGGCTCCCAAGCCGGCCAAACAGGGGGCATTATTTTGCAGGCCGGGTCCGTGCGTGGCTGGCGCATGCGCGGCCACGGAATCGGCAATTCTCCGGGCCATATTGGCAGCTAGAGCCGGGTGCTCTACGCTGCTCGGCTGCTAGGGCCCAGCCAAACGGAGGATGGGTGGCCATTTTGCGCCAAATGTTCGGTTGTAAAACGCCACCGTTCCCTATGCCGGTATAAGGACGCAGCCTCAGAATTGGAGAATCCAGCCCTGGGTTTCTACAGCGAGTATTTCACTTTCTGATTCCCAGCGACAAAGCACAAGCCATGAGTGTGATGGAATACTCTCCACTTGCCTGGATGAGTGCAACTCCAGCAACACTCAGGAAGCTCGACACTGTCAAGGACCGAGCAGCCCTTGATTGACATCTCACCCACCACCTTCAAGTATTACTCTCTCCACCACTGATGAACAGTGGGAAGCCTTGGGTACCATCTACAGGATGCACTGCAGGAACTCACCTAGGTTCCTTTGACAGCACCTTCCAAACCCACAACCTCTACCACCTAAAAGGATAAAGGCAGCAGTTATTTAGGAACATCCCCACCTGTAGGTTTCTTTCTGAGTCACGCAGGATCCTCACTTGGAATTCCTTCGCTGCCTGATCAACTTTCAGGAACTCCCTTCCTACCAGCACTGTGGCTGTACCTACACCACATGGACTGCAGTGGTTCAGGAAGGCAATTCATCGCCACCTTCTAAAGGGTTAATTGGGGATGGGCAATGAATGTTGCCCTAACCAACGACATCCATGGCCCAATAAATTAATGTAAATATATACCTGTGACAATTGGCCAGAAGGGTAACTCAGGTTGTAGATATTTCAGACAACAACAGTCTGTATTTATATAGTGTCTTAAACATAGTGAAATGGCTCAAGGCATTTCACAAAAATGTTAGGAAACAAACTGATGTGGATCCACACAAGGAGAAACTAGGACAGATGAGCAGAAGCTGGGTCAAAGAGAACATTTTTAAGGAAGCGAGTGAGGTTGGGAGGGTTAGGGAGCGAATTCCATATTTAACTCCAAGGCAGCTGAAGGCTTGGCCAATGATAGGGAAACAATATGAAAATCAGAGATGTTTCAATGGCCAGAACTGGAGCAATGCAGAGACCGTGGAGGGAAGTAAGGCTGGAAGTGATTCTAGAGATAGGGAGGAGCAAGCCCATGGAGAAATTTGAAAACAAGAATAACAATTTTAAAACTGAGGCGTCGCTTGATGGGAGCCAACGAGCGCAAGGATGCTTGATGGAAAAGGACATGAGCATCAGAGCTTTGGACATTTGTGGAGAATGCAAGGAGGGAGGTTAGCCAGAAGAGCATTTCCAACATTCTTGCATTTTTATTGGAGGAAAGAAACATTTTTTTTTTATACACCTTTCATCAATAACGTAGCTCAACAAATCTTGTGGAGAAGTTCAAGGGGGCACAAATTGGGGGCTGGGAGGTTGGGGGAACTCTTGTGAGATTTTTTTCCCCACACCAAACATATGGCCACACCCCGACCAAAATTATGTTGCTGAAAATAGTGTGGTTACTTCCCCTGTAAACCTTCCTTCAATTGTTCCACTTCACGGCCTCACGGTAGCATGGTGGTTAGCATCAATGCTTCACAGCTCCAGGGTCCCAGGTTCGATTCCCGGCTGGGTCACTGTCTGTGTGGAGTCTGCACGTCCTCTCCGTGTGTGCGTGGGTTTCCTCCGGGTGCTCCGGTTTCCTCCCACAGTCCAAAGATGTGCGGGTTAGGTGGATTGGCCATGCTAAATTGCCCGTAGTGTAAGGTTAATGGGGGGATTGTTGGGTTACGGGTATACGGGCTACGTGGGTTTAAGTAGGGTGATCATTGCTCGGCACAACATCGAGGGCCGAAGGGCCTGTTCTGTGCTGTACTGTTCTATGTTCTTCCAGCTCAGTTGGCTAGACAGCTGGTTTGTAATGCAGAGCGAGGCCAGCAGCGGGTTCAATCCCCGTAGCGGCTGAGGTTACTGATGATGTGCCTGCTTTTTCAACCTTGTGCGTTGCCTGAGGTGTGGTAAGGGCAGCACGGTAGAACAGTGGTTAGCACAGTTGCTTCACAGCTCCAGGGTCCCAGGTTCGATTCCCGGCTTGGGCCACTGCACATTCTCCCCACGTATGCGTGCTCCGGTTTCCTCCCACAGTCCAAAGATGTGCAGGTTAGGTGGATTGGCCATGCTAAATTTCCTGAGTGTCCAAAAAGGTTGGGTGGGGTTACTGGGTTATGGGGCGACAGGGATAGGGTGGAGGTGTGGGCTTAAATGGAGTGCTCTTTCCAAGGCAGGTGCAGACTCGATGGGCTGATGGCCTCCTTCTACACTGTAAATTCTATGTAATTCTCAGGTTAGATCACCACCAGTCACGTCCCCTTTGAAAAGGGAATGCAACCCAGGATTATCTGGGACTATGGTCACTTTACTTCACCACTTCCTCAATGGCATTTTCCATCTACTCTTCTTGTGAATGCAACCCAGTCTGATTTTCCTCTCCCCGCAATTCAAATAACCAGTTTAAGATTAGTTGGGTTCTCTATGTGGCTGACTTAAACTTGCTGGATATATTCATATGCAGGAACCTGTCAAGTTTACCCTGACAAGTGGCAGCACAGTTGGGGCAGTGTTTAGCACTGTTGCCTCACGGCTCCGAGGCCCCAGGTTCGATCCCGGCTTTGGGTCACTGGCCATGTGGAGTTTGCACATTCTCGCCGTGTTTGCCCAAGGTGTGCAGGGTAGGTGGATTGGCCACGCTCAATTGCCCCTTGATTGGATAAAATGAATTGGGTACTCTAAATGTATTTTTAAAAACGTTTACCCTGACAAGACCTCAAGAGTATTCCAAATAGTTTGTAGAAGAAAGAAACTTCCATCTATATAGCACCTTTCACAATGTGAGGGCATACCATAGTACTTTACTTAGGGCAGCACGGTAGCATTGTGGATAGCACAATGGCTTCACAGCTCCAGGGACCCAGGTTCGATTCCGGCTTGGGTCACTGTCTGTGCGGAGTCTGCACATCCTCCCCGTGTGTGCGTGGGTTTCCTCCTGGTGCTCCGGTTTCCTCCCACAGTCCAAAGATGTGCAGGTTAGGTGGATTGGCCATGATAAATTGCCCTTAGTGTCCAAAATTGCCCTTAGTGTTGGGTGGGGTTACTGGGTTATGGGTATAGGCTGGAGGTATTGACCTTGGGTAGGGTGCTCTTTCCAAGAGCCGGTGGAGACTCGATGGGCCGAATGGCCTCCTTCTGCACTGTAAATTTTATGAAATCTATTTACAGCCAATGGAGTCATTGGGCAGAATGTTATGGTCTCCAGTTGGTGGGTTTGCATTGGGGGGACGGGGACGCGCCTGTACAATTTCCTGGGTGGCCTTCCCACTATCCTCCTGACCACCCTGACCTAAATTGGGAAGGGCGAGGCCTTCCTTTGCCCCAATTGAGGAACTTAAGTGGGCAAATAACTTAAGGGCAGTCCCCTGCCTACGCTCAATTTTGAGGCTGATCCGAGGGATGATGGAGCAGGAGGAAGAGAAGAAATTCACCCTACTTGGCCCTCGGGCAGGAAGAGGAGGGAGCCTTCCTCAGTGTGGCCATATGCCTGTGCACAGTTCTGTATATAGTTAGCGATGCGACCTCTAACCAGCTGGTGACGATAGAGATCCATCATGTGACTGAAGACACCTGCCAGCTGGTAGTAAGTAGTACATGAGGATAGTCGCACGTAGAGTAGCTCCAGGAGAATTCACTGAATTCATTTATTTGCCATTGTCTGTATTATTGTTCATTAGTTATCAGTCCACGTTTTTGTTAATAAATCATCTTTCTAGTTCTGTGTACATCACTACTACGGCCATAACACAGAACACAACACTCAGGGGCCTCCTTTCCACAATGGGTGCCCCCCTCCACACACTCCCAGCCTGCACAAGGTCTGCCTCCCTCACCCCCACACACAGCTTTTCCATAAAGGTCCCCACCTCTGTCTCACCAACTCTCTGGGTCTCACTTTCCCATCCCGCCACGAGATCACCCTCACTTACCCGGTTCTGGACTCTGGGACTTTGACTCGGGAGTCTGCTTGTAGTCCCAGTCCTGGCCACTGCTGCCACTGATGCTTCTGTGACTACAGAGCTGCCATACAGCCAGTCTGGTTGGCTGACAGCTCTCTGAGGTAGGACTTCCTTCTGAGAGAAGGGTGGAAGTCCTGCAACTCAGAAACATAAAAACTAGGAGCAGGAGGAGACCCATTCGGCCCTTCGAGTCTGCTGCGCCATTCATTATGATCATGGCTGATCATCCAATTCCATAGCCTGATCCCACCTTATATCCCCCTTTGATATCCTTTGATCCCCTTTGTCCAAATGTTCCAGCCAATTACTCTTTCTCTGGGTATTAAATGGCTATGGGGCAGCCAGTATTGGTGAGGATGTGCTCCCAGCGACTCTTTGGTTGGCCAGGGTGGGAAACCCCGCTATGCAAAAACACCCTGCCCACTATTACAGTCTCGGAGACAATCACGCAGTTCGTGCACATCTCCAACATATAAAATGTGGGGCTGGATTCTCCAGTCCCCCAGCCGAGTGTTTCTTAGTGGCTCACTGTTCACTGGCAATAGGATTCTATACTCCCGTCACTGGTCAATGGGATTTCCCATTGAAACCACCCCTCACCGGTGGGAAACCAGTGGGAGTGGGTGCGCTGCCAGCAGGGAAAGAGAATCCCAATGACCCGAGATATCTGGCCCTGACATTGGCCAGAGTGTCAGGTTCAATGATGTGGCTGCAGGATCTGTTTTGACGGGGACGCCACAGAGAGTTGCCTTGCTCTTCTTCAGAATCATGTCGTGGGATCTTTGACATACATTTGCCTCGATTTTGTCTTCTCATCCAAAAAACGGCATCTCTGACAATGCAGAAGTCCTTCACCACTGCACTGAAATGTCAGCCTGGCGTTTGTGCTCAGAAACATGCGGCTGGGAGGCCGGAGAACCTACCTATTGAAAACCCTCGGAAAAGCGGCAGAATCCAAGTGAAAATTCACCCACATCGGCCCTGAAATTCCTCAATCTGTTTCCTTACAAAATGGCCTAAAGTGGTGGCAAAGAAAAATTTGTGAACTGTGATCGATTTTGATTGAAACTATGAATTAATTTTGATTGTGAGCCGTTGATGCAGGAAGCAGGAGGAAATGACTGAAATAAGAACATAAGAACTAGGAGCAGGAGGAGGCCATCTGGCCCCTCGAGCCTGCTCCGCCATTCAATGAGATCATAGCTGATCTTTTATGGGCAGCTCCACTTTCCGGCCCGAACACCATAACCCTAATCCCTTTATTCTTCAAAAAACTATCTATCTTTATCTTAAAACCATTTAATGAAGGAGCCTCAACTGCTTCACTGGGTAAGGAATTCCATAGATTCACAACCCTTTGGGTGAAGAAGTTTCTCCTAAACTCAGTCCTAAATCTACTTCCCCTTATTTTGAGGCTATGTCCCCTAGTTCTGCTGTCACCCGCCAGTGGAAACAACCTGCCCGCATCTATCCTATCAATTCCCTTCATAATTTTAAATGTTTCTATAAGATCACCCCTCATCCTTCTAAATTCCAATGAGTACAGTCCCAGTCTATTCAACCTCTCCTCGTAATCCAACCCCTTCAGCTCTGGGATTAACCTAGTGAATCTCCTCTGCACACCCTCCAGCGCCAGTACGACCTTTCTCAGATAAGGAGACCAAAACTGAACACAATACTCCAGGTGTGGCCTCACTAACACCTTATACAATTGCAACATAACCTCCCTAGTCTTAAACTCCATCCCTCTAGCAATGAGGGACAACATTCAATTTGCCTTCTTAATCACCTGTTGCATCTGTAAACCAACTTTTTGTGACTCATGCACTAGCACACCCAGGTCTCTCTGCACAGCAGCATTTTTTAATATTTTATCATTTAAATAATAAACCCTTTTGTTGTTATTCCTACCAAAATGGATAACCTCACAAATGCATTACTCACTGACAGGACCATTCCTGGATGATGAAAGACTGACTTCTAAATCAGTGATATTGACAGTCTTTACTCTTACATGGGTATGTGACGTTGAACTGAGGCCCTGCCTTCCTAGGGTAACTTTAATGTTCCTGGCACAATTTTGAAGAAGAGTAGGTGTGTTCACTCCTGGTGCCCTGGTCAATATTTATCCCTCAGTCAACATCATCAAAGTTAGATTTTCATATCATTTAATTTATTGGTATTTGTGGGAGCCCAATTTGTGTAAATTGGTTGCTGCATAAGCGACAATACTTCAAAAGCCTTTCTTTCACTGTAAAGTCACATTGGGATATCTGAGGCTGTGGCAAGTGCTTGAGAAATGCCAGTGCATCTTTCCTCCTTTGTACTGGGTACAAACTGGATAGACCTCTGCATTCTCACCAATGATCTGGTGGCACAAGGCACAATTTTGAACCTTGCTGGTGATATGAAAGTTGGGAGCGTAGTACAGAGTGGGGAAGTTATAGACCTCAAGAGAATATAATGGCAGGCAGAGGGCAGGTTAAATTCAGTGCAGAAAAAGTGTAAGGTGATACATTTTGGTAAGATAACTGAGAGCAGACAAGACAAACTAACTCACAGAATCATAGAATTTACAGTGCAGAAGGAGGCCATTCGGCCCATCGAGTCTGCACTGGCCCTTGGAAAGAGCACCCTGCCCAAGCCCACACCGCCATCCTATCCCCACACTTCTACCCTATCCCCCTCACCCCACCTAACCTTTTTTGGACACTAAAGGCAATTTAGTATAGCTAATCCACCTAACCTGCACATCTTTGGACTGTGGGAGGAAACCAGAGCACCCGGAGGAAACCCACACAGACACAGGGAGAACGTGCAGACTCCGCACAGACAGTGACCCAAGCCGGGAATCGAGCCTGGGATCCTGGAGCTGTGAAGCAACTGTGCTAACCACTGTGCTACCGTGCTGCCCTCTGCTACCGTGCTGCCCTTACTGTGCAAGAACAGAGATGTTTCTGGTCAAACATTTGAAGGTGGTAAGGCAGGAACCTGGGTTTTATCAATAGAAGCATAGAGTACAAAATCAAGGATGTAATGGTGAAACACTAGTTCAGCCCCAGCTGCAGTATTGTATAAGGTTACCAATTGGCCTGGGGTCTCCGGGAATTGAAGATCAAACCTCAGGACACTGCTGCTGTGTAATCCTGAAGAGAAATCTTGGGACATTAAAAAATACTGCAGTTTTTTGTCATTTTCTTTGAACATTTCTCTTTGGAAGGTATTGAAAAAGAGGGAGGAAAGGTTATTTGGCTGCTGTCAAGCGTCATCCAATTGGGTAATGAGTCTTTTCGCTTTCTGATTGGTGTAGGAAAGTGGTGTGCCACAAGAACGGCTGTGTTGGCCGACTAATAGCTGGAGCACTGGGACAAGTCATGTGTTGAATCCTCCAGGGATACCTTTAATCCCAGATGACAAGCCTAGCATTTTAGTGAATTCTGGGCACCATACTTCAGGAAGGACACTTTGGAAAGGGTGCAGATGAGTGAAGTGTTGGGTACTCTGGATCTGTGGAGACTGTGTTTACCTCAGTAGTAACATAGACAGGCTACCAACACTTGTAATAGTACAACTCTATTTTATTTAACTAATAGCCGTTAAACATACTTGCACTGTGGGTCAACACTATGTTAGATTGACTGAAGACCTATACCTAACCTGACCAGCCTATATTGCGAGCACACATTAGAAGTTTATGCTACTGACTGCGGGCTCTGTCTGTCTCAGAGGCTGCATCCCGAATGAGCGGGAAAACTAGTGCCCTCTGGCTTTATAGTGACCGTGCCCTAACTGGTGATTGGCTGCTGTGTTGTGTGTGTTGATTGGTCTTGCAGTGTGTCAGTCAGTGTGTGTCTCTGCACCATCATATACTGATGTGTATATTATGACAATGAGATTTACTAATATGGTTCCAGGAAGGGAGTTTTTGTCGTGTGGCTAGAATGGAGAAGCTGTTTCCAGCGACTGAACAGTGGGTAACCAGAGGGCACAGGAATAAGGTCATTGGTGAAAGAACCAGAGGCAACATTTTGGGCGGGGTTCTCCGGTTCCCCCAGCTGCCATGTGTTTTGGCAGCGCGCCATTCAATGTATTCTCTCTTCCCACCGCTTGTCAATGGGATTTCCCATTGAAGCCACTCCACGCCACCGGGGAACCCATGGGCGGGAGTGCACTGCCAGCAGAGAAAGAGAACCCTAATGGCCGGAGAATTCGGCCTTTGTTTTTTTTTTACACAGTGGGCTGTTGTGATCTGGAATGCATCACCTGAACACAATACTCCACCTGTGGCTTAACCAGTGTTTTAATTAAGTTTGCTAAATATCTTCCTTGCCTTGATCCTCTATTATAAAAGACAATCATTTTATGCGCTTATTTCTAACCAGCCTTCTCGACTGTCCTGCCACCTTGAAAGATTTATGGACATCCGGGTC
Organism: Scyliorhinus canicula; assembly: GCF_902713615.1. NCBI lineage: Eukaryota > Metazoa > Chordata > Chondrichthyes > Carcharhiniformes > Scyliorhinidae > Scyliorhinus > Scyliorhinus canicula. The sequence continues at coordinate 191,528,692 of NC_052151.1, forward strand.
TCTTTGTTCCTGCAACCCTTCTCAGATTGCACCATGTAGCTCATTGGTAGGCAGAGTGTTTCACTTTACACTTTCCTATATTGAATTTCATTTGCCATGTCTTGGCCCACCCCAACAGTCTGCTTTTATCATCTGAAGTCTACAACTAACACCCTCATTTCTTACTCCACTTCCACATTTTGCACACAGAGAGGAGGTTTTCTTCTGCGGGGAGGAGCATGATTAGACGATGGTCACCAAGAATAGGGGTGTCATGGTGGCACAATAGTTAGCACTGCTGCCTCACAGCACCAGGGACCCAGGATCGATTCCGATCTCGGGTGACTGCCTGTGTGGAGTTTGTACGTTCTCCCCATGTCTGCATGTGTTTCCTCCGGGTGTCCCGGATTCCTCCCACAGTCCAAAGATGTGCGGGCTAGGTGGATTGGCCATGCTAAATTGCCCCTGAGGGTAGGGTTGTGGGGGATAGGGTGGGGGATTGGGCCAAGGTAGGAGGAAGGGTTGGTGCATACATGATGGGCTGAATGGCTTAATTATTCATATATATTATTTGAAAGCATTGAAATTATACCCTTGTACCAAGTCAAGGTCATTAATGTATATCACAAAGTGCAGTGGTCATACTGTCTCTCTCTCCAATCTGGGAAACAATAGTTTACCATTATGCTCTGCTTACTGTCCCTTAGCCAATGTTGTATCCACACTGGCACTATCTTTTCAGTCCCAGAAGATTTAAGATTTTGTGATATTTGCCAAATATCTTTTGAAAGTCCATCTACGCATCAGCCGCACGACCCTCAAATTTGGTAGACAAATTGCAGAAGAGTCACACGGCTCAGGAAAAACGGAGCTGCTTCGCAAATGTACTGTGCAATGTTTGTTCTCAAGAAACATTAGGAAAAAACACAGAGGACTGTGTCAGCACCTTTTGCCTATAAACATGATTTCGGATCAGAGACAGAATGTTAAAACACCATTAAAGCGCAGTTTGCAGCCAGCAGCTTAGTCACTATACAAGTGCCACATCCATTTGGCATACCGATGATATAATTGCCATTTTGTCCCCTTTCTCTTAAGTACATGGGCCATTTATTTATTAATCACTGTCTTTAGAATCGCTATTTAAATAAACCAAATGTAACGCATGGACAAACTGTTATAAAAATAAGCTCCAATCCTCTGGTGAATGTGGCCATATTATAATGCCACTGCTGTGAATGATCAGTGAATCAGCACTAACTAGCAAAATTCCTTTTGAACGTGAAACCTGTATGATATTTAATGACCGTCGAGCAGAGGAATGCCATAAGGAGAGATAAACTAGAACAAATTTCTCTGCCAGTGAGCACTTTATTGTACATTGTACTCATCAGTGAAGGATATTATTGTTGTGTCAATATAACACTTCTGAATTTCATGGCACACAGTGTCAACATTACATACTTCTCAATAACTATGAGTAAAGCATCCTCTACTTTGATTGACTAAGCTTAAACAACAGCCTGCTTCTGCACACCACACCACACACACATATACACACCATACCACACCACACACACATATACACACCATACCACACCACACACACATATACACACCATACCACACCACACAAACATATACACCACACCACACACATGTACATATCACATCACACACATATGCACACCACACATATGCATACACACCATACTACACAGACATATACATCATACACAAATGGTGTAAGCCTCCCACTGGGCTTTAACACCCTCCACCATTATACTTCCATAAATCCCCGAGATGCGAACGGATGTTTTAATAACCAACTGTAGGATATCCTGCTCCAATGGCAACAAATGATATTTTCCACTTAATTCCTTGGAAGTCTAAACATAGGCAGCTCAAGCCGCGGAGGTTCAAAAGAATTGCAGATTTAACAAGGAGGCACGTACGGGTGCAGCAGTTTGGCAGGTAATGATTGATTTGTATAAAATGTTGGTTAGGTCACAGAGCAGGTCTAACTCCCCCAGATAGAATGGACGCGTAAGATGTGCAGATTGATTGGCCGAATAAATCCAGCGTTGGGAAATTATCATGAGGTGAACCTCACATCATTTTGCAATTATTAGCATGGGAGTGGAGTTGGTTGGAAGGAGATTAAATAGATATTTTTAGTTTAATTGACTGAAAAGGGAAAAAAAGGCTTTTTCCTCTGGTTGGAATGTTCATGGTTCTTCACCAATTCAGTGTGAGCTAAAATTAATGGGCATTTAGAATGGTTAACCCATGGCATCTAACATGGATTTATTGAAGCAAATTAGTGTTTGATGAATTTTGCTGAAGAGGAACAGAAAGTGAGACTGTACTACTTCAACACCAAGCCCCTTTAGTCATCACCTTTGCGCCTGCTGACAAGTAGCAGTCCAACAATTCCTCAAGTTAAGGATGGGATGCTCCAGCCTCTCAGCCACAACCTTCTCTGTGGCGGGAGCTGGCGTGCTATTCTCTGGCAGCGGGATTCTCTGCTACCATCGCTGTCAATGGGATTTCCCATTGAAGCCACGGTAGCACGGTAGCATAGTGGTTAGCACAAATGCTTCACAGCTCCAGGGTCCCAGGTTCGATTCGCGGCTTGGGTCACTGTCTGTGTGGAGTCTGCACGTTCTCCCCGTGTGTGAGTGAGTTTCCTCCGGGTGCTCCGGTTTCCTCCCACAGTCCAAAGATGTGCAGGTTAGGTGGATTGACCATGCTAAATTGCCCTTAGTGTATAAATTGCCCTTAGTGTCTAAATTGCCCTTAGTGTTAGGTGGGGTTACTGGGTTATGGGGATAGGGTGGAGGTATGGGCTTGGGAAGGGTGCTCTTTCCAAGAGCTGGTGCAGACTCGATGGGCTGAATGGCCTCCTTCTGCACTGTAAATTCTGTCTATGCCATTGAGAAACCGACAGGCGGGGAGTGTGCTGACGGCAGGACCAGAGAATCCCGTCGCCAGCGAATGGCCGGAGAATGCCCGTCTAAGATTCTCATTATTCTTTTTAAGTTCCATCATATTCTTACCCCACCCTCCATCTGCAACCTCCTCCAACCTGACATCTCTCCAAGACGTTTGCAACCCAACAATTTTAACCTCTTGGCACATTGCTGATTTCCTTTGGCCTACTATTGGTGGCCATGCCTTCAGCTGCTTCAGCCTAAAGTTGTAGAATTCCCTCCTTGAATCTCCCCTCCTTTAAGACACTCATTAAAGCCCAATGCCATTACCAAGCTCTTGCTTCCTGACAGCTCCTTATATAGGAACAGAAAATGGTCCAAGTACTCAGCAGCTAGGTGGCATCTGAGTGAAAGAGAATTATCACTTCAAGTTGGTGATTTGCCGCGGAGCATTTCCAGCGATATTTGATTTTAGTTTGGAGTTCCAGTATCCATATTGTGATGCTTCATTAATATCTCCCTATGTGACTCAATGTCAAATTGTGTCTGATAACCACCCTGTGTAATCCCTTGGGACATTTTGCTTTTAAAATATGCCGTATAAATGCATGTTGTGCTTGTCATTGTGATGTTTTATGGATTTTCAAAATTATCTATATCGACTGGCTGACAGGAAGGATTTCACAGACATTTGGAAAACGTGTGTGAGAGACAATGAAGCAGCGGGGGTCGAATGTTATTTAATGCCGAGGAAACTAAATAGGTGTGTCTTGGACTAATCAAGCGTTGGAGGTGGTGCACTCAGGGGGTCAGTGCTAGATCGGTTTCTACTCCTGCTATTCATAAACGATTTAGACTTTGGGCATAGGGAGCGTAATAGCTAAACAGTGAACGACTGCGAAACTCAGCATTTACTTATCTTCAAATGCAAACTTTTCCACATTATCTCATGTATCTCAAATTGCACAGACTCTGTTTGTTAATTGGCCAATACAACTGGTGGCTGGATTCAATGTGGTTTAACTTCGATGCAATTTATTCCTTTCTCTGAAACAGAAGCTCCCAGAAGGAAAAAAAAAATACTTCAGACCCAGTGTTCTTATTTCCCCATTTTACTGGTGTTCCATATGCAAGACAGGTTCAGACTAGTATTCGTATTTCCCCGTCTTACTGTTTTCGTCCTTGCATTCAACTCCGACTCCAGGACTAGATGGTCAAAGAAGCTGCATTCATAACAGGCTGAGTACCAACCCACCAACCTGGAAATCCTACCAATGGCAGGCGGTAAGAGTGGCCAAAGATTCCTCCTCCATCATATGATGAAAAGAATGTTGGAGCCTCTACCTTCCATAACCATGGCATGCGTGTTGCCATAGCAACGTGTCCATCCCACCATCCCACCATCACTTTATTTTTCAATTGGCACGATTTCCTTCCAGGTGGAGTTCAGCCAAGCTGGTCGATGGCGGACCTGTGGGGAGAATTCGATAGGAGGGAGGCCCAGAAATCGGTATCAAGCCGGCAAGAACGTAAAGTGAGATCTTCCACTGGTGCCAGCCGTGGCATGTTGAAAAACCTTATGGAGGCCAGGCATGAAACTCATCTGCATGCCGTTAATGGGATGCGGATGAAAGCCTGCATCCTCTCTTCCATCTGCGGTGCTGGCGGAACATGCTGGTGTGAAACGCATCCTTAAAATGTGACGTACAGATGTCGGAACGCACCTGAACAATACACAGGGCTGCCAGCTGAGTTCAGGATGGAGGCCGCTCACAATCCCTGGATCCTAGAACCTTGCAGCAGTGAGTGGGGGTGGATGGGGAGCGGTGGGAGCAACTGCAGATGAACCTTCCAGGTTCGATGTCCTGGTGGAGGTCCAACTTCCAGTTTCAAAGTGCTCCTGGAGATCCATCTTCATTTTTAAGAGATCCATATTCTTCCTTTGATAGTGGGGCAGTGATGTTGGGTGCCTGGTTAGAACGGCGGACTACACACCATTGCCTTGCTACGGAATACAGCGCAAAACACCCGGGTGCATAATTGATGAGGTCAGTGCCACAAAGTTTGGCGTGTTTTCCCCCAGCCTACGCAGGGGGGAAAACTTCACAAACCCATCCCCACCACAGAACCTAGTCCCAAAGTGGGATAATTCCAGCCTTCCTGATGTTCTTTCGATGCACTCAATAATATCCCAAAACGAAGCTGACTCCATTTAATATCAAATAACAATCTGACATTGATTCACAATAAACCATGTTCATTTATAAGTTTTGGCTCCATTTTAAATAAGAAGGCGCAGTTTTCCTCAGCTCAGCACTGCGCCACCTCCAATTCCACCAAATCCTTGCAAACAGCGACACTTAAATTTAGCATTTTCCATCAGCATGTCCTCAAACAGACATTAAATCCCTTCTTCAGTTCGCATTGTGTACCACTTGAACCGAGGTTATATTCCATTGCTGTTAAAGAATTCCATGATAGAGAGAGCGTGGAACTTGATTAGGGGCTAGTTTAGCATAGTGGGCTAAATAGCTGGCTTGCAATGCAGAACAATGCCAGCAGCGCGGGTTCAATTCCCGTACCAGCCTCCCAGAACAGGTGCTGGAATGTGGCGACTAGGGGCTTTTCACAGTAACTTCACTGAAGCCTACTTCTGACAATAAACGATTATTATTATCATATTATTAGCTTGTTATTCTCTAATATGACAGGCATTTCTATATAGACCTTACCTATTGAAGTTGGCATTGGTCTATAGGTCAACAAGACGTCATTCACCAAAGAGTGTGTGTTTTCAGTGTGACCGAACAATTAACAATATTGTATGAATAATATTCTCTTATTGAAACATGCATCACTATAGGAGAACTAGATAGTGGGAGGTCTTTGCCCATGAGTGGAGAGTCTAAAACAAGAGGACCAGGATAAGGAGGTCAACCATTTAGGATTGAGATGAGGAGAAAGTTCTTTGGAACTCTCTGCCCAGACGAGATGCTCAGCTGGCAAGTCTAGTCAAGGTAGAGATCAATAGGTTTTTGGGCACGAATAGGGAATCAAGGGCTCAGGGGGTAGGGAATGAAAGTACAGTTGAAAGTCTCTTCACCAAAAAGCTGCTCAGGCTGCAGATGATTAGAAAATTTTTAAATTATGCTTGGCAAGGGTTATCGAAGCAAGGGTTATCGAAGCAAGGAGGCAGATCGAATTAATACATACATTAGCCATGATCTAATCATTTTAAAAAATAAATTTAGAGTTTCCAGGGCGAGATTCTCCGACCCCGCGAATCCCGCGCCGCCGGTCCGCCACCCCCACCTGGCAATTCTCCGTGCTTGACGGGCCGAATGCCCGCCGAGTCCCGCCGGCGTCGTTCGCGTGTGGTCCTACCCGGCGAGACCTCACCGTTCATGCTGCGGGGGCCGTCCTGGGGTGGGGGAGGGGGGATCTGACTCCCGGGGGAGCCTCCACTTGGCCTGGCCCGCGACTGGGGCCTACCGATCGGTGGGCGGGCTAATCCCAGGGGGGCCTATGTACCTCCGCACCGGCCCCCTGTAGGGCTCCGCCATGTTGCCAAGGGACTGCCGCACAGAAGGCAACCCACGCGCATGCACGGACCCACGCCGCCCGTGCTGGCCCGTCAGCTGGAGCTGCATGAGGTGCTCCAGTGCCGTGCTGGCTCCCTGTGCAGCACAGGATCGCTGCTCCTAGGGGCCAGATCACGCCGTTGTAAAACACTCCGGCATTTACGACGGCGTCAACACTTAGCTCCAGGATCAGAGAGTCCCGCCCCCAATTATCTTTTATCCTTCAATTAAGGGGCAATTTAGCGTGGCCAATGCACCTAACCTGCTCACCTGTGGGGGGTGAGACACAGATAAATAATTGGGCACTAACTTTAGTTTAAAAAATTCACATTTGTCCTAAATTCATCTTTTTTTGAGGGGGTGCGATTCTAAGGTTTAGATTTAGATTTATTGTCACGTGGACCGAGGTACAGTGAAAAGTATTATTCTGCTTACAGACAAGACAGATCGTTCCATACATGAAAAAACATAGGGCATACATAAATACACAATGCAGATACAAGTACACCACATTGGGTGGGTGAAGCATATGGAGTGTACTACTCATCAGTAGTGAAGATGTGTGGAGAGATCAGTTCAGTCATAGGAGTGTCATTCCGGAGTCTGGTAACAGCGGGGAAGAAGCTGTTTTTGAATCTGTTAGTGCGTGTTCACATACTTTTATATCTCCTGTCAACGGAAGAGGTTAGAAGAGAGAATTACCCATGGGGAGGGGGTCTTTGATCATGCTGCCCGCTTTCCCAAGGCAGCGGGAGGTGTAGACAGAGTCAATGGAAGGAAGGTGGGTTTGCGTGATGGACTGGGCTGTGTTCACGACTCTCTGTAGTTTCTTACGGTCTTGGGCCAAGCAGTTGCCATACCAGGCTGTGATGCAGCCAGATAGGACGCGTTCTCTGGTGCATCTGTAAAAATTGCTAAGAGTCAATGTGGACATACCGAATTTCCTTAATTTCCTGAGGAAGTATATGCGCTGTTTGTGCTTTCTTTGTCGTAACATAGACGTGGGTGGACCAGGACAGATTGTTGGTGATGTGCAACACCTAGGAATTTGAAACTGTCAACCATCTCTACCTCAGCACCATTGATGTAGACAGGGATGTGTATTATACTTCGCTTCCTGAAGTCAATGACTAGCCCCTTAGTTTGCTGACATCGAGGGAGAGATTGTTGTCGTTACACCGCACCACTAGGTTCTCTATCTCCCTCCTGTACTCTATTGTTGTTTGAAATCCGACTCTCTATGGTAGTATCATCAGCAAACTTGTAGATAGAGTTGGAGCCTAATTTTGCCATGCAGTCTTGTATGTATAGGGAGTATAATCAGGGGCTAAGTACGCAGCCTTGCGGGGTCCCGGTACTGATGACTATTGTGGAGGCGGGGATGTTGTTTATCCTTACTGATTATTGTCTATGGGTCAGAAAGTTGAGGATTCAGTTGCAGAGGAGCCAAGTCCTCAGTTTTGGAGTTTTGACATGAAGTTGGCTGGGATTATGGTGATGAAGGCAGAGCTGTAGTTAATGAATAAGAGTCTGACCTAGGATTCCTTGTTGTTGAGATGCTCCAGGGATGTGTACAGGGCCAGGGAGATGGCGTCTACAGTGGGCAGATTGTGGTGGTATGCGAACTGCAGTGGATCAAAACATTCTGGGAGTATGGAGTTGATGTATCTCATGACCAATCTCTCGAGCACTTCAAAATGATAGATGTCAAGGCCACCTGATGGTGCTCGTTCAGGCACACTGCCTGGTTCTTCTTTGGCACTGATATAATGGTGACCTTCTTGAAGCAGGTGGGAATTTTGGAAGGGAGTAGGGAGAGGTTGAAGATGTCTGCGAACACACCTGCTAGTTAGTTTGCGCAGGATCTGAGTGCACGACCAGGGGCTCCGTCAGGACCCGTTGCTTTCTGAGTGTTCACTTTAAAGAAGGCCGATATGACTTTGGAGGCTGTGATGGTCGGTATGGGTGTGTATGAGGCTGCTAGGGCAGCTGACAGCGGTTTGTTGGTTCCCTGCTCGAAATGAGCATAGAATGCATGGAGTTAATTGGGTAGGAGTGTGCTGTTGCCGGAGATTCCACGGCTTTGCTTTGTAGCCCGTTTAAGCCTTGCCACAACCGGTTAGGTTTGTGTGTCTCTATCCACACATGTGGTCCAATTCATAATAAAATATAAGCATGGTGATCACATACCTAATGTAGATATTCCTTTGTGCTGCGTAAACAAGTATACTGAACTCAATATGAGAGAGAGAGAGAATACAAAGACTGGGCCAGACCGCGTGAGAGAGAAAGAGCAAAGGGAATTAATGCAGAAGGGAGGAGGAATGGATTTCACTTCTTCATTTCCCATTGATTTAGATGAGTAAAATCCATCAGCTGAATTCTGAAGTCAAGTCGTATTCACTTATGTCAACAATTAGTAAAGGTTCACATTAAATCACTTACACCAGAGGCACATGTGGTGTAAGTACACCCTGTTAGGGAGGGAGTTCTAGGATTTTGACCCAGTGACAGTGAAGGAACGGCAATATTGTTTCAAGTCAGGAAGGCGGGTGACTTGGAGGTGGTGGTGTTCCCAGGTATTTGATTGTTCTTGTCCTTCTAGATGGTAGAGGTTGTGGTTTGGAAGATGCTGTCTAAGGGGTCTTGGTGAGTTCCTGCAGTGCATCTTGTCAATGGTACACATTGCTGACATTGATTTTGGTGAATGGAACTGAATATGATGTGTAAAGGAGTGTGGAGAGACCTGTACAGCTGTTTCCCCCATTAGAGCAGAGTAGGTTAAGGATAGGTTAAATCGAGGTGTATAAAATGATGATAGGTTTTGATGAAGTAGAGAGCAGTTATTTCCATTAGCAGGAGGGTGAGTAAGTGGAGTATTCCGACTGGAAGATAATTAGCAGGCAGTTGGCGAGGAGAAATTATTTTCTGTGGCGAGTTGTTGCGAATGTTCCTTGAAAAGGGTCGTAGAAGCAGACTCAACAGTTATTTTCTACAGTGAATTGGGTACAAACTTCCAAAGAAAAAGAAAAATTGCAGGGAAGGAGCAAGGAATTGGGGCTAATTAGATAAGGTTTTCAAAGTGCGAGCAAAGACAGGATGGGCTCAATTACCCCCTTCTGCGCTGGGTCATTCTGTGGTCGAAGTGCACCTGAGAGTGCCCTGTGTAAATGAATGTTGTGGGGAAATATTACAACTAAGTTTTGAAAATAGTGTAACTGTGTGATGGAATACAAGCTTGCATTGTTTTGAGTCAAGGTCAGATTATATATTTGCAGTTGGCGGTGATAAAAGTGAAATGTTACACTAGCCTTTCAGGATTCATACTGCAAATGTGCAGAGCCAGTAAGTTAGATACCAACCTGAGTAATGGTACGGAGCACCATTTAGCAGTCACAATTCAAAGCTTGTGAGCAATTAGGGGCAGGGAGGGGGGGAGCTATCAGAATGTGCAGGTAAAAAGCTCTTGGTGCAAGTTGCTCTCTGTCTCTTCTTTGTTCTCTTTCTATTGTTCCCTTCCTTATGCCCTGCTGGGCAATAAACTCATTCTCAAACTGCCACCGGATCCTGACTATTATTAGAAAATAAAATATCCGACAAATGTGATGAAAAAATGAGGTTGATATGGTCTGCGTTTGTTAGCAAAGGGTAGAGGACACCAATAAAAGGAGTATCACATTGTTGTGAAGTGCAAAAACGTCAACCAGAGACACAATGCATCATTGTGAACTTGAGTACTTATTGGCACTTGAACATTATTGCCAAAGTCAGCCTCAGCCATCATTGGACATGCACTCAAGGTCATTGGAAATTTGTAATCCTTCCAGGCTTAATAAAATCAATGCAAGTCACTGGGTTAAATCCATGAACAAGTATACGAAATCTCTGCACAGAACAACACTGTTATTCATCTATTAAAAAGAGGATCAGAACCTGCAGTCTTTCTTTAGATAAAGGGGTCTATCCTCATGCCCAACTGTTGAAGAGTTCAGCTTCGCTGCTGCTTTTGTCCCTGCGTCGAAGTAGCTGACCGGTGTTTTACACATGTCAGCTGAAAACATCCTTTCACGTTCTGTGTGTATTGTGTGGCCAGTCAAAATACCGTCACTTTGAAAATTCTACTATTTCCAAAAATCATTAATATTAAAAGCAGTGAAGAGGCTTTTAGATTAATTCTTTCTCTCTTTGTTCTCTTCCCATTGTTCGTTCCTTTTGCCTCTTGAGCTCAGTAAGTCTGAATCTGTTGCGGACATACCTGGACAACAGACTGCTCCCTGTCTCAAAGAGGCTCACCATAGAATCCATACAGTGCAGAAGGAGACCATTCGGCCCATCGGGTCTGCACCGACCCGCTTAAAGAGTGCTCCAGCTAGGCCCACTCCCATGCCCGATCCCCATAACTTCACTTAACCTTTTTTGGACACTAAGGGCCAATTTTATCATGGCCCTTATTTGCACATCTTTGGACTGTGGGAAGAAACCGGAGCGCCCGGAGGAAACCCATGCAGACACGGGGAGAATGTGTAAACTCCACACAGACAGTCACTGTACCACCATTACACCACAGACTTGTGGGATGCAGAGCAATGTTCCAATGGGTGGCCAACCGAGACTGGCTGGGTTCCTGGAGGATAGGTCACATTATTTCCTCCTTCCAAATGCCCCCTGCCCCCCATCATTGATTGCCCACTGTGTCCATTGTTTCCCCATAGCCAATTGGAAACCAGCATACTCTTTGTTACCTGGCTGGGTGCTTCTCGAGAGTCAGCCAAACAGCCTTTTCTTTCTCAACTCCAACAACTTTACAACAAAAGGAATGGAAAGCTAGTGTTATCTGAAATATATTTCAATGCTCTTGCCTTTATTTGCTGCTGGGTTGTCCAAATCAGTGTATTTTTAATTCCTGGAAAGTGCAGGTGAAACCTGGAAAGTTTGAAATCCAAGTGTTCCATTGGGCATTTACCTTCATAATCACAACTTGAGAAGCTGAACTTCAAGTTGTGATTATGAAGTAAATACCTAGAGTTTTTCTTAAACGTATTTGTTCATGCGATATGGTAATTGTTGGTAAACCCAGTATTTATTGCCACCCTCTTGAAGTGCTGCAGTTTATGTGGTGTCGGTACACCAACAGTGCTGTTAGGGAGGGATTGCTAGGATTTTGACGCGGTGACAGGGACGGAACAACAATACGTTTCCAAGTCGGGAGGGTGTGTGGCAGGGAGGGGAAATATCAGGTGGAGGTGTTCCCATTCCTCACTGCTCTTGCTGTTCGAGATGACAGAGGGTTTGGGAGTCTAACTCGTCTTGGTGAATTGCTCCGTTTCATCTTGTAGCTGCAGCCACTGTATCGGTGGTGACGGGAGTGAATGGTTCAGGTGGTGCCCCATCATGCAGGCTACTTTGTCCTGGATGGTGCTGAGCTTCTCGAGTGTTGTTGGAGCTGCCCTCATCCAGGCAAGTAGAGAGTATTCCATTGCACACCTGACTAGTGGCTTGTAGAGATGGTGGATAGACGAGGATGAGTCAGGAGGTGAGTTAGTCACACAGGCTTTATTCAGTGAAGTGCAGAAGACCAGACCATCACACAGAATGAGCCAACCAATATTAAATAGAAGAGTGCAGAAAGAAAAGCTTGGGTTTGGAGGGATGGAGTGCCAAGATTATAGGGGGTTAAATGTCACTCTAGAGATAGTTTGTCACCTGCCCATATGGAATTACAGCGACAATATTGGAATGGGGAGGAATGCGGTTTACTTTGGGACTGGCTGTCCCTGTTGATTGATCTCAGTGTGATTGATGCTGATGAATTAGCAAACCTATTTCACTCACTCCGACACTGACAGCCTTCACCGTAGGCAGAGCTAAAGCAAATAAGAAAATCTGCAGTCATCTGCTGGTCTTCAACGTCTACAGACACTTCAGGCTAGATAATGTGCAAATCTTTGTGTATCATTCTTTCCGAGCCCAATACCTGACTATCCAAGCTATTATCATTGCCAAGAACACAAGATGCAAAGCGAGTTTCAACAGAGAACGATGTAGCACAGAAGGAAGCCACCGGGTCTTGTGATTGGTCTGTGTATCTCACTGCCTGCTGCTTGCCCATAGCCCCTCCAAATTCCTCCTTTTCAAGTCTACACTCAATTCATTTTTGTTCCTTAAAGCGTCCATCCCATAACTCTGAGAGATTAAAATAATTCAAGATGTATTTGTTATGAACTGAATGGGAAGAAAGACATACAAGTATACAATTGTATAGGACATTGGTGAGGCTACACCTGGAGGATTGTGTGCAGTTTGTGTCCTTATCTGAGGAAGGATGTTCTTGCTATGGACGGAGTGTAACGAAGGTTAAGCGGGCTGATTCCTGGGATGGCGGGACTGTCATATGTGGAGAGACTAAATCAGCTAGGATTATATTCATTGGAGTTTAAAAGAGTGAGATGGGATCTCATAGAAACTTATACAATTCTAACAGGATAATGGAGTCTAGTTTTATTCATACAGGTGCTAGTTGAATGCATGTAGCCAAGAGGCAAAAATATTAAAAAGTGTCTTGACTGTGGGAATCCAGTCATTGTTTCATATGGTGAATTAACCATTTTATTCCAGTTTATTCATCACTAAGAATATATTGTTCTCTGTCTACTGTAATCAGTTACAGCAAGGTCCCCATCGAGCTGTGTCGCATGGAAAGTGTGGGAAACATATCCAGTAATTTTCCTAAGACTGCACATGCAGAGGCTAAGCTAGTTTTAATAGGCACCAGTGTCAATCTTAAGTAATGTCCAATGTTTGATTAACAAATCATCCTCTGAGTAACAGACATTCATTCGAACAAACCAGGACACCTCAGCTGAGAATTAGAAGCCAATGCAAATAAATGAGGGGTTAAACCAGAGATAAGAATCCCCTCAAAAGTACGACCTCATGGTCAAGGTCATTGTTCCTGAATTCTTGAATTATCTATCTGTTTGTTTGTGTTTAAAGTGATTTCTTTTTGTGATTTATGCTTCTTGTCATGTGCTTGACTTTTTAATGTATTGTTTGACATTTCATTTCTATGTTTTTATTCAGTTTTTATTCAAGTGAGTAATTAGCGAAAAAGTCGTATTTTCGACACCCCCCACCAACTGGACAATCGATTCTTATTAGAAGGTAAAATAAGAGTCGCACACAGGATTAGACAGGGTAGATTCAGAAAGAATGTTCCTGATGGGGGTGTCCAGAACTTGAGGTCATAGTTTGAGGATTGAGGCAAGGAGAAATCAACCCAGAGAGTGGGTGTATCTGTGGAATTCACTACCACAGAAAGTAGTTGTGTAATTTCAAGAAGGAATTTGATTTAGCTCCTAGGGCTAAAGGGATCAAGGGATATGGGGGTGGGGGATGGGGAGGGAAGGCAGGATCAGGGTACTGAACTTGATGATCAGCCATGATCATAGTGAATGGTGGAGCAGGCTCGCAGGGCTGAATGGCCTCCTCCTGCTTCTATTTTCTATGTATGTTGCTATGTATAATATATTGCTTCTTGAACTGTGGCCCATGGACCAGTGGTGATCCGTAAGGACCCTGCACCTGGTTTGTTGGCTGGGCCAAAACACACTTGCAATGCTATGGCCAAGACGATATGAGAGAACAAGTCAGAACGGTCATTCCCACCCCTCGTAAATATAACACACACACACACCAGACTGGCTGTCAACTGTACGGTGTAAAGTGTCATAACCGCCTGCAACAATGATATTGTTTTACAAGCACAGTTTATGTTCTTACTGATTTTGTTTGATTAATTTGGAAGGAAGGTAATATTAATTTCTCTGAAGAAGTTTATTGCCATAGTTTTATGACATATTGGATTGTTTCAAAGGGATATGTTCTCTTGTAGTAGCAACGTTTAGACTATGAAATTGTCTATGCTTTTGCTGCTGGAATGAACTAACAATTTACTTAGGAGGTTTAACAACACAAGATCGATAAAAAAACATTATTTCACGCAAGTATTGATAGCGTCTGTAAATTCTGATTGATTTTGCTGAGTTTTCTATCTCAAAGAGGGTGGGTTTTGGACAGGTGGGTAGTCTGCGGGGCAAATAGTTGGGCTACGGATGGGAACATTTGAGAACCCTTGTTATAATGGATGAACAAGTCACTCTGAGCATTTTGGTGATCAATTAGTGAAAGGGAAAATGGCAATGCACACCTCCTGGCTCCGTTGGTTTGAGACTTCAAAAGTTTGACATGTCTGTTTGTTGATGGTGTTGAAATAGTTGCCGCTCTTGCGGTTGGGAGGAGGAGGAGGAGGAGGGGAAGGGTGTTCATGTTATGGGGACAACGCCATGAAATTCCCCCTACAGCTCGTCCTACTCCTTCAAATTGCGTCTGTCGGAGTCTGAATTATTGTTAAGTGGCCGGCAGCACTCATTATCCAACAGCGCCACTGGGCATGGTGGCCAATTCTGGGACTGCAACAAGTTCCAGAATGAATCAAACATGCAATGGAGCCAGACAAAGGCAAGTCCGGGGTCACTCGAGGGCCAGTCTGTCAGGTCCCGGTGGGGACGGTGGGGGTGTGAGGGGGATTCTGGCTCTGAAAGTGCAATAAACTGAAGGAGAGAAAGGTTTGGGGTGAGGGGAACACCCTGGGGGACTTCTGATGGGCACAGAAGTCATGAAAAGGAAGAACGCCCACCTGGTTATCAGTCTGTCGGGTTTGACACTTGGCAGTGGGCAGAAGCCTTTAAGTGGCCTCAACTGGTTCGAAAGTGAGCCGGCCACTCATCACCTCCTCACTGCTGGTGAAACTGCAGCATGTGCAAACATGTGCATAGAGGCAACAGGGAAGGCATCACTGGCATGGCGTGCAATTTTACAATACACCGCAGACCATACCATACCATCACCCCTGGGGAAGGGGGGGAGGAAGGGGGAAGGGGAGAAGCTTCAAAATACAGGCCTTTTTTCCAACATTGTTGTAATTTGGGTTTTAAAAAGCTTCAATAGCCCGATAAATATGGTTGGTTAAATGGCTATGGGGTGAGCCAGACAATGTGAAATTCAACCTGTAGCCATCTGGGATGACTACTTACAAAGGATCCCGGCAAATATGGCCACCTGCAAAGGACCATGGGAAGTATGGTCAACCCAGGACTCAGACGCTCAGAGCTTATGTATATTGGCAACTCAGAAAACTAGACGCTATCAAAACCCCCAGCTACTTTGCATTCTAATGGCCCATTTCCCCAGAACAAAGTACTCGGGTAACAGATACAGAAACAGCCTCATCGGCGCCACTCCCTTTGCTCAGGGAGCCCAAAAAGCCAAGGTCAATGACCGCTCAGGACACGCCCCGCCATCAAGGCACCCGCCCCTTTATTGGCTCAAATCGAAGGCAGTAATTGAAGCCTGCCGAATTATTGGGTCCAAAACTAAGGACCGCCCAAAAGAACGTGAAACCCCAGATGGATAAAGAGATACACTGCTATGTGTTCAGTCTCTCTTGGCCCCAATCTACACCTAAAACCAAGTGCAGCATCATGATCAGAAGACAAGTTCAAGACCAACGATCGCTACCAGATGGATGAGCCCAGCAGAAATGAAGTCATTTCTCCAGACCTAGCCATGCAAGATCCGAATAAAGGCCTTGTTCCTCTGCATAAAGCCGGATGCCTGAAGTTAAGTACAGGTTGTCGTAGTTGTTAGGTGTAATTTAGCTTGTTGTGTTTTATGTTGCTTGTCAAAGTAATTCTAGTGTGTAAATAAACTATCATTGAACTTGAACTAACTAACTGGTTGATTGATCTTAGATCGATATCCGATAAAACCTTGTGGTGGTATCATTTGATACCTGGCGACTCTGAAAAGCAATATCATCATTAATAACGGTCATATCAGTATCCAGTTAAAAGAGCAACATTATTGGCGTCTCCGGTGCCGATTGGCAACAAGCCCAGGATATGAGCTGCTGAGCTGTTGATTGATTTTTCCTTTGGGATTGGTTCAGTTGACTGAAGACTTCAATCCATAGTCACAAATTATCAGCAAGCTGTCAAATATACATTGACCTCACATATCTGTGGCTAAAGTAAAGTGCTGACTTTCTCTCGGTTTTGCACTGAACAGTGCAGTGGATCTAATATTAGCCAACTGAAGGTACAGACACGGACTCTAATATTAGCCAGAAGACAGTACAGAGACGGATGGTGCTGCTAGTGTTTCTTTGTCATTGACAACAATGTGTTTGATAGGAATTGAGTACTTCCAGTTGGATGATGATACACGCTGGGATCTCAAAATGAACCATATTAGTCTCTGTTATATTTCAGCAATCGTAAACAATGCCTGCATTGACATCACTTCCTTATCACAATGAATATGTGGATGACCTGACCCTCTTGGGGTGTCCCAATCATCTCACATGCAAGGGACAATCACTTCACTGAGTGAATGGATAACAGCGAGTCACATGACACTGAACCCCTAAAAGTGCAACGTGACGGATCGATGTTTCATGCACAAATCTCCCGATCCCCCTTGTTAGATCAGAGGTAAGCAGCCACGCATTGACAATAGTTTAGAAAAGCGCAAAGAGGTTTCTAGCCAGTTACAGTCAAACGCCACTACTCCCTGGAGGGTCTCCTTCCCTGACCTGCACCCAGGTCAGGGTTTTTATACTAGAGGCGTGACTCCTGTTAAGGGGAAGCCCCGCCCCTTTACCAGGTGAGTTCGTATTCCCCGGAGGGCTAGGGAAACCTGATGGTTCCTATTACGTGACCTCCGCTGGCGTTATAACACCCCTCTTATCAACTTAAACCATGATGAGATTGCGCAAAAAACTGGCATTAAACTGTTAGCAATCTACATTCAAAGAGACCTCAAATGGGATTACAAGTGAATGAAATGCTTAACCTCAAATGGAAGGCATTTTCTCAAGCGTCACGACATATCCCAAACTGATCTATTCACTGTGTTTGATAGTTATGCAAGTTCCATTGCTCAATAAGCAGAGCCTGCTTCGAATGCTGGACTTAGCAAAGAGACTGTGAACAAGCTTGAAAGTGTTTGGAATCAAACTCTGAAACAGATCCTCGGTCACACTGACCCTCGGTACCAAATCTACTCTGACACAATCAAACACCTGAACGTGTGCTCCCCAACGGGAAGATGGAAAAAGCTCTGCCTAGATTTAACCGGAAAATTCTTCACTTCCCACCCCCCACTGCCAATATCTCCTGCCACAACCACACGATAATAAAATGTACGATGGACATCAGGTGAAAAGACACCATTCCAATGAATAAGATATTTAATGAATAGGCCATGAGTTAGATCAATCCTATTCTTTATAAAACACATAACTGGATATCGATCAAAGATCAATTAACCAGTTAGTTAGTTCAAGTTCAATGATAGTTTATTTACACGCATAAATAATATGGACCTGTCATTTGTATGCTGTAAATTAAGGAGGTCTGCATTTTGCAACATATGGTAATTATTTGCATACTGAAATGAGCATAATTGGGCAATGCTTTTCTTTTGCACTGTACTTTTATGTTGATAGTCTACAACTATGTAATGAGTTATGATTACTTGTTTAATCTGTATCGTCATCATGTGGGAGGGAGAGCAGCAGAGGTTCACCTGGGAAGGCGTGTTTGCCTTATGTGGGCAGATTGAGGAAACTGGGCCTGTATTCTCACGAGTTTTGAAGAATGAGAGGTGAGCTCATTGAAACTTGCAAAGTTCTTACAGGGCGTGACGGGGTAAGTGTGAATGTTACCCCTAGCTGGTGAGTCTAGAGCTAGTCTAGAAACAATCTCAGAATAAGAGGCATTTAAGACTGAGATGAGGAGCAATTTCCTCTCTCCGAAGGTGAATCTTTGGAATTCTCTACCTAAGAAGGTTGTGATGCCTTAATCATTGAGTATATTCAAGACAGAGGTTGATAGATTTCTGGATACTAATGACATCAAGGGAAACGGGGATAGTGGGAACAAATTGGTGTTTTATTGGTGGAATAGGCTCGTTTAACCAAATCCCCTAGTCCTATATCCTATATTTCTATCACAATTCAGCAACTGCTGCCATCACAATTTTTTTTCCTGTATATCTATTTGTCTGTCTGCCAAGTGTCTGGAAACTTGTTTAAGTCAGTTATCTAGTTAACTCAATCTAGCCCCAAGCAGAGCTTGTATCAGTCCTATTTTAAAGCTGAACTAAAACACACCTCCTTCCGATACAAATAGCAACATTTATTTAATTGATAAATTACAGCAAGACAAGACTTTCGTTAAAAATTGACCCTTAATTTAACCTTTAAATTCCCTCGGTTACCAAACTCCAACCTGAGCACTCGACTGCAGCTGAAGCCGCCCTCCATTGCAGACCTACTTTACCAGGAGCACTGAATCATTTACTTTAATTGAAACATAACATGCTGAGAGAATTGTAGAGGAACTTTCCACTTATAAGAGAAACCAGAAATAAGAGCTTAAGCATGAAGGGTCTCCCATGTAAGATGGAGGTGAGGGCAATTATTTTTCTCGGAGGGTTGTTAGTCTATATGTGGGGATGATTAAAGAGAGGCCAAGCTTAAATTTAGCATTTTTAAAAACTTTAATATGCCTCGAAATAATGAATGTTCTCCTATTTAAAAAGTGAAAGTTATCTTGAGCAAAACCCTTGAAAACTCAATCCGGGCACTTGACTGTTCAACTTCTGAGAATAAAAAAGTAAAAGTTTGTAACTCTATAGCCGCTATTACAACTCTATAGCCGCTATTACAACTCAATAGCAGCTATTACAAGACTTCAGAGCCAATTAAAACCTCTTGTTCTTGGGCAGTCCCTCGGGATTAAGGATAACTTACTTACTTTCCCACTCTGGTTCAATGGGTTCTGAGCTGGCTGATAAGTCCAGTGCATGAACTGCGGACCCTCCCACATGTGGGGCAGGTGGTGTTTGAAGGCTTGGGTTGGTGAGTTGTTTCGAGTTGGTGCACTCCCTCTGATATCTCAATTTCACCTCTACGTGTTCTCAATGTGTTTGGTGCCTTCCCAAATTAGGCTTTTCGATTTTGACTGGCGATAAGCCAGGGGCTCCCATGAGTCTGAAGGTATTTTTGACCTCTTTGGGGATATTTTGAGGTCATCCCTAAAATGTCTCCGCTGCCCCCCCCGGGAATTCCCTGCCAAGACTGAGTTCCAAGTTGCTTTGAGAGTTGTGTCAGACATATAAACAAATTTCTCCACCTAGTGAACCCGCCATTGAGTGATCAATGTCCACTCCTTCACCTCCTCTACAATGACCTGATCCTCACCAACAGACCCACCACCAGTCTATCTCAGTGAAGACTGGAGTCAAACAAAGCTGTGTCATTGCCCCAACCCTCTTCTCCACTACAATACTGCACCTCACCTCCAGTGTGTTACCCCCAGGCATGGAAATAATCTACAGAACACTATGTTCGAACAATGCCGCCTTTGATACAAAAAAAAATCAACCTAACCTCTATGATTAAACTTCAGTACGTAGAGGACATTTGTGTGTGCGCTCACTCAGAAACTGAGCTCCAGGTCATTGCCGACTCCTTCTTCAAAACATATGAGAAAGTGGGCCTTTCACAAAACAGCTGTAAAACTAAGATCCTCTTCCAATTATCTCCCTCAATTGAAAGCACCTGCCCCAGTTGATGAAAATGAACTGTGCAATTCTGGAAAATACAGACCATTTTCTACATCTTGGGAACTTCGTCTCGACGAAGGCAGATATAGCTGACTAAATTCATCATCATGTCCAGATGGCCATTTGAGGAAAGTAAAGTTTTGAGGATCAGGATCTCAAACTCTCGACTAAGATAATGGTTTACTGGGAAGCTGTAATACCCTCATTTATAATTACTTGGGGACTTGGACAGCACACAGCAAAAACACTGGAGAAGTACCACCAGGGGTGCCTTCGCAAGATCCGCCAAATCTGATGTCAGGAAAGGCGGGCCAACAGCAGCAACCTCTCTCAAGCCAACATGTCTGGTAATTCGGTGCCAATAAAGTCCTTTTGAAGGGTAGTCAATGTTGTAACGTGGGAAACACTGCAGTGAGTTTGTGCACACTGAGCTCCCACACACAACGTAGGCACATAGGAAATAGGCTATTTAGACTGCTCCACCAGCCAATAAGATAGTGAGGTAAGATGTCATGAAATGGCAGAGTCGATGGGTTGAATGGCCTACTTCTGCTCCAACGTCTTACGGAATTGTAATGATGCATTTTCCTGCATTAGCCCTGTGTCCTTTGATATGTTTTTAATATCTAGAAATCCATTGATCAGTCTGGAATAGAGAATTCTAAAGATTTATCATCCTCCGAGTGAAGAAATCTCTCCTCATCATAGATTTACAGTGCGGAAGGAGTCCATTTGGCCCATCGTGTATGCACCAGCCCTTGGAAAGAGCACACTATTTAAGCCCACAACCCATCCCTGTAACCCAGTAACCCCAGCTAACCTTTTTGGACACTAAAGGCAATTTAGCATGGCCAATCCACCTAACCTACACAATTTTGGACTGTGGGAGGAAACTAGAGCACCCGGAGGAAACCCACGCAGAACACGGGGAGAACGTACAGACACTGCGCAGACAGTGACCCAAGCCGGGAATCAAACTTTGGACCCTTGAGCTGTGAAAGAACAGTGCTAACCACTGTGCCACCATGCCGCCAATCCTCTCAGTGACCCAAGCCGGGAATCGAACCAGAGACCCTGGAGCTGCGGGGCAACAGTGCTCACCACTGTGCTACCATGCTGTCCAGTCCTCTCAGTCGTAAATGGCCTGACCCTAATTCTGAAACTGTGTTCCCCCCTCCCCCCAGCCCAGGGAAACATTCTTCCTGCATCCAATCTGTCGAGCCCTGTAAGAATCTTGCAAGTTTCAATGAGATCACCTCTCAGTCATAGAATCATAGAGGTTTACAGATGCAAACAGGCCCTTCGGCTCAGCTTGCCCATGCCACTCAGTTTTTACCACTAACCAAGTCCCAAATGACCACTTTAGGCCCATTTCAGAGAATACATGCCCAGACTCCTCAATCTCTCCTCCTAGGACAATCCCAACATCCCCGGGGATCAGTCTGGTGAACGTTTGTTGCACTCCCTTTTTGGCAAGCATACTCTTCCTTGGGTAAGGAGACCAAAACAATACCCCAGGTGCGGTCTCACCAAGGCTCTACCGAGTTGCAGCAAGACTTCTTTACTCCTGTCCTCAAATTCTGTACTTGCTACAGCTGTATGTTAGCTTTCAGTGGCTTTGTCCCTTTGGACATTTTAATAACCGTCACGAGGCTGGTGTGGCAAGGGGGTGGGAGCCAGAGCAGTAGGTCAGCAGGGGAAATAACTGAGGGGGAGCAAGTGAATAAAGCCAGTAAGACTGAGAGGAAGAGCAGGCAGGGAGATGTTGCTGAACACACCAGGATTGTTGGCCTGAAGTGCATTTGTTTCAATGCGAGAAGTGTAACAGGTAAGGCAGATGAACTTAAGAGCTTGGCTTAGTACTGGGAACTATGATGTTGTTACTATGACAGAGATTTGGTTGAGGGAAGGACAGAATTGGTAGCTACATGTTCCAGGGTTCAAATGCTTCAGGTGGGATAGAGGGGGATGTAAAAGGAGTGGGGGAGTTTCATGATTGGTTAAGGAGAATATTACAGCCATACTGCAGGAGGACACCTCGGAGGGCTCAGGGAGCTAGTCAAACTGGGTAGAGATCAGGAATAGGAAGGGTGCAGTCACAATGTTGGTGGTTAACCACAGGCCTCCCGACAGCTGGCGGGAGATAGAGGAGCAGATAGGTAGACAGATTTTGGAAAGGTGTAAAAGCAACCTCAAGTGCGGCAGCCATAGATCTGCTCTCAAAAGGCACCTGCTTTCTTGTCATTGGGGGAAGTAGCTTCTTATTCCCTTCAGACTTCCCTGGCCATGAAGCATAAGGTGCGATTCACCAGCTTAGTCGCGCCAGGCTTGGTGTTGCAACAAGGCTGTTGAATCTCGCTAGAGGACATTGGAGACCCCTGGTGGGTAGGCATTTGCAAGGGTCGCACTCGGGCACTCCTGCTGGCACCTGGGCATCTTGACACTGCCAGCATGGAACCTTGGCACCGCCACCCAGGCAGTGCCACTCCCAGGGTGCCCAGGTGACACTTTCAGGCTGTCAGCGGCATTGCCAGGGTGCCAGGCTGTCAATGCCAGGATGCCCCAGCTCCAGGGGTCAGGCCCGGAGGGGGTGCCTTGCCCATAAGAGATGGGTGAAAGGGGCTTGAGAATACCGGAGGAAGTAAGTTGGGTGAAGTGGGGAGGATCTGGAGGCTGTGGTGTGTTATTCGGAGGGGGTGGGGGGGGGGGGGGGGGGGGGGGGGGGGGGGAATGGGGGTTGAAAGATCAGGGCTGCCTATAGAAACGGTGCCCCGATTCGTGAGTAGTATTGAGCTGAGCTTGTCAGTGTAGAAATGACTAAAGAGCGGCCTTGACAGGGCGTTCCCCTCTGAGGCCCCCAAAAATGGCCAAGTGCCGTTGGATAGCAGGCTCATTCAGCGACGAGAAGGACCCCGCTAAACGTGCCTCAAACCAGACATAGAAATGTTTTGGTCGAATCGAGCCCCTTGTGTCTTTGCTCTGTTAACACCAGGTCACTCAGAAAAATCACAGTGACAAAATTATGTTTCATTTTACCAGCTGTGTTTTTCTGGCTCCTGTCTTTGGGCTAATCGTATATCAATGCTGTAAACCAATTAATCCCATGTCTAGGTTAACTCTTTAATCAGAAGATCAGACCTACCATTCCTGGCGTGACTGCAAGCCCCGGTGTTTTATTTTGTTAGCTCTATAAACTGGTGAAAAGCTGCAGGACGGTCAGTTTGCCTCATGGGTATCACTGTCTATGCTGAGTTACATACTGACCCAATACCCAATTCGCAAATACCTCACCCAATCTGACTCAACCAGCTGAATATAAAATTTGTAGTCATTGCCCTACGTTTCCATCAGCCGTAAGAAAGAGTTTGGAATAATGGTTCTGCTTGTTCACCAGCAGGCAGATCGCCTATAATGATTACACAGCAACATTGCTAAATGTATCGGTGAAGGCTGCCCCCCCACGCTGAAACATATTGACGGAATGTCTTTCCCAGCTGATGTGGCCTCATCCATCACAGGAAGGAGCAATCAATCGTGGGATGCTGATTAACTATCCCCCTCCATGTTCTTGGAGGCCTCTGCTCTTGGTCAGCCTGATACCAGTTGACAGGGACAGAAACCCATAGAATCCCTACAGTGCAGAAGGGGGCCATTCAGCCCATCGTGTCTGCACCAACCCTCTGAAAGAGCACCTTACCTAGGCCTACTCCCCTGCCCTATCCCCATAGCCCCGTAACCTGCACGTCTTACTCTTTTCATTTTCCTTTTTTGAAGTGTGGTGCTCAGAACAGCTTCCTTACTTTTATACCCCGTGCCTCTCTCCACAAAGCCAGATTCTGTATGAGTTATTGACCACTTCCTCAAACTGCCCTGCCATTTTCAATGGTTAGCATGCATTTATCGGGTGGCACGGTAGCATAGTGATTAGCACTGTTACTTCACAGCGCCAGGGACCTGGGTTAGATTCCCGGCGTGGGTGATTGTCTGTGGAGTCTGCATTCTCCCCGTGTCTGCGTAGGTTTCCTCCGGGTGCTCCAGTTTCCTCTCACAAGTCCCGAAAGACGCGCTTGTTAGATGAATTGGACATTCTGAATTCTCCCTCTGTGTACCCGAACAGGCGCAGGAGTATGGCGACTAGTAATGTGTCATACTCACTTCATTGCTGTCTTAATGTAAGCCTACTTGTGACACTAATAAAGATTATTAGTATTTGGTGCCTCCTTTATTTTATATTGTCTAACTGTTAGGGGGATTTAAAATACATGTATTCAAGGGATTATAACATGTATTAGAAAGGATTATAACCAACATTCTCAGAAACTAAATGCTGACGTGGACAGTAAGCTACACATAAATTGATCCTTGTACGCCTCCAGGGTCCGTATCAATAGGATAAGTTGTCTAAATGATCCTTGTGTTGTTGAAGGGCCTTAAGTATAGCGTAAGGTTAACCTTGAGTCAGAACAGATCAGAACAGTAGGAGGGCAACCATGGAGTTAGAGAGTTTAGGTCAACATCCAGAGGTAAGGGATAAGACAGATAATCCGAGCTGGGTGGACCCTGTCCCTGGGACAAAGACATCTGGTCAATGTAAACATGCATGCAAAGTTATTTGGAATTCAAGAAATCTGCCGTATGGAGGGTCTGAAATGTATAAATGCAGTGAGAGTCTGGAATATGGCGGAATGCCACTTTGGAGGTGCCTCTGATGACGTTCTCTCCCGGCATGTTGGAAGAATAAATCGATCAAAAGCCGTACTCGAGCCTCCAGTGTTTAATTCATGGAATTCCACGACGTTACCAAAAGTAATCACTTCACGCTAAATTTCATCTGACACTCGTCTGCTCATTATCCCATTATCTTTTCCACGTCTTTTTGAGGTTTATCACTCACAGTTCACAATGCTTCCGCGTTACTCAAAATCGTTTGCAAATTAAGAGTCGTGGAAGTTGAAGGGTGACCAATTACAGGCCAATTCAGCAGCTGACTGGATCGACCCAGTGGGCACGCATTGTTGGGACTGGGGGGTCCTCATTATTTTCGAGCAGGCACGTTGCAGACGCCTCATGGGTTTCCTCAGGCTGTCCAGCGAAGACACCCTATCTAAGATTAGGAGGCTGCGAAATCAGCCATGCTGCTCTGATAAGCTTTCAAAGGGGGAAACTGGAAAAGGGGAGCACCCAGAGGGTAATGGCCATGATGGGAACGGGCAGTGGTGGAAAGAGTGGCAGTGGGCACTGGCTGTGTTGAGTGCAATCAAACAGGTGTTGAGCCACTTACTTGAAAATGAAAACAGCCATTTCCAGGCACTCGTCTGGATTGCGTTGTGCTTGTCTGATGGCTGCTGCCTGTCTCAGTCTTGATACCGGAGGCTGAAAAACCTCTCTCAAATTGTTCTCTCTCAAAGAAAGGAGGCTGAGCGGTGACCTAATAAACATATTTAACACGATGAAAGGATTTTGATAGAGTGGATGTAGAGAGAATATTTCCTCTTGTGGGTCGAGGCGCCATCAAAGATAGGCCACAAGAACCCAATAAGGGAATTCAGAAAAAAAAACTCTTCATCTTAAAAAGATGGAACTCACTACCACAGTGAATAATGCAAATGCATTTAAGAACATATGAGGGAGAAGAGATTAGAGGGTTCCAATGATAGACTTAGATGAAAAAAAACGGGAGGAGAACTGGTACGGACTGGATGGGCTGAACGGCCTGTTTCGGTGCTGTATATCCTATGCAGCACAGTGGTTAGCTCTATTGCTTCACGAGCTCCGGGGTCCCAGGTTCGTTTCCTGGCTTGGGTCACTGACTGTGTGGAGTCTGCCCCGTGTCTGCGTGGGTTTCCTCCGGGTGCTCCGGTTTCCTCCCACGGTCCAAAGATGTGCAGGTTAGGTGGATTTGCCAGGCTAAATTGCCCTCAGTGTCAAAAAGGTTGGGTGGGATTGCTGGGTTATGAGGATAGGGTGGAGCTGTGGACTTGAGTGGGGTGCTCTTTCCAAGGGCTGTGCAGACCTGTGGTGAATGTATTATGCCAATAATCCACCATTGTATTTGTATCTGTGCTGTTGTCCTTGTATTTGTATCTGTGCTATGCTGTTGCCCTTGTCGGCTCCTCCTATGGGCCATTGTATGGCATTATCCATAGGGGAACATGTTGGGGCCTGTATGGGCTCTGCCCGTGGCTCCTCCCATTGAAGGGAGGTATAAAGACCAGTCGACCTGTTGGCAGTTCTCAATATTGGATCAGTCACAGGCAGGTAGAGTTCTAAGTTGATTAAAGCCACAGTTTACTTCTACTCCCGTCCCGAGTGAATTGATGGTCGCATCAATTTAATCAACTTAAACGCAACTATGGAATCGGCCCTCAAAACCTGACCGACTGGAACTCGATCCGTAGGCCGCGGAGGCAAAATAAATGTTTTTGCACTGGCTCCGCTGCTTCAAGGCCTACCTCGCAGCCTTCTCCACGCCTTCCGTCACCGACGAACAGAAGTTGAGCCTCCTCCACTCACGGGTGAGCCATCGAATCTCTGTTCAACTCGACGAAGCCTCCTCCTACGCAGACGTCCTCGCGATGTTTGAATGCCTCTATGTACGGCCCGTGAACAAGGTCCACGTGCGGCACATCCTCACCAGCCAGCACCCCAGGGAATTGCTAGACACTCGCACGCAGCTGCAACTACCAGTCTGTTACGGCCACTCAACATATGGAACACGCCGTCTGAGACGTCTACATGGCGGGAGTACGGTCCAACTACTTGAGACAGCGCCTACTCGAAAAGGGGGCCCTGGTTCTGGATCAGGCGGTAAAGTTAGCCTCCTCTCTGGAAGTAGCGTTCTAGAGCCTTAACGCATTCCCGGCTGACCACGCACCCTGCTCGTGGACCTCGACCAAAGACTACCCCAGGCCTGTGCCGTGCGGCCGCCCGCCCACCATGGGAGGCTACCCTGCTATTTCTGCGGCCAGTCCCAACACCCCCGGCAGCACTGCCCAGCCCGTAACGCAAACTGCAGCAGCTGCGGGAGAAAAGGACATTTCGCCAAAGTTTGCCTGGCCAGGTCCAAGAACTCTAACTCACAGGCCCGATCCTCAGACTCACAGGCCCTCAGACTCACAGGCCCACAGACCCCACAGTGTGGCAGCGTGTCTGCCGACTCTGCCCCCTGCAGACGCGTCATCAGCCTCGTGCTATCCGTGGGGGCAGCCATCTTCCAGCCCTCACAGCACGTGCGATTCACGGGGGCCGCCATCTTTGCCATCCTCCCCCATGCGGCCGGCCACGTGCGATCCATGGGGGCCGCCATCTTGGATACCATCTTCCTCACCGCTCGACCGACAGGGGCCGCCATCTTGGCTGCCATCTGCTACTCCGCTCGACGCATACGATCAACAAGGGCAGCCATCGCGGAACTGCCCCAGCACCTCCGACCATGTCTGGTACCCGCAACTCAGCACGGCCGCGACCCAAGCACCTCCGGAGCTCCATGATGACCGTCCAGGTGAACGGGCACGAGGCGCCTTGCCTTTTCGACTCCGGGAGCACAGAGAGCTTCATTCACCCGGACATGGTAAGACGCTGCTTGCTGCCAATTTTCCCGGCGCACCAAACCATCTCCCTCGCCTCTGGGTCGCACTCGGTGCAAATCCAAGGGTGCACTAATGCAACCCTAGCAATACAGGGCGCTGAGTACGCCAATTTTAAGTTATATGTGCTCCCAGACCTCTGCGCTCCTCTCCTATTGGGACTAGATTTCCAATGCAACCTCAGGAGCCTAGCCCTGAAGTTCGGGGGGCCCCTACCCCCACTCACCATATGCAGCCTCACGACCCTAAAAGTTGACCCACCCCCACTCTTCGCAAACCTCCCCGCTGACTACAAACCAGCCCCTACCAGAAGCAGGCGGTAGAGCATACAGGACAGGACTTCTATCATGTCCGAGGTCCAGCGACTCTTGCGGGAGGGAATCATCGAGGCCAGCAATAGCCCCTGGAAAGCTCAGGTGGTGGTCGTCAAGACCGGGGAAAAGAACCGGATGGTTGTAGATTACAGCCAGACCATAAACTGGTACACACAACTCGATGCGTACCCACTTTCCCGGATCGCAGACATGGGAAACCAGATCGCTCACTACCGGGTGTTCTCCAGGGTGGATCTGAAGTCTGCATACCACCAGCTCCCATTCCGCCCGGAAGATCCGCCACTACACGGCTTTTGAGGCAGAGGGACGCCTTTTCCACTTCCTCCGGGGGCCCTTTTGGTGTCATGAACGGAGTTTCTGTGTTCCAAAGAACAATGGACCGAATTGTGGACCAGTATGGGCTGCGGGTCACATTTCCGTACTTGGACAATGTCACCATCTGCGGCCATGATCAGCAGGACCACGACATCAACCTCCACAGATTTCTCCAAACCGCCCAAACCCTAAACCTCACGGACAACGAGGAGAAATGCATTTTCCCCACAACCAGACTAGCCATCCTCGGCTACGTTGTGGGAAACGGGGTTCTAGGACACGACCCTCACTGTATGCGCCCCCTCCTGCAACTCCCCCTCCCCCACTGCCCCAAGGCCCTGAAGAGGTGCCTCAGGTTCTTTTCATATTATGCCCAGTGGGTCCCCAACTATGCGGACAAAGTCCGCCCACTAATCAAGGCCATCACCTTCTCACTGGCGGCTGAGGCCCACCAGGCCTTCAGCTGCATCAAGGTGGACATCGCCAAAGCCGCGATGCGCGCGGTGGATGAGTCCGTCCCCTTCCAGGTGTAGAGCGACTCATCAGAGGTTGCTCTCGCTGCTACCCTCAATCAAGCAGGCAGACCGGTAGCGTTTTTTCCGCGCACCCTCACCACCTCCGAAATTCGGCAGTCCTCAGTCGAAAAGAGGCCCAAGCCATCGTGGAAGCTGTATGGCACTGGAGGCACTACCTCGCTGGTGGGAGGTTTACCCTCGTTACTGACCAACGATCGGTAGCCTTCATGTTCGATAATACGCAGCAGGGCAAAATCAAGAACGATAAGATCTTGAGGTGGAGGATAGAACTCTTCACCTATAATTACAATATAGTATATTGTCCTGGGAAGCTCAATGAGCCCCCAGATACCCTGACCCGCGGCACATGCGCCAGCGCGCAAGATGACCGATTATGGGCTATCCACGATGACCTCTGCCACCCGAGGGTCACCTGGCTTATCCACTATATCAGGGCCTGCAACCTGCCCTACTCCACCGAGGTCAGAGCCATGACCATGGACTGCCAGATCTGTGCAAAGTGTAAACCGCACTTCTATCGAACAGATAAGGCCCATCTGGTAAAGGTATCCCGGCCCTCTGAGCGCCTCAGTTTCGATTTCAAATGGCCCCTCCCCTCCAATAACCACAATACATATTTCTTCAATACTATTGATGAGTTCTCCCGCTTTCCCTTTGCAATCCCTTGCCCCGACATGACCACGTCCACCGTCATTAAAGCCCTACATAGTGTCGTCACCCTGTTTGGTTTCCCCAATTATGTCCACAGTGACCGGGGCTCGTCGTTCATGAGCGATGAACTGTGTCAGTACCTGCTCAGTAAGGGCAATGCCTCGAGCAGGACTACCAGTTATAACCCCAGGGGAAACGGGCAGGTGGAGAGGGAGAACGCGACGGTCTGGAAGACCGTCCTACTGATCCTGCGGTCCAGGAATTTCCCAGTTTCTCACTGGCAGGAGGTCCTCCCCAATGCGCTCCACTCTATTAGGTCTCTACTTTGCACGGCCACAAACTAGACCCCACATGACAGCCTATTTGTTTTCCCTTGGAGATCCACCTCAGGGGCCTCGCTTCCATCCTGGCTGAAGACACCGGGGCCAGTCCTACTCAGAAAACACGTCAGGAGCCATAAGTCCGATCCCCTGGTAGAGAGGGTCCAGCTCCTACACTCCAACCCCCAGTACGCTTATATCGAACACCCCGATGGCCGACAGGATACGGTCTCCCTCCGGGACCTGGCGCCCGCCGGTTCCACCACCACCACCACCACCGCCCCTCCACCATATCCCACCCAACCTACCATGACCAGCGCCACCGCCCCTATATGGCTCCCGCGCTCCCTCCCACCTGCCATCTCCCCTTCACCGATCCACAGGAATGAAGCTCCAGAAGAGACGCTCCCGGCGTCCACGTCTGTACGTGCAACGGTACCCTCACTACTGATGCCAGCATGGACGAGCTCGACACCCGGGCCAGCCACAACGCTAGATCTTCGGCGATCACAGCGCACATTCCGCGTCCCGGACCGGCTCAACTTATGAACCCGTCACCCCCGCCGAACTTCATTTTTTTAACAGGGGGTGAATGTGGTGAATGTATTATGCCAATAATCCACCATTGTATTTGTATCTGTGCTGTTGCCCTTGTAATTGTATCTGTAATATGCTGTTGCCCTTGTGGGCTCCTCCTATGGGCCATTGTATGGCATTATCCATAGGGGAACATGTTGGGGCCTGTATAGGCTCCGCCCATGGCTCCTCCCCTTGAAGGGAGGTATAGAGAGCAGTCGACCTGTAGACGGTTCTAAGTATGGGTTCAGTCACAGGCAGGCACTGTTCTAAGTTGATTAAAGCCACAGTTTACTTTTACTCCCGTCTCGAGTGAATTGATGGTCGCATCAATACTCGATGGGCCGAATGGCCTACTTCTGCACTGTAAATTCTATGATTCGATGTAATCCTGTGAAATATTGGCACTCCTCAGATGAATTTCTGTGCCATATGGCTTCATGTATTAATGTGCAAACTTTACAAGCTGTCAGGCACATTAATGCAATGAAATCAGCCTATGTGGTATCAGTTACAAGCATCTGTAGATGTGTCCAGTAGGTTAAGAAGCAATCAATCACTGATTACTGTCTTTATTAACAGTTAACAGTTTAGTCATGAAAAGGCTAAATGCAAATTGTTTGAACACTATTGGGTTAAAATCACAGTGCAAAATTACTAATGAACGTGTAATTAAATGCAATGATGAATGTGCTAACAAATCTGAAAATGGAATGCCATATATATAACTAATATTTATATCTAACATGTCTATTAATGGATAGGTCAGATGGATTTGATATGAATACATTATTTCACACTTTTATTAACTCAGTTATAGAACTAATTTATAGTCTTGTTAATAAATTTATAGATACATTTCTGACCATCTCTTTTAAAAGATTTGTCAACATATTCATCACTGCATTTAATTTCACATTTGTTAGTAATTTTACATTGTGATTTTAACCCAGTAGTGTTCAAGTGATTTGTAAATCTGACTCTGCTGCTAAGTGGGCACATTGAGATGAAGAGTATTGGAAATGATACTCAGGCACCATTATGGGCGGCACGGTGGCACAGTGGTTAGCACAGTTGCTTCACGGTTCCAGGGTTCCAGGTTCGATTCCCGGCTTGGATCACTGTCTGTGCAGAGTCTGCACCTTCTCCCCATGTCTGCGTGGGTTCCCTCCGGGTGCCCCGATTTCCTTCCACAGTCCAAAGATGTGCAGGTTAGGTGGATTGAAATGAAATGAAAATCGCTTATTGTCACGAGTAGGCTTCAAATGAAGTTACTGTGAAAAGCCCCTCGTCGCCACATTCTGGAGCCTGTTTCGGGAGGCTGGTCCGGGAACTGTGCTGCTGGCCTGCCTTGGTCTACTTTCAAAGCCAGCTCTCTAGCCCTGTGCTAAACGGCCATGCTAATTTGCCCTTAGTGTCCACAGAAAGGTTACGGGGTTACGGGGATAGGGTGGAGGTGTGGGTTTCGTTAGGGTGCTCTTTGCAAGGGCCAGTGCAGACTTGATGGGTGGAATGGCCTCTTTCTGTGCTGTAGATTCTTGATGCAACCATCAATTCACCCAAAGACACGAGTAGAAGTAAACTGTGGCTTTAATCGACTTACAACTGAGCCTGCCTGCGACTAGCTGAACTGAAAGCAGGCTCGCATGACCGCAGCACTTTATACTTCTGGTTGTAGGCGGGGCCATGGGCAGAGCCATGGGTGGAGCCAAGGGCGGAGCCCTGTACATGCTCCTCATCTCCCCCTGTGGGCAGAGCCGCGCAACGGCTCACAGATGGAGCCCACAGGGACACAGTGATATACAGTGTGAATTTATATTATACATTCACCACATTCACCACCTGTTAAAAAAATCAAGTCCGGCGGGGTTGACGGGCCTATAAGTTGAGTCGGTCCGGTGCTCGAATCGTTCGCTGGGACTGGCGGAGCGCCGGAGTTGCAGCCCCTTCAGATGGCTGTGTGCAGATGTTCGGTGTGAATGCGAGGGTGGACTCCGGGGGCGGTTCTTCCCGAGCTTCGTTCCTGACCGGTGTGATGGGTGAAAGGGGGCGCAGGAAACCTGTAGGTGCAGGGACGCAGGGCGTGGAGGGTCGAGTGGGGTGTAGTGAGAGGGGTACCTCGGCGGTAGTGGTGGTAGTGGTAGATCCTGCAGGCGCCAGGAGGGAAACGGTGTCCTGACGGCCGTCGGGGTGCTCGATAAATGCGTAGTGGGGGTATGAATGCAGGAGTAGGACCCTCTCTACCAGCGGGTCTGTTTTATGTGTCCAGACGTGCTTCCGAAGGAGGACAGGGCCCGGTGTCCTCAACCAAGATGGAAGCGAGGCCCACGTGGTAGTGCCCCTAGGGAAAACAAATAATCGCTAGTGAGGAGTCTGATTAGTGGCCGTACACAGGAGAGACCTAATTGCATGGAGCACGTCGGGGAGGACCGCCTGCCAGTGGGAGGTCGGGAGATTCCTTAATCGTGGGGTCAGTCGGACGGTCTTCCAGACGGTCGAGTTCTCCCTGTCCACCTGTCGGTTCCCCCTGGGGTTATAGCTGGTAGTCCTGCTCGAGGCGATGCCCTTGCCGAGCAGGTACTGACGCAGCTCGTCGCTCATGAAGGATGAACCCCTGTCACTGTGTACGTAGCTGGGGAAGCCGAACAGGGTGAAGACACTGTGCAGGGCTCTGATGACTGTATGGGAGGTCATATCGGGGCATGGGATGGCAAATGGGAAGCGGGAGAATTCATCTATGATATTAAGGAAATAGATATTACGGTTGGTCGAGGGGCGGGGCCCTTTGAAATCAATACTCAGTCATTCAAAGGGCCGGGATGCCTTTACCAGGTGGGCCTTGTCTAGTCTATAGAAATGTGGTTTAGACCGCGCAGATTGGGCAATTCCTGGTTATGGCTTTAACCTCCTCGGTGGAGAAAGGCAGATTGCGGGCCTTGATGTAGTGGGCGAGCCGGGTGACCCCTGGGTGGCAGAGGTCATTGTGGATAGCCTGTAGTTGATCGTCTTGCGCGCTGGCGCATGTGCCGCGGGACAGTGCATCTGGGGGCTCGTTGAGCTTCCCCGGACGGTATAATTATAGGTGGAGAGTTCGATCCTCCACCTCAAGATTTTGTCATTTTTAATTTTGCCCCGCTGCGAGTTTCCGAACATAAAGGTAACCGATCTCTGGTCGGTGATGAGGGTAAACCTCCTACCTGCGAGGTAGTGCCTCCAGTGCCGTACGGCTTCCACAGTGGCTTGGGCTTCCTTTTCGACTGAGGAGTGTCGGAGTTCCGAAGCGGAGAGGGTTCGGGAGAAGAAGGCGATTGGCCTACCTGCCTGGTTCAGGGTGGCAGTGAGAGCGACCTCTGAGGAGTCGCTCTCCACCTGAAATGGGACGGATTCATCCAGCACCCGATTGCGGCTTTGGCGATGTCCTCCTTAATGCAGTTGAAGGCCTGGTGGGCCTCAGCTGACAGTGGGAAGAGTGTAGTTTTAAATAGTGGGCAGGCTATGTCCGCATATTGAGGGACCCACTGGGCGTCATAGGAGAAAAGTCCGAGGCACCCCTTGAGGGCCCTGGAACAGTGGGGGAGAGGGAGTTGTAAGAGGGGGCGCATATGGTCAGGGTCGGGTCCTAGGACTTCATTTTCCACGACGTAGCCGAGGATGGCTAGTCTGGTTGTGCGGAAAATGCATTTCTCCTTATTGTATGTGAGGTTGAGTTTTTGGGCGGTTTGGAGAAATCGGTGGAGGTTAGCGTCGTGGTCCTGCTGACCATGGCCGCAGATGGTGACGTTATCCAAGTACGGAAACGTGGCCCGCAGCCCGTACTGGTCCACCATTCGGTCCATTGCTCGTTGGAACGCCAAGACCCCATTCGTGACGCCAAAGGGAACCCGGAGGAAATGGAAGAGGCAGCCGTCTGCCTCGAATGCCGTGTAGTGGCGGACCTCCAGGCGGATTGGGAGCTGGTGGTATGCAGACTTTAGATCCACCGTGGAGAAGATGTGGTACTGGGCGATCTGATTTACCATGCCTGCAATCCTGGGGAGGGGGTACGCATCGAGGTGCGTGAACCGGTTAATGGTCTGGCTGTAATCAACCACCATCCGGAACTTTTCCCCGGTCTTGACGACCACCACCTGAGCTCTCCAGGGGCTATTACTGGCCTCTATGACTCCCTCCTGTAAGAGCCGCTGGACTTCGGCTCTAATGTTTACCCTGTCCTGCAGGCTATACCTCCTGCTGCGAGTGGCCACTGGTTTACAGTTAGCGGTGAGATTAGCGAAGAGTGGAGGGGGGTCGATTTTTAGTGTTGCTAAACTGCATATAGTGAGAGGGGGAAGGGGTCCACCAAAGCTGAGTGTTAGGCTCCTGAGGTTACACTGGAAATCCAGTCCGAGTAGGAGAGGGGCGCAGAGGTCTGGGAGTACATACAATTGGAAGTTGGAGTAGTTGGCGCACTGTATCATTAGTGTTGCAACAGTGTGCCCTTGTATCTGGACAGAGTGCGACCCCGAGGCAAGGGAGATAGGAGCGAGCAGCGTCTTACCAGGTCTGGGTGAACGAAGCTCTCGGTGCTCCCGGAGTCGAATAGGCATAGTGTCTTGTATCCGTTGACTTGAACGGACATCATAGAGCTTCTGAGGTGCTTTGGTCGCGACTGGTCCAAAGTGACTGCACTGAGCTGCCGGTAGTCGGTGGCATGGTCAGCGGTGCTGGAGCGGCCCCGTGATGACTGTCCGCAGAGGTCGTAGTCGTCGAGTGGCATCTCGGGTGATGGCCAAGATGGCGGCCCCCGTTGGTCGCACGTGGCGGACGGAGAGGAAGATGGCGTCCAAGATAGCCGCCCCCATTTATCGCACGTGGCGGGCGGCGAGGAAGATGGCGCCCAAGATGGCGGCCCCCATGAATCGCACATGTCGTGCGGAGGCGGAGTCGGCAGACACGCTGCCACATTGCGGGGTCTGAGGGCCTGTGAGTTGGAGGGGCGAGTGTTCTGGTTAGCGTTCGAGTTGGAGTTTTTAGTTTTAGCCAGGCATATCTTCGCAAATTGTCTTTTCCGCCCGCAGCTGCTGCAGGTCGCGTTGCGGGCTGGCCAGTGCTGCCGGGGGTGTTGGGGCTGGCCGCAAAAGTGACACGGTAGCCCTCCGTGGTAGGCAGGTGGCCGCGCGGTGCAGGCCTGGGGTAGTCTCTTGTCGGGGGTCCACGATGGGGTCGCGTGGTCGGCTGGGAACGAGTTTAAGCTTTGAAATAGCTTTACCATGTCTTCCAGGTTCTGGGACCCTTTTTCGAGGAGACGCTGGCGCACATAATTGGACCGGACCCCTGCAACATACACATCTCGGACGGCGGGTTCCATGTGCTGGGAGGCTGTCACAGCCTGGAAGTTACATTCTCATCCTCGGCTTTCAGGTCGCGCAGGTAGTCTTCTAGCGACTCTGCAGGGCGCTGGCGGCGGGTTGTAAAAATAGGCCACGCGTAAACTTCATTTACGGGCCGTACGTATAAGCGGTCGAGTATCGCGAGGGCCTCGGTGTACGAGTCGGTACTATCAAGTTGAGTTGAAATACGATGGCTCACCCGTGCGTGTAGAAGACTGAGTTTCTGTTCTTCAGTAACAGCGGAGGAAGTCGACGCAGCCAGGTAGGCCTTGAAGCACCGAAGCCAATGCAGAAATATTTCCTTCGCTTCTGCGGCCTGTGGATCGAGTTCCAGTCGATCAGGTTTGAGGGCTGATTCCATGGTAGTTTTTTACGTCGATTAAATTGATGCGACCATCAATTCACTCAGAGACACGAGTAGAAGTAAACTGTGGCTTTAATCGACGTACAACTGAGCCACAGTTGCGACTAGCTGAACTGAAGGCGGGCTCGCAAGACCGCAGCACTTTATACTTCCGGTTGTGGGCGGAGACATGGGCGGTGCCATGGGCAGAGCCCTGTACATGCTCCTCGTCTCCCCCTGTGGGCAGAACCGCGCAACGGCTCACAGATGGAGCCCACAGGGACACAGTGATATACAGTGTGAACTTATATTATACATTCACCACAATTCTATAAACATCTGACAGAACGCGATGGCTTAATGTATGAGGTTGGCAGTTTCACCAAATTGAGAGATCGTCTCACAACATTAACCTGTCTCTCTCCTTTTAGCAGCAAGGTGGTAGTGGGTGGCACGGTGGTACATTGGGCAGCACTGCTGCTTCACAGCGCCAGGGACCCGGATTTGATTCCGATCTTCGGTGACTGTGGCGTTTGCACATTCTCCCAGCGTCTGTGTGGGTTTCCTCCCGGTGCTCCGGTTTCCTCCCACAGTCCTAAGCTGTGCATGTTAGGTGGATTGGCCATGATCAGTTGCCCCTTAGTGAGGTGGAGTTACAGGGATAGGGCAAGTGAGTGGGCCTAGGGTACTGTTTTGGAGGTTCAGTGCAGACCAGATGGGCTGAATGGCCTCCTTCTGCACTGTAGAAGCATAGAATTTACAGTGCAGAAGGAAGCCATTCAACCCATCGAGTCTGCACTGGCCCTTGGAAAAACCACCCACTCAGGCCCACACCTCCACCCCATCCCCGTAATCCAGTAACCCCACCCAACCATTTTTGGAACACGAAGGGCACTTTAGAATGGTCAATCCACTTAATCTGCACATCTTTGGACCGTGGGAGGAAACCAGAACACCTGGAGGAAACCCACGCAGACACAGGGAGGACGTGCAGGCTCCGCACAGACAGTGACCCAAGCCAGGAATCGAACCTGGGACCCTGGAGCTGTGAAGCAACTGTGCTAACCACTGTGCTACCATGCAGCCCCGAATCCATAGGGATTCTATGAATCTATAAAACTGAGAGATTGTCTCACCACATTAACCAGTCTCTCTCCTTTCAGCTGCCAAGTGAGTTGTGACACATTTCCGTCCACCTCTGTGTTTGCATTTGATATTTGCAGCATCTGTGGGTTTTGCTTTCTACTTATATAGTGAGGCAAAGTTGGATAAGTGCAGGTCCAAGAACAATTAAGGAACTTAGAACCTCCCAATACAAAGCTATCTATTTTTTTTTAAACAAACAATTTTATTGAGGTATTTTAGGCATATAGGAAAAGTGACGTTGTACAAAAAAAAAAGAAGTCAAGACACAAATTACAAAATAAACATAGTGCAAACCACGGCTCTGTTCACACACGGACCTGCCTCAATATCCCCCTGCTCTACTCTACTCTATCCTTGCATCTCCATCTCCCCCCCTTCCTCCTCCCCCTCCTCCGCCCCCCACCCCCCCGATGCTTACTCCTCTGCGAAGAAGTCAATAAATGGCTGCCACCTTCGGGTGAACCCTAGTAGCGAACCTCTCAAGGCGAACTGGACTTTCTCCAGGCCAAGAAAGCTCGCCATGTCCGATAGCCATACCTCAGCCCTCGGGGGCTTTGAGTCCCTCCATGCTAACAGTATTCATCGCCGGGCTACCAGGGAAGCAAAGGCCAGAACGTCGGCCTCCCTCTCTTCCTGGAATCCAGGGTCCTCCGAAACCCCAAAGATTGCCACCTCCGGGATCATTACAACCCCAGTTTTCAATACCCGGTACATGACATCTGCGAATCCCTGCCAATACCCCTTGAGTTTCGGGCACGACCAGAACATGTGTACATGGTTAGCCGGCCCTCCGGCGCATCTGGTGCACTTGTCCTCCAGCCCGAAGAATCTGCTCATCCGGGACACCGCCATGTGGGCCTGGTGCACGACCTTAAACTGGATCAGGCTGAGCCTGGTCACATGTTGCGGTCGTGATTACTCTGCTCAGGGCTTCTTCCCAAATACTGTCCTCCAGCTCCCCCCCGAGCTCCTCTTCCCACTTAAGCTTCAGGTCCTCAGTCTGCGTATCCTCAGCTCTCATTAGCTCCTTGTAGACTTCTGAAACTCTACGCTCTCCCACATCTCCCCGAGAAACTACTCTGTCCTGCCTCCCCTTCGGCAGGAGATGTGGGAAGGACGGCACCAGTCTGCGTACAAAATCTTTCACCTGCAAGTATCTAAAGTTGTTCCCTCTCGCCAGCCCAAACTTCTCCTCCAGCGCCCTCATGATCAGAAAGCTCCCTTCCAGGAACAGATCCCCCATCCTCACAATCCCCATCCTCCTCCACAGTCGATACCCCCCGTCCATGTTCCCCGGGGCAAATAGTCAGTTGCCGCAGATTGGGGTCCACACTGATGCTCTTACCTCCCCTACATGCCTCCTCCACTGGCCCCAGATCCGAAGAGCCGCCACCACTATCGGGCTAGTGGAGTACCGTGCTGGCAGAAGCAGCAGAGGCACCGTGGCCAGGGCTGCTAAGCTAGTGCCCCTGCACGAAGCATCCTCCACCCGCTCCCAAACCGACCCCATGCCCACCATCCATTCCCTTATCATCGCTATGTTGGCCGCCCAGTAGTAGTTGCTGAAGTTCAGCAACGCCAGCCCCCCTTCTCCTCTGTTCCTTTCAAGCATCACCCTCTTCACCCGCGGGGACCTCCCTGCCCATACAAATCCCAGAATAATTTTATTCAGCCTCTTAAAGAAGGACCGTGGGATAAAGATGGGGAGACACTGAAAAACAAACAAGAACCGCGGGAGAATCGTCATCTTAACAGTCTGAACCCTCCCCGCCAAAGACAACGGGAGCGCACCCCACCTCCGGACCTCCTCCCACACTCGTTCCACCAGTCGGGTCAGGTTGAGCTTATGCAACTTGCCCCAGTCCCGTGCCACCTGAATCCCCAAATATCGGAAAATCTCCCCCACTAGCCTGAACGGCAATCCCTTCAGCCCACTCTCCTGCCCCCTCGCCTGAATTACAAACAACTCGCTCTTAGCCATGTTCAGTTTGTATCCGGTGAACCGGCTAAATTCCCTCAGGGTTGCCATAATACTGTCCACCCCACCATTGGGTCCGATACATATAACAGCAGATCATCCGCGTATAACGAGACTCTATGTTCCACTCCCCCCAGAACCAGCACTTTCCAGCCCCTAGAAGCTCTCAGTGCAATTGCCAGCGGCTCTATGGCCAGCGCAAATAACAGTGGGGAAAGAGGGCAGCCCTGTCTTGTCCCACGGTGCAGTCTAATGTAGTCCGATGTCATCCTGTTCGTCCTTACACTCGCCTCCGGGACCTGATATAATAGCCTAACCCAGTCGATGAACCCCGCCCCGAACCATCCTAGTACCTCCCACAGATAATCCCACTCGACCCGGTCAAAAGCCTTTTCAGCGTCCATGGCTACCACTATCTCTACCTCCTTACTCTCCGGGGGCATCATAATCCTGTTGAGCAGCCTTCTTAGGTTGGCCACTAGCTGCCTCCCATTTACAAACCCGGTTTGGTCCTCCACAGTTACATCCGGTACACAGTCCACAATTCTGGTCGCCAAAATCTTGGCCAGTAACTTGGTGTCTACGTTGATCAAGGAGGCACAGGCCTCCGGGTCCTTATCCCATTTCAGAATGAGCGAGATGGTGGCCTGCGACATCGTCGGGAGGGTAAACTCCCTCTGTCTCTTGCCTCCTTAAAAACCCTGACCAGCACTGGCCCCACTATCCCGGCAAATGTTTTGTAAAACTCCACCGGATACCCGTCCGGCCCCAGGGCTTTACCCGACTGCATTAGTGGGCAGCACGGTAGCATGGTGGTTAGCATAGATGCTTCACAGTTACGGGTATAGGGTGGATACGTGGGT
This sequence comes from Scyliorhinus canicula, assembly GCF_902713615.1. Lineage (NCBI taxonomy): Eukaryota > Metazoa > Chordata > Chondrichthyes > Carcharhiniformes > Scyliorhinidae > Scyliorhinus > Scyliorhinus canicula. Next base: position 191,568,892 of record NC_052151.1, read on the forward strand.
TTGAGTAGGGTGATCATTGCTCGGCACAACATCGAGGGCTGAAGGGCCTGTTCTGTGCTGTACTGTTCTATGTTCTATGTTCTATGACCTTCAGGCCCCCCAATACCTCTTCGATCCTGACCAGGGCCCCCAGCCCATCCACCAACCCCCTCCCCACTCTTGGGAAGGTCAGTCCGTCCAGGAATCGCCTCATCCCCCCTGGTGGTTCCGAAGTGTACAACTTCTTATAAAAGTCCCTAAAGACATTGTTCAGCCCTGCTGGATCATCCACTAGATTACCTTCCCCATCCACTACCCTCCCTATTTCCCTAGCCGCTTCCCTCTTCCTCAGTTGCTGCGCAAGCATTCTACTGGCCTTCTCCCCATGCTCATAAATCGCGCCTTTTACCTTTCTAAGCTGCTCTACAGCCTTGCCTGTAGTCAGCACCCCAAACTCGGCCTGCAGCCTCTGTCGTTTCCTGGGTAACTCTGGCCTCGGGGATTCCGCGTAACTCCTGTCCGTCCGTAGAATTTCTTTAATCAGTCGGTCTGTCTCTGCCCCGCCTGTCCTGTCCCTGTACTCCCGGATTGAGATCAGCTCCCCTCTCACCATTGCCTTCAGCGCCTCCCAGAGCACCCCTGCCAAGACTTCTCCAGTATCGTTCACCTGCAGTAATTCTGCATACATTTCCTCAGCCTCTCACACACCGCCTCGTCCGCGAGTAATCCAACTTCCAGCCTCCATGGTGGGCGCTAAAAGCTGTCCTTACAAAACTGCAGGTCTACCCAGTGCGGAGCATGGTCCGATATGGCAATTGCCGAATGTTCTGCCCCCACCATTCCGGCCAGCAGGTCCCTACTCACCACAAAGTAGTCAATTCGGGAATACATCGTGTGGACGTGGGAGAACACGAGAACTCCCTCGCCGTTGGCCGGTTAAATCTCCACGGATCTGCTCCCCCCATCTGTCTTGAACATGACCGGTCCAGGCTCGGGTCCAGGACTGTATTAAAGCCCCCGCCCATGATCAACTTACGCGAGTCCAAGTCTTCCCGAGCATCCTCCTAATAGAATCCACATCGTCCCAATTAGGGGCATACACGCTGACCAGGATTACTCTCACCCCTTCGAGCTTACACCTCACCATAGCGAACCTGCCACCCCACCCACGACTGTGTCCTCCGCCTCGAATTGTACCCTTTTATTAATCAGGATCGCAAACCCCTCGTCTTAGAATCAAGCCCCGAATGAAAGACCTGACTGACCCAGCCCTTCCTTAACCTAATCCGGTCTGCCACTTTCAGGTGCGTCTCCTGCAACAAGACTATGTCCGCCTTCAGAACCCGCAGATGCTTAAATACACGCGCCCTCTTCACTGGCCCGTTTAACCCTCTAACATTCCAGGCGATCAGCCTGGTTGGGGGGCACCGCCCCCCCCCCCCCTCCCCCCGCCCTTTGCCGATCAGCCATCCCCTTTCCTTGGCCAGCCCCCCAGCCATGTGTCGTGCTTCCTCTGGCCCGCCTCCTGGCCGGCTCCACCCATGACCTCCTCACTGTTACCATGCCCAGTTTCCATCCCCGTCAACAGAACAACTCCCCCTCCTCCCCCCTAGCAACACCATCCTATCACCTAACCCCTGCTCTAATCTAACTATATGGACACCCCCCACCTCGGCTTCCATTGACTAGCCCCACTCAGCTAGCCTGGGGCTCCCAGACTGGGCACCAGCCCGTCTCCCATTCATTGTTCCCGGTCACCCTTCCCCCCCGACCCCTCCACACCACTTCCCCAGATCAGCCCTACTTAAGCAAACACTCGATACAAGTCATAAACAACCCCCAAAATAGCACAATTCAAGTTAAACAAGAAAAAAAGAGATAAGAAGTAACAGGCACTCTTCAGTCCTAGCCATACAGACACAAAAAAAGATTGCACAAAGTTCCCCTAAAGCATCCATTTTAACCCAACCCTCTTAACTGTTTTCTTTATTAATCCCCCTCTTTAAGAACGTTATCTTTAAAAATAACGCAACCTGCAGTGGGAGGAGACTGTCCTCAGACAGATGAGCATTAAAGGGGAGGTTTAGAAGCAAAAGGGAGCTGAACAAGGATGGGAGTTGGCAAGTCAGAAAGATGTCCTGCGTGATCTGGTTTTGATCTGTGTGCGTTTTTATAAATAAAATGGTGCTTGGAACTTGGGATTGTTCACGGTGGCACAGTGGTTAGTATTGCTGCCTCACAGTGGCAAGGACCCGGGTTCAATTCGACCTCGGGTGACTGTGTGGAGCCTGCATGTTCTCCCCATGTCTGTGTGGGTTTCCTCCGGGTGCTCTGGTTTCCTGCCACAGTCCAAAGATGTGCAGGTTAGGTGGATTGTCAATGAGCGACGTGCGGGGTTACGGGGAACTTGCAGGGAAGTGGGCCCAGGTAGAGTGCTCTTTGGGAGAATCGGTGCAGACTTGGATGGGCCGAATGGCCTCGGTACACACTGTTTGCGAAGAAAGTCCAAGATGTTCGGACACTACAACAATAACCTCTACGATGCGCTGCAGCAACATGTCAAGCAGCCCCTCCCAAGCCCACAACATCCAACATTTAGCCGGACAAGGGCAGCTGTCACCTGGCAACACCACCACCTGCAGGTTCCCCTCCAATCCGCTCACCACTCTGACCTGGAAATACATCATCGTCCCCACACTTTGGCTGGGTCAAAATCCTGGAACTCCCTCCCTAACCGCACTGTGGGTGTACCTACACCACATGGACTGCAGCGGTACAAGTAGGCAGCTCGCCACAACCTTCCCGAGAGCAATTAGGGATGGGCAGCAAATGCTGGCCTCGCCAGTGATGCCCACATTCCAAACTGGTTTCAATAAAAAAGGCGGCTCAGCTGAAGGAATTGGTCAACATTAATCCCATTACTCCCGATTGTAAAATGATGAATGAGATTCGAATGTGTGTTCAGCTTGGCTAGAGGGCTGTTGTAGACGGTTGCTACTGGATGGATAGCCTCTGTACAGACATCTATAATGCGGATCGACAACACAGCATCATGCCACACAGCTAATTGCAACTGTTCGCAAATAAACCATCAACAAATTAGCTGCTGCCTCTAAATATTGCCCAATTATCCATCCAATGTATTAACTCGACGACAATTCAACAGTTACATTTTTGTTCTCATGCTGAGCTACGGGAAACCAAGAGGAATTAATTTTCGACATCAAGGAGACTCAATGGCAGTGCAAGAAGAAAACTGTCTCCAACGCAGACATAATAACCATTTGCTTGTGCAATTCAAATGCATCCTTGCGCAATCACCCATGTCCTACATTAGAACAATAACTCCAAGTTACAAAAATATCAAACCACAAGGTTTATTGCACAGCCTCTCACTGTTCTGAACACATCTTCTGATCAGTAAAGTGACAGGTTTGAAAGACCTCCAAATGTGATTGGCTTGACTGGGGCTCTGTGATACAATGTTTGTGTGATTAGCCTTGAACGGTGTGGGTTGGGCTTGGTTGCCTCTGTGTGAATGCCATCCCAGCGGTGAATGGTTATTTGTGGGAGCAGAGGATGAAAGGGGGGGGGGGGGGTTTGTAGTATCTTGAGAGAGGCTGTCAATTGAACATAATGGGCCCAGATCTTCTGATCCCCGGGTCATCAAGCTACGGCATCTGCAGAGATCCCGACATGCAGAACTCTGTGGGAATTGCCCAGGAACTGTGAACTTCCCCTGTTCTCCAGCACTCACTGCCTAAGCTGGAGAGTTCCACGGCACTGACCTGGATAGTCACCCAGGAAACTAGGAGGATCCAAGCCGAACTCCTGAGTAATTGTACAACTGACCCCTTCCCGAATTACTCTCCCTGACCCACAACTCTCCCCTCCACCCTCTGACTACCACTGCCAACACCCGACTACCTCACCGACCTGACCAGGCTACTCCCAATCCACCTATCACCCTATCCATCCATCACCGTGCCATGCTACCATCTACCCACCTGGCACCCTACCTACCTGCCACACTACCAACTTACCCACTTAACTCACCCACCTTACTTCCTTACCTCACCCATCCTAACACCCTAGCCTTTCACTCATTCACCAACATTCACACTGGACATTTAAACTTTCCCTGCGGCAGTTGGTGCTGTGACAGAACTCGCAGAGGGACGCTGAGCTGCACATTTCTGGAGACGCCGGGCTTGGAAGACCTGGCCAGATATGCCGAGTGGCGTAGGGGAGGGCAAAAATAAGAGCGGACAATGATAGCTGCTGCTCAGAAAATCCGGGCCCATAGATGACCTCTGCACTGGCAGGATAGGGGAGATATTTTGGCAGGTATGTCTGGGAAGCCTCTTTCAGGTAGTAGTATTCCAACATTATGTTAGCTGTTGGGGGTAGGTGAAGCAGCAATGCTGTTCCTCAGGAGTTGGGATTGGGTAGAGTGCAAGACAATCAGAAGCAAATAAACAGTAGAAACGGAAACATGATTACTTGTCTAAACTACTGGGAAGAGTGGGCTGTCCATTGTAATAGTCATTTTCCCCATCACCACCTGGGTGGAGTTTTTGATTACTCCTCCATTGTAGAACCCCCTGACTTTCCACCCCTCTGATTTTAAGCAGATTTAAAGGTGGGCATGTCCCAAACTGGGAGGGCATCTGCTCTCCTAGATTATTAGCCAGGCGCTCAGGGTCAAAACGGTCCTTTGGAGTGTGGCAGGCCAGCAGCACGGTTCGATTCCCGTAACAGCCTCCCCGAACAGGCGCCGGAATGTGGCGACTAGGGGCTTTTCACAGTAACTTCATTGAAGCCTACTCGTGACAAT